>NC_066582.1:442643678-443244178 GCF_024323335.1 Lathyrus oleraceus | reverse complement strand
GAAGAAGGGCCAGAACCTGGTTCCCGTTGGGGCATGGTTGTTTGATGGAGCTGTTAATCAATATGGAAATGGCATTGGAGTAGTGATCGTTACTCCTCAAGGCACGCATCTACCATTTACAGCTAGATTGACTTTCAAGTGTACGAACAACATGGCAGAATATGAAGCTTGCATTATGGGGCTTGAAGAGGCCATGAATCTCAAAATCAAGTATTTGGATGTCTTTGGAGATTCAGCTTTGGTTGTGAATAAGATCAATGGTGAATGGGAGACGAATCAACCCGGTTTAATACCATATAGAGATTATGGGAGGAGGATTTCAACTTTCTTTACAAAAGTTGAGTTTCATCATATCCCTCGAGATGAAAACCGGATGGCAGATGCTCTTGCAACGTTGGCATCAATGATTGTGGTAAAGTATTGGAATGAAGTTCCCAATTTGTATGTGATGCGTCTTGATAGGCCAGCTCATGTGTTTACTGTTGAAGAGATCAAAGACGAGAATTCGTGGTATTACGACATCAAATGTTTCCTCCAAAGTCAGAATTACCTGCTTAGGGCATCTTTGAAAGATAAGAAGACTTTGAGAAGATTAGCCGGTAATTGCTACTTGAATGATGATATATTGTACAAGAGAAACTTCGACATGGTTTTGCTTAGATGCGTGGATAGACACGAAGCAGACTTGTTGATGACTGAAGTGCATGAAGGTTCCTTTGGTACTCATTCCAATGGACATGCAATGGTAAAGAAGATGTTGCGAGCATATTACTATTGGCTAACAATGGAATCTGACTGTTGCAAATTTGTGAAGAAGTGTCACAAGTGTCAAATTTATGCTGATAAGATTCATGTTCCTCCGACACTTTTGAATGTTATATCTTCCCCGTTGCCCTTCTCCATGTGGGGAATTGATATGATTGGGATGATTGAACCCAAAGCTTCGAATGGACATCGTTTCATTTTGGTGGCAATTAACTACTTCATAAAATGGGTTGAAGCGGCATCATACGCAAATGTAACCAAGCAAGTTATTGTAAGGTTTATCAAGAATCAGATTATATGTCGTTATGGTGTGCCAAGTAAGATCATTACTGATAATGGATCGAACTTGAATAACAATATGGTGCAAGCTCTTTGCAAAGACTTCAATATTGCACATTATAATTCTTCTCCCTACAGACCCAAGATGAATAGGGTTATTGAATCTGCGAACAAAAATATTAAGAAGATTATTCAGAAGATGGTTGTAACATACAAGGATTGGCATGAGATGCTCCCATTTGCTTTGCATGGGTATCGTACATTCGTCCGCACTTCAACAGGGGAAACCCCTTTCTCACTTGTGTATGGTATGGAAGCAGTGCTCCTCGTAGAGGTTGAGATTCCTTCATTGCGCGTGCTCATAGAAGCCAAGTTGACTGAGGCTGAATGGTGTCAGACCAAGTTTGATCAGCTGAATTTGATTGAAGAGAAGAGATTGACTGCCATGTGTCATGGTCAGTTATATCAGTGTAGCGGGGTATTCGTTACATTTAGATTTACTGACTAAATCAAAAGTAAATCATACAATTCGAGTCGCCACCGCACTTCTATTTATCCAAAGGAAAGGTTAGAAAGCGAACAAAAACTGAGAAGTTTTATCAAATCAAAAACTAATAAAAATGTTGGAGATCTGGGTAAGGGGGTTGGTTATGCAATGGGAAGGTTTTAAGCCCCCAAAACATCCTTAGTACTCTAAGGGAGCCCTTTTTGCAAATGTGTATTGTAGGTTGGTATTTGTGAAAAGATTTGTGCAAACATGATTGGGGAAATGAGAAAAGAATATACATATTATTTACAATTTTGTTGTTTGAATGGATGAACCCATTTCCTACGTACCATCACAAAGGTGGGATCAAAACCTCGTAGTTCGTGGTAAAAATCTCAAAGATTGGTGAATTGATTTGATCAAAAGCCTTAAGGTCTTTTGTTATCAAAGGGAGAAAACTCAACCTAAACCAACAATTCACCATGTGAGGAGAGCTTCAACATACTAGTGAGGGGTTAACCCTATAATAAGTATGGAAGACTTATAGTCCAATCACTAAGGATAAGGTGAGGTTTACATCAACCACTATGATAACTCAAACCTATGACTAATGTTTATGAAAAAAGTTTTGAACAAAGGGTGCCATTGGAACCACAAAAACAACTTGAAGTGAGTTATATTTACAAGTTAGAAGTATTTACAAAAATGAAGTCAAAGTATGATTAAGATTCATTCACAATGAGTATTAATGAAAAGTGTTTGAAAAATCAAAGGCATAAGGCCTAGGTTTCTAATTTTGAAACAAAGTCAATGTTTGCACAAAATGAGTTTGGCTTGGGTTAGAGTGGCGAGAAGAAGAGAAGGGCTAGTCCTAAACATGCAAAGATGAGAGAAGAGATAAAATCCTTGGAGTTCCTTTCTTGAGATCATAAAGATGATGCAAGATGCTCCTTTCCTTTGGACTTAGCAATCAATTAGCAATTGACTCAAGCAATCAAACAAATATTCAATCAAGCTCCTAGGATCTCCACTTGGTTTGTCTCTCTTAACTTGGCTATTCATGACAATGATCCTTCTCACTATCTCAAGTTTGGAATCCCTATCACACAAGAACAAACAATCAAAAGGTTCACAACACAAATAAGAGAAATGGACAAAGAGTGAGTTTAGATTGGGGTCCTTTGGAGTCAACTTTTAAGATTTAGAATTCTAAAGGCATGAGGCCTAATGTAGCAGGGTATTCGTTACCATTAGAGATATTGACTAAATCCAAGGTAAATCATACAAAGTCGAGTCGCCACCGCACTTCTATTTATCCAAAGGAATGGTTAGAAAGCTAACAAAAACCTAATAGTTTTAACAAAAACTAGTAAAAGAAAACATAGATCTGGGTAAGGGGATTGGTTATGCAATGGGAAGGTGTTAGGCACCCAAAACATCCTAGGTACTCCTAGGGAGCCCTTTTCACACTTGTTGCAAAGGTTGTTTGTTTTGTGAAAATTTGTTTGTGCAAACATGATTGAAGACATGAGAAGAGAATATACAAGTTATTTACATTTTGTGTTTGGATGGATAAACCCATTGCCTACGTACCATCTTATAAAAAAGATTAGGATCAAAACCTCGTAGTTCGGGATAAAAATCTCAAAACAAGATGGTGAATTGATTGGTCCAAAAGCCTTAAGGTCTTTTGTTATCAAAGGGAGAAAACTCAACCAAACCACAAATCCACCATGTGAGGGTAGCTTCAACATGCTAGTGAGGGGTTAACCCTATAATAAGCATGGAAGACTCATTGTCCATCACTAAGGATATAGGTGAGTATTACATCTACCACAAGGATAACTCAAACCTAATAGCTAAAGGTTATGAAAGATTTTGATTAAGAAAGTGGCCATTGGAACCACAAAAAGAAATTTGAATGGGTTATATTTACCAATTAGAAGTATATACAAAAATGGTCAAAGTTGACTTAAAAGTTCAATTCAAAATAAGTGTTATGAAAAGAAATTTTGAAAATCAAAAGCATAAGGCTTAGGTTTCTAATGTTTGAAAACACATGTTAAATGTTTGCACAAAAGGTTTTGGATTGGGTTAGAGTGGAGAGATGAAGAAGAAAGGCTAAGTCCTAAGTAAAACAAAAAGATGAGGGATGAAGAATCAAAACCACAATGGAGTCCCTCTCTTGAGATCATATTGATGATCCAAGTAGCTCTCATCCTTTGGAATAAGTAACCACAAAGCATAAGCAACCCAAACAAGTCTCTTAAAAGGATCCTCAATGTCTTGTATCTTTCACTTGGAGGAACATGGCAATGGTCCTCCAATCAAGCTCAAATGGAAACTCCTAGCACAAAAACACACACATCAAAAGTTCCATGAAGTAAAACAAGAATGGACAAGAGTGTTGGAGAATTGCCATCCAAGGCGCAGCGGAATTTAAAAATTTCTCCATTTAGTGATCCTTACGAATGGGCATGATCAGTGATAGAATCGTTACCTCTTGTGGCGATTCAAACCTTTGGTGCAGATCTCTGATATTGATCAAAACCTTTGATACAGATCCACGGGGAGATCACGAACGTTGAACGATGACAATGTCTCTACTCAGTCCACACGAACGGATTCCTTCAATCGCAGTACTAGCTGTTATGAATGAAGGCTTTGAGTGAGAGAAAGAGGGAAACAAAATTCCAAGTCTCTACTTGAATTTCTGTCTGAGTGGAATGGAGTGACAATGCTTCTACCCAAGGGGTTCTATTTATAGAACCACTTGTGTGGGCTTCAAGCCAAAAAGCCCACTTAAGTGCATTTTGGACCATATCTCATAATATGCCAAAATCACTTAAGTATTTGGTACCTTACCATATTTCGTCTCCCACTTAAGTGCACCGTACCTTACGGTGTTCCTTAATTATTCTATCTCTCATCAATCCGTCCTTTGTGTGTGACCCTATAGGTTTTCGCGACGTTGGCAATTATATTAAATCACGCATTTAACATAATAAACAGTGAGCGGTATCTAGCAACACATCACTGCTACCCAAGTCACGAAAATGTCATGTGATCTGACAAAACCTCCTGTGATAATAATTATGTGTATAATTACCCCTTTGCCCTTATGTCTATATTGAACACAAGGTATAGACCGTGTCACCCTTGTCCAGTTCAATATTGGGCCCATAGACATTTATCCTGTTACGCAGGATTGGCAAATTCCATCTAGGACACTCATGTCCCTCAGCATGCTTCGTGGAGTACCCATCAACTGTCTTTATGGTTGTCCAGTTACGGACAACGTTGGATCAGCAATAAAGCACTCGACTTTACATCTAGGATCCATAGTGGTTTCAGGTCGAAGAGTGGTAAACACTATTATCACCATGAGAATAACTTATGACACTTTGCATAACTTTCTATATAGTATTCTCATAGCGGGTCAATCCGGTATAAATATTACTCCTAATATTCATACCTATGTTTAAGACTTGATAACTCTTTATCCATGATCCATGAGATGTGATCATCAGTTTACAAACATAATAGTCTTAATGCTTTAATGTTATCCCACTTCACACTAAAGCTCGACTACGGATACTTTAAGAATAGTGTCCTTATGTTTAATGTGTTCTCATGATTAAGTCACACTTAATACATTAAACGGACTATCTATTCCAGGGACTTTATTAATCAACCATAATAAAGAAAATGCCTTTTATTATTAATAAATAATTCGATACAAGTACCAAAAGTATTGGCCTCTAAGGCTTACATCAACAATCTCCCACTAGCACTAGAGCCAATCAGACATACCCCGTATGCCCATTGATCTAGTATGGCCATCATGCTTCTGCTGCGCAAGAGGCTTTGTCAGTGGGTCAGCTATATTGTCCAGTGTAGGTACTTTACATATTAAAGCGTCTCAGCACTTTGTCTATGTATGTACTCTGACTTAGGCCAAGCAGTTTTGTGATCTATCTCTATAGATTCTGATTCCTAATATATAGGCTGCTTCACCTAGGTCCTTCATAGAAAAGCATTTCCCCAACCAAGACTTTACTTGTTGCAGGGTAGGGATATCGATTCCAATGAGTAATATGTCACCTACATATTATACCAGGAATACGATCATGCTCCCACTAACCTTCTTGTAGACACAAGGCTCATCTTCGTTCTTGATGAATCCATACAGTTTAACTGTTTCATCAAAACGAAGATTCCATGAGTAGGTCACAGGCTCATCTTGATCCATGAGTAATACATCACCTAGATCAGATATCCATATATCTCAGGTAGGTGACGTATCCTGCCTGACCTACGCTGGTCTTGTTCTACTTGAGCAGGTTGCTCTTACACAACTACTTGTGTTTCCTACTCTAATTCCTCCATAGGTGTACCGATACTTTGTGATTCTTGAATTTCTTCAAGTTCTACTTTCCTCCCACTGATTCCTTTGGAAATAAAATCCCTTTCTAGGAAAACTCAAGTTCGAGCGACAAACACTTTGCCCTCAGAAGGATTGTAGAAATAATATCCTCTTATTTTTTTAGGATACCCCCACAAATAAGCATTGGTCAGATTTGGGCTCAAGCTTAGTTGAAATTTGTCGTTTCACATAAACTTCGCAACCCCAAATCTTCATGTAAGACATATGTGGTCTCTTACCACTCCATATCTCATATGGTGTCTTTTCAACCTTTTGGATGGAACACGGTTAAGTGTGTAAGCTGATGTCAATGGTGTATGTCCTCAAAAGGAGTTTGGAAGATTGGTGTGACTCATCATGGATCGGACCATGTCCAACAGGGTTCGATTTCTTCTCTCAGGTACACCCTTCCATTGGGATGTTCCAGGAGGAGTAAGTTGGGATAGGATCCCACACTCTTTCAGATGGTCATCAAACTCTAGGATTAAATACTCATCACTTCGATCTGATCGAAGAGTTTTAATATTCTTACCTAGTTGGTTTTAACTCGTTAGGTTTCACCCTTTTGTATTAATGTTATTAATAGGCATTTCAAGATCAAGGACATATAGTCCATTGTTCATTTGTGCAGTAGCATAGAATATATCATTCAAATAAATTGAGCAACAATTGTTCTTTATTATAAATGAAAAACCAAACTTGTCCAAACAAGCAATGGAAATAATATTCCTGCTAATTGCAGGTACATAATAACAGTTCTCTAACTGAATTATTAAACCACTAGGTAAAGTCAATACAAAAGTTCCTACGGCTAAAGCAGCAACCTTTGCTCCATAGCCAACTCGTAGGTCGACTTCACCTTTTTCCAAATCTCTACTCCTTTTTAGTTCCTGCACATTTGTACAAATGTGAGAAATGCATCCAGTATCTAATACCCATGATGCAGAAGTAGATAAATTAATAACAAAAATACCTGAAGTTGAAGTCTCTACTCCATACTTCTTATCTTCCAGGTACTTTGGGCAGTTCCTCTTCCAGTGTCCGGTCTTACCGCAATGGAAGCAGGTGCCTTCTTTTGCTATACCTCCACTAGGCTTCAAAGCAGCAGTGGGTCTGGGATTGGCAACTTCCTTGCCCTTCCCCTTATCACTCTACTTAGTGGGCCTTTTGTTCTGTCTCTTTCCATTTCCGATCATCAGAATGGACTTCCCTTTTGACTTCAGATTCTGCTCGGCAGTTCTTAACATGGCGAGCAGTTCAGGAAGAGATTTGTCCATATCAATCATATTGAAATTTAGGACAAATTGACTGAAACTATCTGGCAACGATTGCAAGATCAAATCAGTTGCAAGTTCCTTTTCGAGGGGAAAACCCAATCTCTCAAGGTTTTCCACATACCCAATCATCTTGAGTACATGGGGACCTACAGGGGCTCCCTCAGCTAACTTGCTTTGAAAAAGGGCTTTTGAAACTTCAAACCTCTCATGCCTTGCTTGCTCTTGATAGAGCAACTTCAGGTGTTCGATCATATCGAACGCTGACATGTTCTCATGTTGCTTTTGCAATTCTGAGTTCATGGTAGCCAGCATGAGACAAGCAGTTTCATTTGCATCATCGACATGCTTCTTATAAGCATCTCTTTCTGCCTTAGGTGCAGAACTAGGAGGTTCCTCTTCAGGAACAGGTGTCTCCAAGACATACAGCTTTTTATCATGTTTGAGGACAATCCTCAGGTTTCGGTGCCAATCCAGAAAATTTGTCCCAGACAATTTTTCCTTATCAAGGATTGATCGCAGGATGTTGTTAGAGGTGTTTGCTGTCATGGTAATCTACACAAGGATTAATGAAAATATAAGTATCATTGACATATTTAATTAGGCCTTTAATTAAATATGCTCCCACTATTTTACTCAAAACAAATGACCCTCATCATTTGATTCGGAAAATCCCGTTGGAAGATTTTCTAGTGGGTCGAGATCCATATTTCACTTCGTTCTAAGTCCGCGTAGGCGGATTACACAAAACTAGGTTATTTTAGGTAGGAACTCCTTCCAATTGTATCTCATACAACTCTCGAAAATTCAGTTGGGTGAATAACTCCTTATTCTAATCCATCATATGGATTATTCCCAACTCTTGCTTCTAAACATATATAAGAAAATTATAATCAAGTTTGACTCATCGTTTTAGCAGTTGGATATTACAATTATCCCATCGCACCTTAACTAATACAAAACATGCACCTCGCGTAGGCGAAACCTACATATCCAATACCAGTCTTGATGAGTGCTAAAACTTGGAAAGCAAACATATATAATATTCTCATAATTTGTTTAGTTAAGTTTGACCCATTGTTTTAACAATTGATATTACAATTATCCCATCGCACCTTACTAATATATAGATCATGCACCTCGCGTAGGCGAAACCTACATTATCCATTACTAGTCTTGATGAGTGTTAAAACTTGGAAAGCATAAACTTAATATTTAATTTTGAGGGAATTGCAATTTTCTGATCTCACCGGCTTGTTTATCATATAAACCGTCTCTCACATGCATCAACATACATTCACATGCAACAACATACATACAAACAAAATGAAACAGTTATGGCCCCTAGCGCAATTGTTCTCCCAAGCCAATGAGAGAACCTAAGCTAACCTACAACGATCTAAGCTTCTCCAAGCAAGATCTTCAAGGTTGTCCTCCTTTGGCACTGACTTCTTTGCTTTCTTCATATCATTACATTACATGAAAGAAACTCGTTTTACATACGAGGGAGTGAGATGAGAAAAGAAGTTACATTTTGGAGATTAAGAGAGAGGCACGACACGCAGGTCGTATTTTAAAACCCAAAATCAAACAAAGAAAAACTAAGGCCATAACCGATCACCACAAGGCAATAATAAACACTTTATTATTATTATAATTAATTCCTTTAATTAATTAAAATCAAATTAAATTTCGACGACCGATCATCACATTTTAATGAACAATTCATTTAAAATCGATGTCACTTTTCGTATCAACACTTGACACTTTTAAAGCACTGAAGTAGCCGAACGGGTGAAAATTTCCTTGCGTTAACCGGTTAACCATATGCGTTAACCGGTTAACCATATGCGTTAACCGGTTAACACTGTTTGAAAACTTTTAGAAAATTCTTTTCTACCTCGCGTTAACCGGTTAACCATATGCGTTAACCGGTTAACACTGTTTGAAAAACTCAGAAAACTGAATTTCGTCTTGCGTTAACCGGTTAACCAAAAGCGTTAACCGGTTAACACTGTTTGAAAACTCAAAAAAAAATTATTTCGCATTTCGTTAACCGGTTAACCATACGCGTTACTCGGTTAACACTGTTCCAAAAAGTGTTTAGGAAGCACAACTCTTGTGCGTTCAAACCCCAATCGCATAACTCTCTAACAACACAACCTTTGTGTCGTCACTAACCCTGATGCACCAATTTCAGACCGTCAAACACATCTCGATTGTTAATTCAGTATGATTGATCAACATGTCATTGCTTCACCATACTAATGTCGGATCAAGAAGCAAACGACCATTGATCGCTCAAAGGAAAACAATCATCGAGGGTTTGAATGAAGGAAACAAGAACACTATATCATATATAATGTATTTTGCATCAGGGTTACATATATCACATATATGTAACTTGATCGATCTCAATTTAACCTTTGATTCATTATGTTTTAATCATATTATTACATAACAAAAACAGATATCAGATTCATGGTTTCGTAAGTGGCTCTGATACCACTGTTGGAGAATTTCCATCCAAGGCGCAGCGGAATTTAAAAATTTCTCCATTTAGTGATCCTTACGAATGGGCATGATCAGTGATAGAATCGTTACCTCTTGTGGCGATTCAAACCTTTGGTGCAGATCTCTGATAATGATCAAAACCTTTGATACAGATCCACGGGGCGATCACGAACGTTGAACGATGACAACGTCTCTACTCAGTCCACACGAACGGATTCCTTCAATCGCAGTGCTAGCTGTTATGAATGAAGGCTTTGAGTGAGAGAAAGAGGGAAACAAAATTCCAAGTCTCTACTTGAATTTCTGTCTGAGTGGAATGGAGTGACAATGCTTCTACCCAAGGGGTTCTATTTATAGAACCACTTGTGTGGGCTTCAAGCCAAAAAGCCCACTTAAGTGCATTTTGGACCATATCTCATAATATGCCAAAATCACTTAAGTATTTGGTACCTTACCATATTTCGTCTCCCACTTAAGTGCACCGTACCTTACGGTGTTCCTTAATTATTCTATCTCTCATCAATCCGTCCTTTGTGTGTGACCCTATAGGTTTTCGCGACGTTGGCAATTATATTAAATCACGCATTTAACATAATAAACAGTGAGCGGTATCTAGCAACACATCACTGCTACCCAAGTCACGAAAATGTCATGTGATCTGACAAAACCTCCTGTGATAATAATTATGTGTATAATTACCCCTTTGCCCTTATGTCTATATTGAACACAAGGTATAGACCGTGTCACCCTTGTCCAGTTCAATATTGGGCCCATAGACATTTATCCTGTTACGCAGGATTGGCAAATTCCATCTAGGACACTCATGTCCCTCAGCATGCTTCGTGGAGTACCCATCAACTGTCTTTATGGTTGTCCAGTTACGGACAACGTTGGATCAGCAATAAAGCACTCGACTTTACATCTAGGATCCATAGTGGTTTCAGGTCGAAGAGTGGTAAACACTATTATCACCATGAGAATAACTTATGACACTTTGCATAACTTTCTATATAGTATTCTCATAGCGGGTCAATCCGGTATAAATATTACTCCTAATATTCATACCTATGTTTAAGACTTGATAACTCTTTATCCATGATCCATGAGATGTGATCATCAGTCTACAAACATAATAGTCTTAATGCTTTAATGTTATCCCACTTCACACTAAAGCTCGACTACGGATACTTTAAGAATAGTGTCCTTATGTTTAATGTGTTCTCATGATTAAGTCACACTTAATACATTAAACGGACTATCTATTCCAGGGACTTTATTAATCAACCATAATAAAGAAAATGCCTTTTATTATTAATAAATAATTCGATACAAGTACCAAAAGTATTGGCCTCTAAGGCTTACATCAACAATCTCCCACTAGCACTAGAGCCAATCAGACATACCCCGTATGCCCATTGATCTAGTATGGCCATCATGCTTCTGCTGCGCAAGAGGCTTTGTCAGTGGGTCAGCTATATTGTCCAGTGTAGGTACTTTACATATTTTCGCACAACGCCTAAGTATGTGTTTAGATCGTTGGTGAGATCTAGGCTCCTTAGTTTGTGCGATAACACCATTCTTATCATAATAGAGACCAATGGGATCCACAATGCTAGGGACTATGCCAAGTTTATTGATCCAAACAGCTTCCTTTGCTGCACTCAAGGCAGCAATATACTCGGCCTCAGTTGTAGAATCAGCAACTGCATCTTGCGTTGAACTTTTCAAGCTCACAGTGCCACCATTTAAGCAAAACACATAACCAGATTGGAATCATTCATATTAAAGCGTCTCAGCACTTTGTCTATGTATGTACTCTGACTTAGGCCAAGCAGTTTTGTGATCTATCTCTATAGATTCTGATTCCTAATATATAGGCTGCTTCACCTAGGTCCTTCATAGAAAAGCATTTCCCCAACCAAGACTTTACTTGTTGCAGGGTAGGGATATCGATTCCAATGAGTAATATGTCACCTACATATTATACCAGGAATACGATCATGCTCCCACTAACCTTCTTGTAGACACAAGGCTCATCTTCGTTCTTGATGAATCCATACAGTTTAACTGTTTCATCAAAACGAAGATTCCATGAGTAGGTCACAGGCTCATCTTGATCCATGAGTAATACATCACCTAGATCAGATATCCATATATCTCAGGTAGGTGACGTATCCTGCCTGACCTACGCTGGTCTTGTTCTACTTGAGCAGGTTGCTCTTACACAACTACTTGTGTTTCCTACTCTAATTCCTCCATAGGTGTACCGATACTTTGTGATTCTTGAATTTCTTCAAGTTCTACTTTCCTCCCACTGATTCCTTTGGAAATAAAATCCCTTTCTAGGAAAACTCAAGTTCGAGCGACAAACACTTTGCCCTCAGAAGGATTGTAGAAATAATATCCTCTTATTTTTTTAGGATACCCCCACAAATAAGCATTGGTCAGATTTGGGCTCAAGCTTAGTTGAAATTTGTCGTTTCACATAAACTTCGCAACCCCAAATCTTCATGTAAGACATATGTGGTCTCTTACCACTCCATATCTCATATGGTGTCTTTTCAACCTTTTGGATGGAACACGGTTAAGTGTGTAAGCTGATGTCAATGGTGTATGTCCTCAAAAGGAGTTTGGAAGATTGGTGTGACTCATCATGGATCGGACCATGTCCAACAGGGTTCGATTTCTTCTCTCAGGTACACCCTTCCATTGGGATGTTCCAGGAGGAGTAAGTTGGAATAGGATCCCACACTCTTTCAGATGGTCATCAAACTCTAGGATTAAATACTCATCACTTCGATCTGATCGAAGAGTTTTAATATTCTTACCTAGTTGGTTTTAACTCGTTAGGTTTCACCCTTTTGTATTAATGTTATTAATAGGCATTTCAAGATCAAGGACATATAGTCCATTGTTCATTTGTGCAGTAGCATAGAATATATCATTCAAATAAATTGAGCAACAATTGTTCTTTATTATAAATGAAAAACCAAACTTGTCCAAACAAGCAATGGAAATAATATTCCTGCTAATTGCAGGTACATAATAACAGTTCTCTAACTGAATTATTAAACCACTAGGTAAAGTCAATACAAAAGTTCCTACGGCTAAAGCAGCAACCTTTGCTCCATAGCCAACTCGTAGGTCGACTTCACCTTTTTCCAAATCTCTACTCCTTTTTAGTTCCTGCACATTTGTACAAATGTGAGAAATGCATCCAGTATCTAATACCCATGATGCAGAAGTAGATAAATTAATAACAAAAATACCTGAAGTTGAAGTCTCTACTCCATACTTCTTATCTTCCAGGTACTTTGGGCAGTTCCTCTTCCAGTGTCCGGTCTTACCGCAATGGAAGCAGGTGCCTTCTTTTGCTATACCTCCACTAGGCTTCAAAGCAGCAGTGGGTCTGGGATTGGCAACTTCCTTGCCCTTCCCCTTATCACTCTACTTAGTGGGCCTTTTGTTCTGTCTCTTTCCATTTCCGATCATCAGAATGGACTTCCCTTTTGACTTCAGATTCTGCTCGGCAGTTCTTAACATGGCGAGCAGTTCAGGAAGAGATTTGTCCATATCAATCATATTGAAATTTAGGACAAATTGACTGAAACTATCTGGCAACGATTGCAAGATCAAATCAGTTGCAAGTTCCTTTTCGAGGGGAAAACCCAATCTCTCAAGGTTTTCCACATACCCAATCATCTTGAGTACATGGGGACCTACAGGGGCTCCCTCAGCTAACTTGCTTTGAAAAAGGGCTTTTGAAACTTCAAACCTCTCATGCCTTGCTTGCTCTTGATAGAGCAACTTCAGGTGTTCGATCATATCGAACGCTGACATGTTCTCATGTTGCTTTTGCAATTCTGAGTTCATGGTAGCCAGCATGAGACAAGCAGTTTCATTTGCATCATCGACATGCTTCTTATAAGCATCTCTTTCTGCCTTAGGTGCAGAACTAGGAGGTTCCTCTTCAGGAACAGGTGTCTCCAAGACATACAGCTTTTTATCATGTTTGAGGACAATCCTCAGGTTTCGGTGCCAATCCAGAAAATTTGTCCCAGACAATTTTTCCTTATCAAGGATTGATCGCAGGATGTTGTTAGAGGTGTTTGCTGTCATGGTAATCTACACAAGGATTAATGAAAATATAAGTATCATTGACATATTTAATTAGGCCTTTAATTAAATATGCTCCCACTATTTTACTCAAAACAAATGACCCTCATCATTTGATTCGGAAAATCCCATTGGAAGATTTTCTAGTGGGTCGAGATCCATATTTCACTTCGTTCTAAGTCCGCGTAGGCGGATTACACAAAACTAGGTTATTTTAGGTAGGAACTCCTTCCAATTGTATCTCATACAACTCTCGAAAATTCAGTTGGGTGAATAACTCCTTATTCTAATCCATCATATGGATTATTCCCAACTCTTGCTTCTAAACATATATAAGAAAATTATAATCAAGTTTGACTCATCGTTTTAGCAGTTGGATATTACAATTATCCCATCGCACCTTAACTAATACAAAACATGCACCTCGCGTAGGCGAAACCTACATATCCGATACCAGTCTTGATGAGTGCTAAAACTTGGAAAGCAAACATATAATATTCTCATAATTTGTTTAGTTAAGTTTGACCCATTGTTTTAACAATTGGATATTACAATTATCCCATCGCACCTTACTAATATATAGATCATGCACCTCGCGTAGGCGAAACCTACATTATCCATTACTAGTCTTGATGAGTGTTAAAACTTGGAAAGCATAAACTTAATATTTAATTTTGAGGGAATTGCAATTTTCTGATCTCACCGGCTTGTTTATCATATAAACCGTCTCTCACATGCATCAACATACATTCACATGCAACAACATACATACAAACAAAATGAAACAGTTATGGCCCCTAGCGCAATTGTTCTCCCAAGCCAATGAGAGAACCTAAGCTAACCTACAACGATCTAAGCTTCTCCAAGCAAGATCTTCAAGGTTGTCCTCCTTTGGCACTGACTTCTTTGCTTTCTTCATATCATTACATTACATGAAAGAAACTCGTTTTACATACGAGGGAGTGAGATGAGAAAAGAAGTTACATTTTGGAGATTAAGAGAGAGGCACGACACGCAGGTCGTATTTTAAAACCCAAAATCAAACAAAGAAAAACTAAGGCCATAACCGATCACCACAAGGCAATAATAAACACTTTATTATTATTATAATTAATTCCTTTAATTAATTAAAATCAAATTAAATTTCGACGACCGATCATCACATTTTAATGAACAATTCATTTAAAATCGATGTCACTTTTCGTATCAACACTTGACACTTTTAAAGCACTGAAGTAGCCGAACGGGTGAAAATTTCCTTGCGTTAACCGGTTAACCATATGCGTTAACCGGTTAACACTGTTTGAAAACTTTTAGAAAATTCTTTTCTACCTTGCGTTAACCGGTTAACCATATGCGTTAACCGGTTAACACTGTTTGAAAAACTCAGAAAACTGAATTTCGTCTTGCGTTAACCGGTTAACCAAAAGCGTTAACCGGTTAACACTGTTTGAAAACTCAAAAAAAAATTATTTCGCATTCCGTTAACCGGTTAACCATACGCGTTACTCGGTTAACACTGTTCCAAAAAGTGTTTAGGAAGCACAACTCTTGTGCGTTCAAACCCCAATCGCATAACTCTCTGACAACACAACCTTTGTGTCGTCACTAACCCTGATGCACCAATTTCAGACCGTCAAACACATCTCGATTGTTAATTCAGTATGATTGATCAACATGTCATTGCTTCACCATACTAATGTCGGATCAAGAAGCAAACGACCATTGATCGCTCAAAGGAAAACAATCATCGAGGGTTTGAATGAAGGAAACAAGAACACTATATCATATATAATGTATTTTGCATCAGGGTTACATATATCACATATATGTAACTTGATCGATCTCAATTTAACCTTTGATTCATTATGTTTTAATCATATTATTACAGAACAAAAACAGATATCAGATTCATGGTTTCGTAAGTGGCTCTGATACCACTGTTGGAGAATTTCCATCCAAGGCGCAGCGGAATTTAAAAATTTCTCCATTTAGTGATCCTTACGAATGGGCATGATCAGTGATAGAATCGTTACCTCTTGTGGCGATTCAAACCTTTGGTGCAGATCTCTGATAATGATCAAAACCTTTGATACAGATCCACGGGGCGATCACGAACGTTGAACGATGACAACGTCTCTACTCAGTCCACATGAACGGATTCCTTCAATCGCAGTGCTAGCTGTTATGAATGAAGGCTTTGAGTGAGAGAAAGAGGGAAACAAAATTCCAAGTCTCTACTTGAATTTCTGTCTGAGTGGAATGGAGTGACAATGCTTCTACCCAAGGGGTTCTATTTATAGAACCACTTGTGTGGGCTTCAAGCCAAAAAGCCCACTTAAGTGCATTTTGGACCATATCTCATAATATGCCAAAATGACTTAAGTATTTGGTACCTTACCATATTTCGTCTCCCACTTAAGTGCACCGTACCTTACGGTGTTTCTTAATTATTCTATCTCTCATCAATCCGTCCTTTGTGTGTGACCCTATAGGTTTTCGCGACGTTGGTAATTATATTAAATCACGATTTAACATAATAAACAGTGAGCGGTATCTAGCAACACATCACTGCTACCCAAGTCACGAAAATGTCATGTGATCTGACAAAACCTCCTGTGATAATAATTATGTGTATAATTACCCCTTTGCCCTTATGTCTATATTGAACACAAGGTATAGACCGTGTCACCCTTGTCCAGTTCAATATTGGGCCCATAGACATTTATCCTGTTACGCAGGATTGGCAAATTCCATCTAGGACACTCATGTCCCTCAACATGCTTCGTGGAGTACCCATCAACTGTCTTTATGGTTGTCCAGTTACGGACAACGTTGGATCAGCAATAAAGCACTCGACTTTACATCTAGGATCCATAGTGGTTTCAGGTCGAAGAGTGGTAAACACTATTATCACCATGAGAATAACTTATGACACTTTGCATAACTTTCTATATAGTATTCTCATAGCGGGTCAATCCGGTATAAATATTACTCCTAATATTCATACCTATGTTTAAGACTTGATAACTCTTTATCCATGATCCATGAGATGTGATCATCAGTCTACAAACATAATAGTCTTAATGCTTTAATGTTATCCCACTTCACACTAAAGCTCGACTACGGATACTTTAAGAATAGTGGCCTTATGTTTAATGTGTTCTCATGATTAAGTCACACTTAATACATTAAACGGACTATCTATTCCAGGGACTTTATTAATCAACCATAATAAAGAAAATGCCTTTTATTATTAATAAATAATTCGATACAAGTACCAAAAGTATTGGCCTCTAAGGCTTACACCAACAATCTCCCACTAGCACTAGAGCCAATCAGACATACCCCGTATGCCCATTGATCTAGTATGGCCATCATGCTTCTGCTGCGCAAGAGGCTTTGTCAGTGGGTCAGCTATATTGTCCAGTGTAGGTACTTTACATATTTTCGCACAACGCCTAAGTATGTGTTTAGATCGTTGGTGAGATCTAGGC
The DNA here is from genome assembly GCF_024323335.1 of Lathyrus oleraceus. Taxonomy (NCBI): domain Eukaryota; kingdom Viridiplantae; phylum Streptophyta; class Magnoliopsida; order Fabales; family Fabaceae; genus Lathyrus; species Lathyrus oleraceus. Next base: position 443,226,820 of record NC_066582.1, on the reverse strand, counting down.
TCCTTAGCTTGTGCGATAACACCATTCTTATCATAATAGAGACCAATGGGATCCACAATGCTAGGGACTATGCCAAGTTTATTGATCCAAACAGCTTCCTTTGCTGCACTCAAGGCAGCAATATACTCGGCCTCAGTTGTAGAATCAGCAACTGCATCTTGCGTTGAACTTTTCAAGCTCACAGTGCCACCATTTAAGCAAAACACATAACCAGATTGGAATCATTCATATTAAAGCGTCTCAGCACTTTGTCTATGTATGTACTCTGACTTAGGCCAAGCAGTTTTGTGATCTATCTCTATAGATTCTGATTCCTAATATATAGGCTGCTTCACCTAGGTCCTTCATAGAAAAGCATTTCCCCAACCAAGACTTTACTTGTTGCAGGGTAGGGATATCGATTCCAATGAGTAATATGTCACCTACATATTATACCAGGAATACGATCATGCTCCCACTAACCTTCTTGTAGACACAAGGCTCATCTTCGTTCTTGATGAATCCATACAGTTTAACTGTTTCATCAAAACGAAGATTCCATGAGTAGGTCACAGGCTCATCTTGATCCATGAGTAATACATCACCTAGATCAGATATCCATATATCTCAGGTAGGTGACGTATCCTGCCTGACCTACGCTGGTCTTGTTCTACTTGAGCAGGTTGCTCTTACACAACTACTTGTGTTTCCTACTCTAATTCCTCCATAGGTGTACCGATACTTTGTGATTCTTGAATTTCTTCAAGTTCTACTTTCCTCCCACTGATTCCTTTGGAAATAAAATCCCTTTCTAGGAAAACTCAAGTTCGAGCGACAAACACTTTGCCCTCAGAAGGATTGTAGAAATAATATCCTCTTATTTTTTTAGGATACCCCCACAAATAAGCATTGGTCAGATTTGGGCTCAAGCTTAGTTGAAATTTGTCGTTTCACATAAACTTCGCAACCCCAAATCTTCATGTAAGACATATGTGGTCTCTTACCACTCCATATCTCATATGGTGTCTTTTCAACCTTTTGGATGGAACAAGGTTAAGTGTGTAAGCTGATGTCAATGGTGTATGTCCTCAAAAGGAGTTGGAAGATTGGTGTGACTCATCATGGATCGGACCATGTCCAACAGGGTTCGATTTCTTCTCTCAGGTACACCCTTCCATTGGGATGTTCCAGGAGGAGTAAGTTGGGATAGGATCCCACACTCTTTCAGATGGTCATCAAACTCTAGGATTAAATACTCATCACTTCGATCTGATCGAAGAGTTTTAATATTCTTATCTAGTTGGTTTTAACTCGTTAGGTTTCACCCTTTTGTATTAATGTTATTAATAGGCATTTCAAGATCAAGGACATATAGTCCATTGTTCATTTGTGCAGTAGCATAGAATATATCATTCAAATAAATTGAGCAACAATTGTTCTTTATTATAAATGAAAAACCAAACTTGTCCAACCAAGCAATGGAAATAATATTCCTGCTAATTGCAGGTACATAATAACAGTTCTCTAACTGAATTATTAAACCACTAGGTAAAGTCAATACAAAAGTTCCTACGGCTAAAGCAGCAACCTTTGCTCCATAGCCAACTCGTAGGTCGACTTCACCTTTTTCCAAATCTCTACTCCTTTTTAGTTCCTGCACATTTGTACAAATGTGAGAAATGCATCCAGTATCTAATACCCATGATGCAGAAGTAGATAAATTAATAACAAAAATACCTGAAGTTGAAGTCTCTACTCCATACTTCTTATCTTCCAGGTACTTTGGGCAGTTCCTCTTCCAGTGTCCGGTCTTACCGCAATGGAAGCAGGTGCCTTCTTTTGCTATACCTCCACTAGGCTTCAAAGAAGCAGTGGGTCTGGGATTGGCAACTTCCTTGCCCTTCCCCTTATCACTCTACTTAGTGGGCCTTTTGTTCTGTCTCTTTCCATTTCCGATCATCAGAATGGACTTCCCTTTTGACTTCAGATTCTGCTCGGCAGTTCTTAACATGGCGAGCAGTTCAGGAAGAGATTTGTCCATATCAATCATATTGAAATTTAGGACAAATTGACTGAAACTATCTGGCAACGATTGCAAGATCAAATCAGTTGCAAGTTCCTTTTCGAGGGGAAAACCCAATCTCTCAAGGTTTTCCACATACCCAATCATCTTGAGTACATGGGGACCTACAGGGGCTCCCTCAGCTAACTTGCTTTGAAAAAGGGCTTTTGAAACTTCAAACCTCTCATGCCTTGCTTGCTCTTGATAGAGCAACTTCAGGTGTTCGATCATATCGAACGCTGACATGTTCTCATGTTGCTTTTGCAATTCTGAGTTCATGGTAGCCAGCATGAGACAAGCAGTTTCATTTGCATCATCGACATGCTTCTTATAAGCATCTCTTTCTGCCTTAGGTGCAGAACTAGGAGGTTCCTCTTCAGGAACAGGTGTCTCCAAGACATACAGCTTTTTATCATGTTTGAGGACAATCCTCAGGTTTCGGTGCCAATCCAGAAAATTTATCCCAGACAATTTTTCCTTATCAAGGATTGATCGCAGGATGTTGTTAGAGGTGTTTGCTGTCATGGTAATCTACACAAGGATTAATGAAAATATAAGTATCATTGACATATTTAATTAGGCCTTTAATTAAATATGCTCCCACTATTTTACTCAAAACAAATGACCCTCATCATTTGATTCGGAAAATCCCATTGGAAGATTTTCTAGTGGGTCGAGATCCATATTTCACTTCGTTCTAAGTCCGCGTAGGCGGATTACACAAAACTAGGTTATTTTAGGTAGGAACTCCTTCCAATTGTATCTCATACAACTCTCGAAAATTCAGTTGGGTGAATAACTCCTTATTCTAATCCATCATATGGATTATTCCCAACTCTTGCTTCTAAACATATATAAGAAAATTATAATCAAGTTTGACTCATCGTTTTAGCAGTTGGATATTACAATTATCCCATCGCACCTTAACTAATACAAAACATGCACCTCGCGTAGGCGAAACCTACATATCCGATACCAGTCTTGATGAGTGCTAAAACTTGGAAAGCAAACATATATAATATTCTCATAATTTGTTTAGTTAAGTTTGACCCATTGTTTTAACAATTGGATATTACAATTATCCCATCGCACCTTACTAATATATAGATCATGCACCTCGCGTAGGCGAAACCTACATTATCCATTACTAGTCTTGATGAGTGTTAAAACTTGGAAAGCATAAACTTAATATTTAATTTTGAGGGAATTGCAATTTTCTGATCTCACCGGCTTGTTTATCATATAAACCGTCTCTCACATGCATCAACATACATTCACATGCAACAACATACATACAAACAAAATGAAACAGTTATGGCCCCTAGCGCAATTGTTCTCCCAAGCCAATGAGAGAACCTAAGCTAACCTACAACGATCTAAGCTTCTCCAAGCAAGATCTTCAAGGTTGTCCTCCTTTGGCACTGACTTCTTTGCTTTCTTCATATCATTACATTACATGAAAGAAACTCGTTTTACATACGAGGGAGTGAGATGAGAAAAGAAGTTACATTTTGGAGATTAAGAGAGAGGCACGACACGCAGGTCGTATTTTAAAACCCAAAATCAAACAAAGAAAAACTAAGGCCATAACCGATCACCACAAGGCAATAATAAACACTTTATTATTATTATAATTAATTCCTTTAATTAATTAAAATCAAATTAAATTTCGACGACCGATCATCACATTTTAATGAACAATTCATTTAAAATCGATGTCACTTTTCGTATCAACACTTGACACTTTTAAAGCACTGAAGTAGCCGAACGGGTGAAAATTTCCTTGCGTTAACCGGTTAACCATATGCGTTAACCGGTTAACACTGTTTGAAAACTTTTAGAAAATTCTTTTCTACCTTGCGTTAACCGGTTAACCATATGCGTTAACCGGTTAACACTGTTTGAAAAACTCAGAAAACTGAATTTCGTCTTGCGTTAACCGGTTAACCAAAAGCGTTAACCGGTTAACACTGTTTGAAAACTCAAAAAAAAATTATTTCGCATTCCGTTAACCGGTTAACCATACGCGTTACTCGGTTAACACTGTTCCAAAAAGTGTTTAGGAAGCACAACTCTTGTGCGTTCAAACCCCAATCGCATAACTCTCTGACAACACAACCTTTGTGTCGTCACTAACCCTGATGCACCAATTTCAGACCGTCAAACACATCTCGATTGTTAATTCAGTATGATTGATCAACATGTCATTGCTTCACCATACTAATGTCGGATCAAGAAGCAAACGACCATTGATCGCTCAAAGGAAAACAATCATCGAGGGTTTGAATGAAGGAAACAAGAACACTATATCATATATAATGTATTTTGCATCAGGGTTACATATATCACATATATGTAACTTGATCGATCTCAATTTAACCTTTGATTCATTATGTTTTAATCATATTATTACAGAACAAAAACAGATATCAGATTCATGGTTTCGTAAGTGGCTCTGATACCACTGTTGGAGAATTTCCATCCAAGGCGCAGCGGAATTTAAAAATTTCTCCATTTAGTGATCCTTACGAATGGGCATGATCAGTGATAGAATCGTTACCTCTTGTGGCGATTCAAACCTTTGGTGCAGATCTCTGATAATGATCAAAACCTTTGATACAGATCCACGGGGCGATCACGAACGTTGAACGATGACAACGTCTCTACTCAGTCCACACGAACGGATTCCTTCAATCGCAGTGCTAGCTGTTATGAATGAAGGCTTTGAGTGAGAGAAAGAGGGAAACAAAATTCAAAGTCTCTACTTGAATTTCTGTCTGAGTGGAATGGAGTGACAATGCTTCTACCCAAGGGGTTCTATTTATAGAACCACTTGTGTGGGCTTCAAGCCAAAAAGCCCACTTAAGTGCATTTTGGACCATATCTCATAATATGCCAAAATCACTTAAGTATTTGGTACCTTACCATATTTCGTCTCCCACTTAAGTGCACCGTACCTTACGGTGTTCCTTAATTATTCTATCTCTCATCAATCCGTCCTTTGTGTGTGACCCTATAGGTTTTCGCGACGTTGGCAATTATATTAAATCACGCATTTAACATAATAAACAGTGAGCGGTATCTAGCAACACATCACTGCTACCCAAGTCACGAAAATGTCATGTGATCTGACAAAACCTCCTGTGATAATAATTATGTGTATAATTACCCCTTTGCCCTTATGTCTATATTGAACACAAGGTATAGACCGTGTCACCCTTGTCCAGTTCAATATTGGGCCCATAGACATTTATCCTGTTACGCAGGATTGGCAAATTCCATCTAGGACACTCATGTCCCTCAGCATGCTTCGTGGAGTACCCATCAACTGTCTTTATGGTTGTCCAGTTACGGACAACGTTGGATCAGCAATAAAGCACTCGACTTTACATCTAGGATCCATAGTGGTTTCAGGTCGAAGAGTGGTAAACACTATTATCACCATGAGAATAACTTATGACACTTTGCATAACTTTCTATATAGTATTCTCATAGCGGGTCAATCCGGTATAAATATTACTCCTAATATTCATACCTATGTTTAAGACTTGATAACTCTTTATCCATGATCCATGAGATGTGATCATCAGTCTACAAACATAATAGTCTTAATGCTTTAATGTTATCCCACTTCACACTAAAGCTCGACTACGGATACTTTAAGAATAGTGTCCTTATGTTTAATGTGTTCTCATGATTAAGTCACACTTAATACATTAAACGGACTATCTATTCCAGGGACTTTATTAATCAACCATAATAAAGAAAATTCCTTTTATTATTAATAAATAATTCGATACAAGTACCAAAAGTATTGGCCTCTAGGGCTTACACCAACAATCTCATCATTGAGATCCATCTTCATCATTGAGATCCATTTAATCCAATTTTGCATAAGGAAGGTCCTAGAATCTAAGTCCAATTCTCCATTTTTTGCATAGGGAAGGTCCTAGAAACTAAGTCCATTTCTTTGCATTTGGTCCACAACAATCAAAACAAAAACACAAGCACAATAATAAACACAATTATGTACTCAAGTGAGCAAAAGGCAAATGGCATTAACATAAACATGTGCTCAAGTGAGCAAAAAGAAAAGCAAATGGATAATATGTGCAAGAATAGTAAATTGCATAAAAGTAAATTGCATAAAGTAAATGTTAATTGTCAATAGTTAGTGTTAGTAGTTAGTGTGCCATAAGGCAAATTTAGCGCTATGTTAAGCAATCGTAATTGGACTTATGTAGAAGTCACAACTATCTGAGGCCGGTCAATAATAATGTAGGCAACAAACACAAGTTAGGAGTCTTGATTAGTGAACCAAGTCCCAAAAACTTGCCATGCCAAAAAAAAGAAAATGAGAATTGATCTTGTATTGGTTTAAGCCTTTTGCATGATTTAGAAGACAACCTATCCTTAATGCAAAGCCATTCACTTGATCAATTGATCAAGATAAATTAGATTTGAATCAAAGAAGATTAAATCTTCCTAACCAATGCTAACTTATCAACCTTCAACTCATTGATCAAGAAGAAAAGAAGTAGAAGAAGAAGAAGGAGAAGATGAATAAGAGAAATGAAAATGGCAAAATTAAAGTGCATTAAATGAAATAAAATGTACCAATCCTCATATGTTGACCAATAACATTGAAAGTCAAGGTCAAACAATCAAAAACAGAAGTGAGATGAAGATTGGGAGTCAAGAAATGAATAAAATATTTTTGGCATTTTTTAATATTTAATTAAACTTGAATTAAAAATAAAATGGAAAGGTCAAACTTCAAAATCACTTCTAATCAACCTTGAAAGGTCCAAGTAATTTATCCCAAGTTCAACAAGGTCAAACAAAGTTTGACAAAAAATTTCAGCAATTTTAAAAGTCAGAAACTATTTTTAATCAATTAAAAATGAATAAAAATAACCTAGTTGAACTAAAATCTCAAATAAATCTCAAATCAATTCAAAAATTGATGAGAATATTTTTCATAGATCCATCATCATTCAAGTAGGTTAGGAGAATATTTTTGCATTTTTTGAATATCAAAAACTATTTAAAATGAATTAAAAATAACCAGAAAAGAGAAAATTCACAAAAAATATCAAACGACAAAATAAAAAAATATTAAAAATCAGAAATAGAAACTAGAAATTATTTGGGAAAAAATGCAGTTGGTCCCATAATTTTTGGATTAAAAATGAAAGAGATATTGATTTTTGAAATAAAATGGAATTTAAAAAAATAAAATGGAATTAAAACAGAAAATAGAAAATGCAAAAAACGAGAGCCCTTGGATCTGAGCTCATTAATTGAGCTGGCAGATCCAAGGATCCAGAGGCGCGCGCTCACTGTGATCCACGGTCAATGCACACACATGGAAAACAAATAAAAGTCATAACAAGCAAGGGTCCTGATTGAATCTGGAAAATAGATCACACGGCCAGGATTCAAACTAGAGATGATGAAGCCACCGGAGCCACCGTCTTCTCCGGTGAGCTTGGATTTTCCGGCCAAATTGCAGAAATTCAAAAGGCAACCAAAGTACACGATCCTTATACCAAAATGAAGTTGGGGTGATGTACATCACCCCTATAACCTTGAATCACACTCAAGATTCCTATAAATGGAGAAATCTGAGGTGGAAGATTCAGGTATACAAATTGCAGATCAAGGAAAAGCAAAATTGAAGCTACCACTAGCTTGCCTCTCAAGTGAGGACTTCAGAAAACATTAGATCCAAGCAAATAGGTCCATGGATGATGAGATTCGAAGAAAATACCAGTTGGAGTGTAAACTTGAGTTCTGGTAATTTGAGCACGATGCCTTGCTTGCTTTGCTAAAACAGAAGTTCAATGAGATGAATGATGAAGGTTTAGAAGCATTAGATCTAAGAATTCAACCAGATGAAGTTGAATTTTAGATCTGAAAAAAATTGAGAAAAATGAACTTGCTTCTTTAGTGATGGCTATGGAAAGAATTCTGCAGCATTTAAGGTTGAATCAGGCGTGTCAAATGAATGGAATGAGGTCTCTATTTATAGAGGAAGTGGCAAGGAGCTTGTGATCAATTCGTGTGCATGGCATGTGGAGCTTCATTGCATGGGCTTGCATGATCATGCACAAGGCCCAAAAACAATGCCAAATGAATTCTGAGCATCAGCCAAATGGAAATGGACGTGTGACTTGCAAGGCAATTGCTTATGTACCAAGATTTCAACTGAATTCCATAATTTTGACCTAAACATTCACCTCTTCGAAAGTACCATTTAGAAAATCCAAACATATGAATATGGATAATGGTTGGAAAGGTTTTTGTATAAGTAACAAATGTTATGTTGGACAAAAACTCATTTGAAGTGTGGAAATTTATGAAATTTGAGTTTAAAGTGCAAGGTGTATGACATGTCAAGGCAAGGTTTCTAAAATTGGCCAATTTTCAAGCCCTTCTGTTTCAATGATGAAAGCCCCAAATGAAACAACCTCTAACATCAAAGTTGTAGATCTTTTCAATACAATCAAAATGGACTTAAATTTTGCATCATTTGGATTTTTTATGAAAGAGTTATGGGCACTTGAAGTTGGACTTTTTTTACTTTTAATGCCTTTGGTCAAAAAGGACCTATAATGTCTTGCATTATCACATGTATTTCCTTTGAGATTTTGAATTTTTGCTCAACATAACATTTGAAGTAGACATCTTAAGATTTCCAATGAATTTGATCCCACCTCAAAATCATAACAAATGAATGAGTTATGTCCTTGGGAAGTTGACCCACAATTAGGGTTTCAGTCAAAATGACCTATAATGTATTGGAATGGAAGATGGCCTTCCAAGCTTCAAATAAATTTTTGATGAACATGAAAGTTGTTCATATTGTCCTTAAGAACATTGTTTCTTTTGGAACCATCTCTATTTGACCAACACATAAAATGTTAGGTCTTAGTGCATTTCAAAATAGTCAGATGAATTGACTGATCAACTTCTCAAGTCCATGCCTCATATCTTGATGAATTGATGATTGAGGACACTCAAATAAGTTCAAATATGCATGAAATTATGAATTAAAGAACTTCCCTTGATTTTATTTGACCATGAGCTGAGGTTGCTTCATGAGCAAGGCATTGTGATGCACAGATGAATTAGGGTTTCTCTGAAGAACAAGACCTCAAACCCTTTGACTTGCTTGATCAAAATGATGCATTGAGGTACTAGGGAGGCATATTTGATGGATGAGAGCTTTGGGAACCATTTCCATGCTTGCTTTCATCTCTTCTTGACCATGTCTTTGTACCAATGATCTTCTTGAAGCTTCTGACTTTGTGATTGCTCAAGCTACAAACACAGGATGTTAGTGACATATTTTTGTGCTTTTGGTTAGTAAATAAGATGAGAAAAGCAATGATATACAATTCAAGCATGCTTGGTGATCTCACACCAACTCACAGAAGGTCCCACCCAAAGGCAAAGGGAACCAAGATGCTAATGATCCTTGAGGCTATGCAAATGAAATGTTATGATGCCATGAGGGATCTTAGGGACAAAATTGGGGTCTTACACCTAGTTGCTCTTCAACAAATTTATCATTCTAAAGGAATGGGGCCTAGTTGCTCTTGAACTCCATTAAGCATAGGTGGGAAATTTTGGAGGGAAATTTTCAATCTAGATCTAGACTTGTGAATTCTGAGAAATTCTGTTATGATTAGCTATTTATATGACATGTTAATCCATTTCCTAATCATGCTTAGGCTTGGATAATTAAATTTTAATGAGAAAAGAGGTGTTATGCAAAATTTGGTTTTTTCACCCCATGCATGCAATCCCACGTGAACAGTAACAAAGGCCATGCAATTTCACTTAAAATCCTCCTATGAACATGTTGGAATGGGTAAAAAGTCTACATGATGCACCAATTTTGAATTCATGATTTTCCCTCCAAAAATCACATGTATGCACAAATGACCATATGATGAAATTTAATGTAAGGTGATGAATGATTTGGAAACTACATGTCATGAGAAGAAATATGCAAAAAGAGGCACTCATTTTGGAGTTATGAGTCAAAAGTTATGGCCTTTGGAAGTTCCATGCACACTTGGCAATGATTTGATCACATCTTCTCAACCATTCATCAGATGCTCATGATCTTGGACGTTTTGGAAATGGGAGAGAAAGATCTTCAACTTTCATGTTGGACAAAATTTCATTTGAAGCTTCTTTGATGTTGGAAAGTTGAGTTTAAGTTGGTCCAAAAACTTGCCATTTTTGGAAACTTGAAATTACAGGTCACTTTCCATTTTTGGAAACTTTTGATTTGGCTTCAAAATCTTCAAGGTAGATGTTTGTCATGTTGAATAAACCTCTTTTGGACATTAATGAAGTGTCTCAAACCATTTCTCCATCTTCTAGCCCTCAGTTGAATTGCAGTTGACTTTTATGGGGCCCAGATGACTTGAAACTGCACTGTGGACTTTGAGCCTCTAACACTTGGTCAAGTTGCTTCAAAATGACCCTTGGTTCATATAAGCTCTCTAGAACCACCATATGGCCTTTATCTCATGGAAATGCTTGGCTCCTTTGGACAGATAAATTCTCCTGATACCAGTCTTGACTGATAAGATGCAATGTACTATGCAGTGTTAATGCAATGTTAATGACCTAAAAAATGAAATGAATGCATGAGTGGGGGTGCAAATTTGAGGTGCTACAGCTGCCCCTATTCAATCAGTTGGGAACCTGAACGAATGAGAGCAACGACTGTCAGACCTTCAAGGTACACAGGGATTGAATACCAAAGAACCGTAGAAATTTGCACTCTGCGGGGGATGATTAAAGAAAAGAATGTTCACCAATGGCAACTTCCACTGGGGATTTTATATTTCTCACTGGACCAGACAAGACGTTTACCGACGACTCTACTGGGGATTTTGATATTTATCGAAGAAGGAACCACGACCAGACATCACCATATGAATGGGAAGGACTCAACCAGACATCAACGGATGAATGGGAGAAAGAGAAGCCACGACCAGACATCGAAAGACGATGAATGGGAAGAGAAACCACGACTAGACGCCAACGGACAACTAGGAAAGACTCAACCAGACATCAACGGATGAATGGGAGAAAGAAACCACGACCAGACATCGAAAGACGATGAATGGGAAGAGAAACCACGACTAGACGTCAACGGACGAATAGGAATAAAGAAACCACGACTAGACGTCAACGGACGAATAGGAAGACTCAACCAGACATCAACGGATGAATGGGAGAAAGAAACCACGACCAGACATCGAAAGACGATGAATGGGAAGAGAAACCACGACTAGACGTCAACGGACGAATAGGAATAAAGAAACCACGACTAGATGTCAACGGACGAATACGAAGACTCAACCAGACATCAACGGATGAATGGGAGAAAGAAACCACGACCAGTCATCGATAGACGATGAATGGGAAGAGAAACCACGACTAGACGTCAACGGACGAATAGGAGAAAGAGAAACCACGACTAGACGTCAACGGACGAATAGGAAGACTCAACCAGACATCAACGGATGAATGGGAGAAAGAAACCACGACCAAACATCGAAAGACGATGAATGGGAAGGACTCGATGTTACGGGCATCGAAAGATGATGTCTACAGACACCAAAATACAGGACCCACACGGGAGTCAACACGGCACTCACGAGTATCATAAGGACGATATCTACATATGTCAAGACAAGGCCACACATTTTCCTGGGACTACGCTGGGGAGTCAAGCTTTCCTTTCACCAGCGGGTGAGGAAATAAACCTCTTTGGGGATTACCAATCCTGAATGCTGTCAGGAACCACCGCTGCAAATATGCCATGCGGATTGTTGAACAATGATCCGCCTCTACTAGGGATATGGTCCAATTAGGTTTAGCACATGTATGCATATGTTTGAATTTATATGGCGTAATGCTAATATTGAATGGAAATGCTACGCGATTTGAGGATGCAATGATCACTACGTGCAAGATGCAAATGAAGAAAACTCCTGCTAGGGAGAACTGGTCACTCTGCTGAGCACACAATTCTAATTTGATCCTCCAACTCTGTGGGGAGACGCACTGCTGGGGGTGCTTTGCTGATCTGATATTCTGGGGACGGCAGAGAAACCAACTCAACTGGGGACGGCAAAGAAACCAACTCAACTGGGGGGGTCTCTATCTGGGGAACACACCCTTCTCAAACGTGCTAGGGAATAACACTGCTGCTGGAGAAAGGATAAATCCTACCGGGGATAACTTTCACTGAATCCAATCCACTTGGGGATTCCACTAGGGGAAACAACACCAATGCTTATCTCCACTGGGGACAACTACCAACCCACGGGCAGGATAAACCCCACTGGGGATAATTTTCACCGAACCTGATCCGCTTGGGGACTTCGCTGGGGAAAACAATAAACACAAACCTCCGCTGGGAAGACCACCCACTTCAAAATTGCTGGGGAAAACAATCACAACCCTGCTGGGGAAAGGCATTCACGACCCTGCTGAGGATTACAGTACTTCATGCCCGACTGTTGAGGAACAAACTACCCGCAGACACCTCCGCTGGGGATATAGCAACCTTCAGGCTCAGTGGGGAACTAACAGTCTTCAGACTAGCTAGGGATAGGGTAGCCTTTGAACCTGCTGGGGAATACAAACGTCTTCAACCCGCTGGGGATTACAATCAACTCCAGGCCTGACTGCCGAGGCAACACTGATCTCGGACTCGCTGGGGAGACCAGTTCTGAACTTGTCTTGGACAACCCAACTTCTCACACTACTGGACGGTGTTGAAACACCTTCGAACAAACGGTGGCTTATCTGCTCTAGCCAGCAATCAGAGATAATAACCTGCAAAACAGCAAGACATACATGCCTCAGGGGATTGTATCGACAAGATACACCCAAGTGTATTCGACATTCAAAATGATTTTCAAATGTTTTATCTTTCCGCACGTTATTGTCTAGCCTTCATGTTTTTAGATGCAATGTTTATCAAAAATTCGGACGTTTTTGCAAATAAAACAGTAAAATAAAAACAAGAGAGCAATTTAGCTGAATAGCGACTTTTATTGATTGAAAATGGGCCTATAAAGGCAAATACATCAGGAAGCAATTCCTAGGAAGAGGTAATTGTGCACAAAAGGAAATAAACTATCCTATTGGCAATGTGAACACGGCATCCACTATTTCCCAATTCTGTTATGACTCACAGATCCTCAATTTCCCCCAAATTCCTTGCTTTCTGAGAAGAATGATTGGATCGATCATATCCTTCAGACTGTAGTCTTCGCTTTAATCCCTCTTTTGCCTGGATCGCCTTTTCAGGTTTTCAATCCACCGGGATACCCATTTTTTCCTAAGCCTCCCTTGCGGGTTTTCGACTTACCGGGTGTACATATTCTTTTCATTCTTTATCCCTAACTTTTGCCCGAACCTGTAGCGGTGTATTCGTCGCTATATGATCTATCGATTAAATCATAAGCTAAGAGATACGTTGAAATTTTCGAGTCGCCACCGCACTTTTATTTATCCAAAGGATTGGCTAAAAAGCGAACAAAAGCCTAAGAAGTTTTACACGTAGAAAACTAATAAAAAGATCAGAGAGTCTGGGTAAGGGGTAAATTACGCAATGGGAAGGTGTTAGGCACCCACTACGTCCTAGGTACTCCTAGGGAGCCCTTTTCACACTTGTTATGCTAAATTGTTATTTGTTATGACAAAAAGATTGTGCAAACATGATTGGGATGGTGAGGAAAGAATATACAAGTTTTATTTATTTTTGTGTTCGAACGGATGAACCCGCTGCCTACGTACCTTCCATCAAAGGTAAGGATCAAAACGCCGTAGTTCGGCTAAAAGATTTCCAAAAGTGGGTTAGGTTCAATTTTAAACACAAACCCCAGGTCTTACGTTATCCACGGGAGAAAACTCAACCTTATACAGACAACAACGTCCACCATGTGAGAACAGCTTCAACTGGCCAGAGAGGGGTTAACCCTATAATAGGCGAGGAAGACTTACAATTCAATCACTAAAGACAGAAGGTGAGATTAACATCAACCACTAAGATAAATCAAACCTATAGCTCATGTATGAAAAGATTAATGGACAAAGCCAAAACAAGTGAATGAGTGGAGTTACTGATTATGATTATGAAAATGGAGTCAAAGTATGATTAAGATCAATTCAAATAAGTATTATGAAACGGATTTTGGAAAAAGGTCAAGGACTTGAGTCCAAGTTTTTAGTTAGAAAACATGAAAATGTTTGCACAACACTTATGTCAAGTTTTAAAAGATAAAGTGTGAAAAGTCTAGGACATAATGAATGATGAATGGATGGAGATGGAAAGTAAAACTTCTTAGAAGGTTCACTTCTTGAAATCATATAGCAGATGATTCAAGTGTGTCCTTTGGAATAGCAGTTAATAATAACAAACAAACAAAGCAAAGGCGGATATCGGATGCCAATCAATGGTCTTATACCAATCTCCTAAAACAAAACGGGATATCAGAAGCCACTCAATGGTCTTACACTAATCTCCACAGGAAAAGAAATAAAAGCGGATACCGGATACCAACAAATGGATTTACACCAGTCTCCTAAAATAGAACAGGATATCAGATGCCACTCAATGGACTTACACTAATCTCCTCAAAAAGAAAACAAAGATGAAACATGGGAGTCAACTGCCAATCTATCTGGACTGAGGTTAACTCCACAGTATGTTCACAGGAAATCCAATGCCACATCACAGGGACTTACAATGGATCCTCACATACAAGAGCAAAAGCATCAATATGATCACAGGAATGCAAAAGCCAACTTACAGGGACTTATAATTGCAACCTCTCATACAAACAGATGAACAAACTATGATCACAGGAAAGCAGATGCCAACTTACAGGGACTTATAACTGCAACCTCACATACAAATCAAACAGATCAAATTATGATCACAGGACAACAGATGCCAACTTACAGGGACTTACAACTGTATCCTCACATACACACAGATAAACAGAAGATATGAGTGACCAATGAGGTCTTACACTCTATCCTTCCATATCACAGGAGCAAATGCCAAAGCAATGGACTTACAATTGTCCTCAATGGGCAAACAACAATGACAGCATCACAAAGCAAATGAGATGATCATGCATTAATGGCAATTGATGATGATGATAAATGCATAGCATACAAGCAAGCAAGTGCATATGAAGCAATCAATCAATCAATGAATAGCAAACAACACACTCTATAGCCAAACAATGGGGGCTCACACAAGAGGGTTTGACTTTAAAAGTCCACTGTAATGGGTAAAGGTTGCTCTTAACCTGGCCATTGAGGGGCTCAGGTGAAGCAGATGAATAGGAGATGAGGGGTGTGCCTCATTGCTTCTATCTCAACTCAGAGAGAGCATAAAAGAAAGTGTGGGAGTTCAGAAAGTAGGAACTCTCTCCACATTATTGACTCGATTAGATCTTGGGTATTTATCTCATTGCTTCAACCAGGTACTGGGAGCAAAGAGAGGACACACTGAATAGTGGGGGATAGATTGCTTATCCCTACCTTCCACCAATTGCCTTACTTGAAGGACTTTTCCTGCTTAGGACAAATATAAACAAACACAGGCATTGCCTCTTAAGGAGGACTTCAGACAGTTTGCCCGGTCAAATAACAGACCGGGTCTCCAGACTACATGAAGAAGAAGTAATTATACCTCAAAGCAAATGCTAAAAAGCAAAGCAAGCAAGCAAGTTCAAAGAACTTAGGCAACTAAAGTACCTGCAAAAGTCAAACTTATTAGCAAACAAGTCAACAGTCAAAACCAAAAGGAAATGAACCAATAGTCACACAGTGGGACCAATTGTGCAAGGCACAAAGACTCAAGCATATGAGTCACCTACAAAACAAATGTTAGCACATCATATAATTCAACTCAAACAAATATTTGAATGATCCTCAAGGCATTGGTGCTTAACCTGAAACAGATGAACTCAACATAAGCTTAGAAGACCACTAGGACTAGCCTAGGGTCAAAGATGAAAGAAAGAGGTCAAGGCAGCAAGCAATATTCAATCAAAGGCAAGCTCAAACATGTAGGAATCAAACACAATTGGATTCAAACTTATATCATGCATCAAGGTCATTTCATACACAAATGAATGCAAAGCATGGCAAGAGAAGCATACAAAAGTCAACAGCAAAGACTTCATTCAAAAGTCAACTCAAACATTTTCAAAAATCATGAAATAAATCACACTCAATCCTAACATCTAACATGGTATACATGTAAAATTTCAAGGCATTTGGATGAGAGGAAGGCAGTCAACAAAAATCATGAAGCCAAAACAAATTCAAGCAAGCATGGTGAAAGTCAACAAACAAGGGTCAACTTCAAAAAATCATATCAATTTGAAAACAGAAGAGAAATGAATGAGATTAGCACCAATGCAAAGCTTGAGATGTCTAGTTATCACATATGAAATTTCATGGTCATGTGATAAGATATGAGAATTTCACAAAGGATTTGGCAAAGCATAGCACAAAAAGTCAACAAATGACCACATATGGAAGAAAATTCTCAATCAAATGGAAAACAGCAAGATTAATTCCAAGAAAATTCATACATCAATTAGACATACAAGGGATCATTCATGCAAAATTTCAAGTGATTTGGATAAGAGGAAGCATGTGAACAAAAATCATACATTTGCATATCATTGGTGTGACACAAATTGTCACACCCTAATTCAAAAATTCATATCTATCAAACCACAAATGAGAAATCCACAAACTTTATATGGAAATGAAGATCAATGTGTCTAGTTTCACCACAAAAAATTTCAAGCTCATTGGATATGTCATGAGTATTTCACAAAGAGAATGGCACAAGGTATCAATCATTCACACATGTTGAGAAAATAATTTATCATTTAAAATCCAGGACATGAAAAATTAATTAAAATTCACAATTAAATATTAGACTCATTTGTGAACATGTGGAAAAAATTTCATAATTTTTGGTGAAAAAATGAATGAGAAAATAATTGTTGGAGTTGGATGAAATTGGGTGAAATATGAAACAAACTAGCAAGGCAAGTGGTCAAACAAAGTCAACAGGATGGCAATTGTGTCATTTGGCAACTCACTAATTGAAACGCACAGCATAAGGCAAGGCAATTGAAATGATCTTATTGGTCGGTTCTTAATGAAACAGTGTAACAACCAACAACAGCCAATCATCGTCCATCTTTCTGGGTTTAACAAGGAACTTAGGGTTTTAGCAACATGTATTCATGGCTATGGCATTCATGCATCTTCATGTTATCAATTAAAACATCACCAGGTAACAGCAACATGTAAAATGATAATCATGCAGCAATCAAGTAGCCACATTCAAACACAACAAACAAATAAATCACATGAATTTCTGGACAATTGCAAGGTTTAAAAACAAACTGCAACAGGGCATTTCATCATCATGCATCAACAAGCAAACAGCATCAACAAAATTCGACCAACAACGACATCCAGCAGACAGCATATGCATCATTGTCATGTGATCATCGTAACAGCATCAAGCAAACAGCAATGGTCATGATCATCATCGAACCAAACAAAACAGCAGCAATGTAGCATAGCAATGAACATCAATGTTCCTCATTTAACCAACACATGAACAATAGCATATAGCGGCATCATGACATGAACAATAAAACAATAAAGACAAATGGAATTTCTGGATAGGGCATGTTCATGCAAAACAGCAGTAGGGTACACATATAGTTACCAATATCCGCGCCAAAACAAACAACAGCAAACAACTGACATGGCATTGGCAATGTTTACACATCAAACAATCAATAACATACCACATGGCATAGAAATAACTGTCAGGGTATTGGTTTCAAAAACAACAGCAACAACCATCATCATGTTAGCATTATAAACAAGCATTAAGCAACAGCATAGCATAACAGCATCAGCAACATTCATCATTCTTCATCAACAGATCAAACAAACCCAAAACAATAGCATGGCATACTCATCATCATCATGTAACAACAAAAACCAAACACAACAGGCAGTTCATCATAATAGCAAGCAATATCATCTTCATGTAAACAGAAATCGAAACAAGGTATCATTCAAAAGCAGCATGGTTCATGGTGTCTATCAACATTCAACCAAAATGAACAACAGCACACAACAACATGGATTTAGCAAGCAGGTTCAAGACAGCAACATGGTTCTAGCAGCCTAGCTTGGAAACAACAGCAGGGTATTGGTTTTAAATCAACAGCAACAGCCATCATTATCATGTGCTCATCATGTTTAAAAAAAATCATCAAACAAGCAAAAAACACAACAACAACATGGTTTTAGCATAGCAGCAGAATGGCATGTTCATGTGGTTCAAAACAGCATGGCATGCTCCATCATTCAACAATGTTCATCAAACAAAAACAACAGCATAGCATCAAAGCTCATCATCAAAGGGAAAATGAATTCCAACAGTACCACATAAACAAGCATGGCCCTGAACAATCGTGCAAACAACAAACAGCCACAAACAAAACTAAATTCATGCAAAATTTGGGCAAGACAGAATTTCAGCTGCAGGGTGTTATCATCATCATGTTCAATCGAGCTTAACAACAATATTTTCCAGACATGAAAATCAAATACACACAACTAAACAGCAAGCTCTAACTAACACGAATCTACCTGCCATTTCCACTAGAACTCATTGATTATCACAAATCGAGCAAGAACATAAACCAATTCCAGATTTCATTTCAACATAACTAGCATAATACTTAATCATTTTTAGTAATTTCAAGCTTAATGTAACCATAAGAACATACTCTACACATGGCATAGCATTGATTTAAGAAATTAGAGTTTTCGAAAATTTACTTGGATTTGAAGAAAAGTGTAGAGCAGTGATTATTTGAAGGTTTGAAGCTCGAACAGATGAAGATGATGGTCCCAAATGATGTATCTCAGAAGGAATTGTGCTCAACTTTGCTTAAATCAATTCTAGCTTCAAGCTGCCATGTGAGAGGTCTTTGGAAAACAGAAGATGATGAAGACTTTACAGCAGTGATTTTATGGTGAAGGTGAGCTAAATATGTTGTCCAAGTGAAGAAATAACCAAGGATTACTCGTATGCTTTGATGGTTTTGGGTGAAAAATCTCAGCCGAGCAAAATGCAAGATGAGAGAGTAGGAGTATTTTCTGTGTGGTGGCTGCTGTCTAGGGTTGGAAATGCAGAAAATGAAGTTTAAATATGGTCTGCTTTTGGTCCTTTAATGATGTGTTAAGCTGGTTTATGCTAAATGATATGATTTGCAATTTTGCTAATTTTGTAACAAAGTGGAATGGAGGGTGTGTTCATGGTCGAGTGGGCTGATAACCAGGCTGTAGACAGACCAACATTGCTGCTGCTTTGATTGTACATATGAAAACTGTACTGGTTTTGCTTTTTTGAACCAATATGCATAAAAATGCCAACTTTGCATTTTGATTCAAAATGATGGGAAAATGGTGATATGATCATGGTTTATGGCTTGAGGCAAGTTTCAAATATGGTTTAAAGCATTTCCCAATTGACCAAATCAAGAAAAAGTCAAAAACTCAAAAAGTCAAAGTTTGGTCAAACTTTGAATTTAAATGCAAAAGGTCCAAAAATGCCATTTTGATTGGCAAGGTTTTAGGTCATGAAATTTATATTTTTGGAAAGAGGATGAAAAATGTGGTTTGTAGGAAAAAACCCCACCAAATTTGGCCTTATGGTTTGAGAGATATGGCTTGTTGAAGTTCAAAAATTGGTGAAAATGATTTGATCATATCTTGACAACCACACATGGGATTTTGATGTTCTTGGACTTTTTGAAAATGGGAAGACAAGATCTTCAACTTTCATGTTGGGCAAAAATTCATTTGAAGCTTGTATCATGATGTAAGTTTAAGATCAAGAAGTTTCCATTTTTGGCAGTTGAAATTACAGGTCCACTTTCTATTTCTGGAAAATTTTCTGATTGGCTTGATTTTCTTCCATGATGAGGCTGAACATGATATATGAGACTTATACAAGCATGAAGGAACTCCTTCAGATCAATTCTATCCATCAAATCACTGATTAAATCAACTGTTGACCAAGTTTGATTGTCTGTTGACTTTTCTAGGGTTTTGGACTGATTGAACTTCTTCTGATGAGTTCCAAACCCTAAATCCTTGAGAACTTGACTTCAAATGATGTCACAAGTTGTATGAACTTGTGATTATTGACCATGGTGCCCAAATTCTGCAAGAATGGCCACCATCCATTGCTTTGACTGACCGTTGACTGTCTTTGACCTAATTGCTTCATCTGCAATCAACAAGGTTAGACTGACAATATTTTTGTACTTTTTGAATGATAAACATATGAAAGGCAAAGATATACAAATGCAAAGTATGCTGGGTGATCAAGAAACAAACCTACAGGGCAATCTACCCACTAGGAGGGGACAAAGGCATGCAATGATCCTTGAGGTTATGATATGAATGATATGGGCCATGAGGGATCTTAGGGCCCAAAATTGGGGTCTTACAGATGCCCCTATTTAAGGTCATTCTAGCCGGAGAAGTGAAGTTTAGAAATCTTCATCTCGACGCGGTAGAATGGGCTTAAATAACAGTAATGAGACAAATTTTGGTCCCTAAGAGACCTCATGATGCAAATGTATGTATGCAAAAGACACAAACTCTGTGGGGAATATGATTCACACAGAAGAAAAGATGATCCATCGGAGTAGTACACTCACCAGGAACAGAGGCTCTAACAAGACTCTATGGGGATAATAAAAGAAAAAGAAATGTGTGGACAATACACGACTCCAAACTGGGGAAGATAAAACTGACATAACGTGAACAAAACACGACTCTGATTAGGGAAACAGAAAACAGACTGGAGAAGTCACTGGGGAGTGAAGGACTCACACTGGGGAAAAGAATTCCAAATGGAAAATAAATCCATTGGAGAGACACAAGCTGACTCCTGGGGAGAAGCAACAAAAAGTTCCACTGGGGAAGTAACAAAGAAATGAGATGTTACCAAGCATACGGGTAACAAACTCAGGAAAATCTGACTCCACAGGGGGACCGAGGTCATAATAGGGAGCAGAAAGGAGGGAACACCAAGGATACCGATTACTGGGTATATAATAGGTGACCGACCAAAACGTGAATTGGTTTTCACTTCCAAAACACTCATCATCCTGAAGAGAGCTAGAAAAGCAAACTTGTTCAAAGGATGGACATTCAATTCCACAAGGAAAAAAGAATCTTACTCTGAGGGGAAAACAACAAAAGATTGACCCAAGAGTGAACGAGATATAATATCCATTACCGTCAGAACGTGGATAGAATACTCAGATGAGACATATTATTCATTACCGGCAGACCGTGAATAATATACTCGAGAGGAAAATTATCCTGAACCGGTTACTGGGTTGTTTATAGGATAAAATCCGAAAACGTGAATTGGTTTTCACTTCCAAAACACTCATCATCCGAAAGGAGGGCTTGAAAAAAGCAAAACAACTTACAGGATGGACATTCGAATCCACCACGGGAAAACGAATCTTACTCAACTGGGGACACAAACCCAAAGAGTGCATGAGATATAATATCCATTACCGGCAGACCGTGGATAAGATACTCGCATGAGATATATTATCTATTACCGTCAGAACGTAGATAATAAACTCGCATGGTAAGAAACACCAGAGATACCGGTTACTGGGTATATAATAGGTGATCTACCGAAAACGTGAATTGGTTTTCACTTCCAAAACACTCATCATCCGAAACGCAAACTGGTTAAAGGATGGACATTCGATTCTACAAAGAATACGAATCTTGCTCAGTTGGGGAAAATCAACAAAGGATTCCAACTAAAGAGCGCATGAGATATATTATTCATTACCGGCGGACCGTGAATAATACACTCGAGAGGAAAAGACACCAGAGATACCGGTTACTGGGTATATAATAGGTGACTAACCGAAAAAAGAGAGACAATCGATACCAAGCATACGGGTAAACGAAAGACAACTCAAAGGGATAAATTGCAAGCATCCGGCAATTATCCAACAACAAGAAAATATTCGACTCCACAAAAGGGAAATAACGAATTTTACTCGACTGGGGAAACACAAAAGGCTTCGACTGAAGAGTGCATGAGACATATTATTCATTACCGGCAGACCGTGAATAATATACTCGCATGGAAGATTATCCACAACCGGTTACTGGGTTGACAAGGGATAAATCGACCGAACAGAAAGGCATCGGGATACCAAATTGGGTATATAATGATAACCAATCAAAAGAAGCAACAGACATTACCAACAAAAGGGTAAATGAAAGGCGAACTGCTGAGGATAAATTGCAAGCATCCGGCAATTATCGACAGAAGACTAGCTGGGGATGCACTGGTAAACAACCAATGATCCGGGGAACAAATCACTAGCATACGGTGAAAAGACCCACTGGGGATAAAATTGCTAGCATACGGCAATTATCCGCAAAATATTTGCTAAAGATATAAGTGCTGATCTGAGCAACTTATACAAGCAAAGGAAAATCATCATCAAATATATTGGATGAAGATAACCACAAAAATTAGGGTTTACATCTACCGAATACGGGGTAGAAGACCAAAAACTCCGCGTGGGGATATAACAAATCACACAAATCCGCACGGGAAACCAAAATAGGGTTTATAACAAACCACAAACTGCTGAAGAGCAGGAAAATAGGATTTACAACTACCGGGTATGAGGTAGAAGACCAAAAACTCTGGCTGGAGAATAAAAGGTGTATAACCACAAATTCTGTTTAAGAAAGCCAGGAAAAGATAGGACTTACAACTACCGGTTACTGGGTAGAGGCCCAAAAACATTCCGCTGGGGAACAACCCACTGGGAAGCACAAGATATTTGACAAATAGTCGATTCGGGAATAATCCGAAGAGACAGACTGAATAAAGACACGTCCTAATGAGGATATAACTCAAATAGGAAAATCCATCCCAATATATGTGTTGGGAGGAAACGGAAGAAACCGTCATCCACGAGGATAATCTCAGTGGGGAACTGCAGAAGGAAAGACAGACGCATTTTCTGCTTACGGGGCCGACTCTATATGGAGAGATTTATAAACACCCGACATCTGCTTGGGGAGATCTGTAAAGAGATCTATATCACCATAGCAGGAGACACGACAAACAAAAGATATATGGCGAGAAATGCAACATGAATATCTGAATGTTTATGAATATGCATGAATATGCGTGATTTATGTTTGATGAATGCTGACAAAACAGACAATTCTAACACAAACAGGTTCAGGAACAAACATCCGGTATTATACTTCCAGGGGAAAAACCAGCTGGAGAGCCAATCTGCGGAGATCCATATGCTGTAAAGCAAAGATCTGCAGGTACTGCTGAAGAAGCAAAGAATCAGAAATATCAGGAAACAACCCAATCAGGGTACAGAAAGTCACAACGGGCAAGACAGCCACCAAGACAACTCTGTAGGGGAACAAGAGAGATCCCAAAGCATCCGCAGGGGATCCTAGTGTCAACTGAGAAACAAAAAGCACATAAGCACGAACTGCTGTAGAAGCAAATCCACACAACTCCGCTGGGGAATAACCCACTGAGGGAGAATGATATCATCCAAATAGAATCTGACTGCATAAGCAACTCTATTGGGGAAAACTGTCGGCTACTCTCTTGGGAACAAACCACTGAGGGAGGACAGATCAAACAAGTTGATTCTGCAACGAACCATTCCACTTGGGAGAATATATACAGCAAACTGATCACAACAAGTAGATTCTGCAATAAAAGCCACTCTACTGGGGATCACAAACAGTCAGGAAATCAAATCCGTTCACTGGATGCTAAAGCCATCATCCGACCATATCGGGGATTGAAAGAGTATTCAACGGGCAATACTGCCACGACAACCACTCTGCAGACTATGCTGAGGAAGAGATGATTGTAATATACTGGGATGTCAACCCAAATTAACCACTGAGTAGGAAAATAAATCCTGCTCTGCTGGAGAGAATAAACTCTGATGGAGAGATAGTAATAATTCCACAGACGACTTCGCCGGGGGAAGGGTAAAGTACCGGGTGTCAAACCACTGACTTACCGAGTCTTCAAAAGAAAGCGAACGTGCTGAGGAAACAGACAAATCCTGCTGGCACACCGCATGGGGAAAAAGCGGTAACAACTTCACTTACAACCCTGGTGGGGATATTAATAACAGCTCTACTCGCGACTCCGAAGGGAGTATCAATCAACAGCTACACTCATGACTGTGCTGAGGAGACAAATAAAGTCTGGGGATATGACCCACTGGATAAAGGGACGGGGCACCAAGATGACAAACCATCAACCGCCGAAACTTCTACAAGGAAAACACCCATGCTAGGGAAAAAACTGCTGCTGGAGAGTACGAAGTCTTCAACAACAAATCACTTGCGACTGTACTGGGGAACAACCCCAACAACTACTCTGTCTGAGGAACAACCTCAACAAAGATCTGAAGAAAGAAGGTACCACCAAACCAGGAATATGAACAAATGTCTTACCTGTTGGGAATCATGCCACCTTCGGGAGAGCACTGAGATATTCTTGAGTATCCTTTCAATCTTGTGAATGTTCACTTTGTTTAAAACAAAAATTTTGAAAAATTTAATTTGTTTAAAACAATGACATTTTATCAATTTAAAACATGCAAAACATTTGTTGAATTGAAACAAATAAGAGTGCAAATAAATGGATAAAAGCTCGAATTGATTTGATAGAATGGTAGCCTGCAAATGGCAAGACTCCATAGATCTGTACAAATTTGAAATCAGTGATATATATTGAAAGAGGGCTACATTGAACATAATGATCCTTTCTCTACCAATTTGAATCTCGATGTATCCGAAGCTTCAGTTGACGACGAATCGAGAATCTTCTGACGAAATGACGACTGATGAACAGATAGTCTTGTCAGGATGCAGTTACTTGCCGAAATCCCTGATTTTTGCCTAGATTGCCCCAGGGTGAGGTACTCAATCTAGCGGGATGCAAATATATCTCTTTTTTCAAGTCTCTAATTTTTGCCTGGATTACCCCTGAGGGTTCTCCACCGAGACGCTCATTTTTGCCTAAGCCGCCCTTTCGGGTTTTCAACTTAGCGAGCAATTCTGTTTTTTCATTTCATTTTTTCATTTGCATATACTTTTTTTTTAGGCAAAGTATCTCTTAACTGCATCTGAATTCACAGGACGAGTGAAATCCTCCCCATCCATTGTTGTAAGCATCAAAGCTCCGCCTGAAAAGGCTCTCTTAACAACATATGGACCCTCGTAGTTTGGAGTCCACTTGCCCCTGGAATCGGGCGCGAAAGACAAAACTTTCTTGAGCACGAGGTCACCTTCTCGGAACACACGAGGCTTGACCTTCCTGTCGAATGCTTTCTTCATTCTCTGCTGATATAACTGACCATGGCACATGGCAGTTAATCTCTTCTCTTCAATCAAAATTCAATTGGTCATAACGACTCTGAATCCATTCAGCATTAGTCAACTAGGGACTTGAGGGTATAATTTTTCTTTTTTCTTTGGAAAAATATTTGGAAAATTTTTCCTGATTTTTGATTTTTTCTCTTTTTTTTTTTTTTTTTTTTTTTTTTTTTTTTTTTTTTGAATGCCCCAGTTTGACTGTTCTGCTGATTCTTGTGATACAGCTGAATGAGCTTCTTTTGTGCTCAAGAAGTCGGGTAATCTCATCAGGAATCCCCTTCAACATCATCTTCCTCTGCCCCAGATACAAGGACTTCAAGATTGGGAGATGGCGTTGGATCATTATGTTCAATGGGTTTAGAAATCCCTGCATAATGATTCTGGATAATGAAAAGCTTTTGAATTTTAAACAAGCAAATCATTTATGTAGATGAAAAAGCTGTTTTTGTTTTTCAGGGTTTTTTGTGATCACTGATTTCATGCAAAAAAGCAAAAAGTGAAAACAAATGGAAAAACAAATGTTTGACAATGCATTAATCGAATGAAAACATCATTGTATTAAATGCTGCCAACAATGTCATCACTTCTCCTTTTGGCATGGGAGAAGGGTTTCAAACAAAGTGAACAAATCATGCTGATTTATGAATGACCGTAGGAACATCCACAGCGACCCAATTGTGGCAGACACCACCAGGAATGATGAAATTGTTCAGATCTTCTGCATATATTTCCAAGATAGCAGCAGCTTCTTCGGGTTGATTGGCATGGATGAATCCTCCACTTGTGAACAGACCTTGCTCCTTAAGTGCCCCAGAACAGTAGCCAATGCCAGCCCGGGATCGGTTAACCAGGAATAAATCCATCAACAGGAATAAATCCATCAACAGGAATAAATCCATTAAAAGCACTAAGGCTGGCAAATTCCTCTTCGAGTTCACAATTCTCTTGCTCAGGATGATCCATCAATCTGACAGAGGTGGCTCTGGTATAATACCGGCAATGTGCGTCTTTAAAATAAATGAAGATCGCAGGGTCAGACCACAGGACGGGAGACCGGAACAAAACACCTGCTGATGCAAATGATGCATGAAGTGTTTATGCATATGCTTGTTTTTTTTTTATCAAAGGAACCCGAGGGTTTTATTTGCAAACTTTGAAATTTTTAAGCATTTTGATCATACATGAGAATATCTCATCAGATATATCAGGTGAAAAAATTTTCCCGGTTTTTTCATGTTTTGAAAATTTTTGCAAATAAACTCCTTTGAGTTCCTTGAAAAATTTCTTTTTTCTGATGATATGGATGCGGATGAATGCGTGAATGCATGAATGCAACAAACACACTCAAGGATCAAGCAAAGCACACCAAACAAAGGTCGCGGGAAAGCTCATTGTATCCCTAATATCAATCATCCATTTTGGTGGATTTAGGTTTTCACCTTATCGACACCCAAGTTCCATTGATATTAACGGTACATGAACCGGCTCTAACATTCTTAATATCAACCAGCCGCTTTGGTGGATTTTAGGTTTTACACCTGATCCGGGATCCATTGATATTAACAATGTTTGAACGACTCAACCACGAATCACGGGTTTGTTGAGAGTCACGAGCATGGAGTCTCGGTTAAGAACCACCCAAAGGGAGTGTACTAGGGTTTAAACCTGCCAGACATGTTCTACCAGAGGTTCCCATAATCATCGTTCCATCTTTCGAATATTATCGGAGGAACGAATACTCGTATTCCAAGAATATTCTCAAGAGAAACTCTTATGAGTGTAGTATCGCGTAACAATCGTATCAGAACTGACATCTGAACGACCTCCGCACTACGGTCCTAAAAATAGGCCAAGATGGGTTTGGTAAACTAAGGTCCTTGGCTTCTGCGGAACATGATTGAAAGAATAATGCCTAACCACAAATAACTTGTGTGACATTATTAGTCCAACATGACCTCCACCAAGTGAATGGGCTCGCAAGTCAACTGGCTAAGGACTACTCCACACCAATCGACAAGACTATGCCATTCTCCTATCCTAGAGAGCACTCGAGTTCGGGTATAGAACTCATCTCACAGATCACCAAAGCAAATAGCAAATGTATATCAAGCAATTCACACATTACAATCAATATAGTCATCCCAAATTGTACAAAAATATGTCAGATAAAGAATAATAACATATATCACAACAAGGGTGAAAAGTAGGCAATACAACCAGGGATTCTGGTGAGAGTCTCCCCAGCAGAGTCGCCACTTTTCTGTAGCGGTGTATTCGTCGCTATATGATCTATCGATTAAATCATAAGCTAAGAGATACGTTGAAATTTTCGAGTCGCCACCGCACTTTTATTTATCCAAAGGATTGGCTAAAAAGCGAACAAAAGCCTAAGAAGTTTTACACGTAGAAAACTAATAAAAAGATCAGAGAGTCTGGGTAAGGGGTAAATTACGCAATGGGAAGGTGTTAGGCACCCACTACGTCCTAGGTACTCCTAGGGAGCCCTTTTCACACTTGTTATGCTAAATTGTTATTTGTTATGACAAAAAGATTGTGCAAACATGGTTGGGATGGTGAGGAAAGAATATACAAGTTTTATTTATTTTTGTGTTCGAACGGATGAACCCGCTGCCTACGTACCTTCCATCAAAGGTAAGGATCAAAACGCCGTAGTTCGGCTAAAAGATTTCCAAAAGTGGGTTAGGTTCAATTTTAAACACAAACCCCAGGTCTTACGTTATCCACGGGAGAAAACTCAACCTTATACAGACAACAACGTCCACCATGTGAGAACAGCTTCAACTGGCCAGAGAGGGGTTAACCCTATAATAGGCGAGGAAGACTTACAATTCAATCACTAAAGACAGAAGGTGAGATTAACATCAACCACTAAGATAAATCAAACCTATAGCTCATGTATGAAAAGATTAATGGACAAAGCCAAAACAAGTGAATGAGTGGAGTTACTGATTATGATTATGAAAATGGAGTCAAAGTATGATTAAGATCAATTCAAATAAGTATTATGAAACGGATTTTGGAAAAAGGTCAAGGACTTGAGTCCAAGTTTTTAGTTAGAAAACATGAAAATGTTTGCACAACACTTATGTCAAGTTTTAAAAGATAAAGTGTGAAAAGTCTAGGACATAATGAATGATGAATGGATGGAGATGGAAAGTAAAACTTCTTAGAAGGTTCACTTCTTGAAATCATATAGCAGATGATTCAAGTGTGTCCTTTGGAATAGCAGTTAATAATAACAAACAAACAAAGCAAAGGCGGATATCGGATGCCAATCAATGGTCTTATACCAATCTCCTAAAACAAAACGGGAT
This sequence comes from Lathyrus oleraceus, assembly GCF_024323335.1. Taxonomy (NCBI): domain Eukaryota; kingdom Viridiplantae; phylum Streptophyta; class Magnoliopsida; order Fabales; family Fabaceae; genus Lathyrus; species Lathyrus oleraceus. Next base: position 443,197,828 of record NC_066582.1, on the reverse strand, counting down.
ATCAGAAGCCACTCAATGGTCTTACACTAATCTCCACAGGAAAAGAAATAAAAGCGGATACCGGATACCAACAAATGGATTTACACCAGTCTCCTAAAATAGAACAGGATATCAGATGCCACTCAATGGACTTACACTAATCTCCTCAAAAAGAAAACAAAGATGAAACATGGGAGTCAACTGCCAATCTATCTGGACTGAGGTTAACTCCACAGTATGTTCACAGGAAATCCAATGCCACATCACAGGGACTTACAATGGATCCTCACATACAAGAGCAAAAGCATCAATATGATCACAGGAATGCAAAAGCCAACTTACAGGGACTTATAATTGCAACCTCTCATACAAACAGATGAACAAACTATGATCACAGGAAAGCAGATGCCAACTTACAGGGACTTATAACTGCAACCTCTCATACAAACAGATGAACAAACTATGATCACAGGAAAGCAGATGCCAACTTACAGGGACTTATAACTGCAACCTCACATACAAATCAAACAGATCAAATTATGATCACAGGACAACAGATGCCAACTTACAGGGACTTACAACTGTATCCTCACATACACACAGATAAACAGAAGATATGAGTGACCAATGAGGTCTTACACTCTATCCTTCCATATCACAGGAGCAAATGCCAAAGCAATGGACTTACAATTGTCCTCAATGGGCAAACAACAATGACAGCATCACAAAGCAAATGAGATGATCATGCATTAATGGCAATTGATGATGATGATAAATGCATAGCATACAAGCAAGCAAGTGCATATGAAGCAATCAATCAATCAATGAATAGCAAACAACACACTCTATAGCCAAACAATGGGGGCTCACACAAGAGGGTTTGACTTTAAAAGTCCACTGTAATGGGTAAAGGTTGCTCTTAACCTGGCCATTGAGGGGCTCAGGTGAAGCAGATGAATAGGAGATGAGGGGTGTGCCTCATTGCTTCTATCTCAACTCAGAGAGAGCATAAAAGAAAGTGTGGGAGTTCAGAAAGTAGGAACTCTCTCCACATTATTGACTCGATTAGATCTTGGGTATTTATCTCATTGCTTCAACCAGGTACTGGGAGCAAAGAGAGGACACACTGAATAGTGGGGGATAGATTGCTTATCCCTACCTTCCACCAATTGCCTTACTTGAAGGACTTTTCCTGCTTAGGACAAATATAAACAAACACAGGCATTGCCTCTTAAGGAGGACTTCAGACAGTTTGCCCGGTCAAATAACAGACCGGGTCTCCAGACTACATGAAGAAGAAGTAATTATACCTCAAAGCAAATGCTAAAAAGCAAAGCAAGCAAGCAAGTTCAAAGAACTTAGGCAACTAAAGTACCTGCAAAAGTCAAACTTATTAGCAAACAAGTCAACAGTCAAAACCAAAAGGAAATGAACCAATAGTCACACAGTGGGACCAATTGTGCAAGGCACAAAGACTCAAGCATATGAGTCACCTACAAAACAAATGTTAGCACATCATATAATTCAACTCAAACAAATATTTGAATGATCCTCAAGGCATTGGTGCTTAACCTGAAACAGATGAACTCAACATAAGCTTAGAAGACCACTAGGACTAGCCTAGGGTCAAAGATGAAAGAAAGAGGTCAAGGCAGCAAGCAATATTCAATCAAAGGCAAGCTCAAACATGTAGGAATCAAACACAATTGGATTCAAACTTATATCATGCATCAAGGTCATTTCATACACAAATGAATGCAAAGCATGGCAAGAGAAGCATACAAAAGTCAACAGCAAAGACTTCATTCAAAAGTCAACTCAAACATTTTCAAAAATCATGAAATAAATCACACTCAATCCTAACATCTAACATGGTATACATGTAAAATTTCAAGGCATTTGGATGAGAGGAAGGCAGTCAACAAAAATCATGAAGCCAAAACAAATTCAAGCAAGCATGGTGAAAGTCAACAAACAAGGGTCAACTTCAAAAAATCATATCAATTTGAAAACAGAAGAGAAATGAATGAGATTAGCACCAATGCAAAGCTTGAGATGTCTAGTTATCACATATGAAATTTCATGGTCATGTGATAAGATATGAGAATTTCACAAAGGATTTGGCAAAGCATAGCACAAAAAGTCAACAAATGACCACATATGGAAGAAAATTCTCAATCAAATGGAAAACAGCAAGATTAATTCCAAGAAAATTCATACATCAATTAGACATACAAGGGATCATTCATGCAAAATTTCAAGTGATTTGGATAAGAGGAAGCATGTGAACAAAAATCATACATTTGCATATCATTGGTGTGACACAAATTGTCACACCCTAATTCAAAAATTCATATCTATCAAACCACAAATGAGAAATCCACAAACTTTATATGGAAATGAAGATCAATGTGTCTAGTTTCACCACAAAAAATTTCAAGCTCATTGGATATGTCATGAGTATTTCACAAAGAGAATGGCACAAGGTATCAATCATTCACACATGTTGAGAAAATAATTTATCATTTAAAATCCAGGACATGAAAAATTAATTAAAATTCACAATTAAATATTAGACTCATTTGTGAACATGTGGAAAAAATTTCATAATTTTTGGTGAAAAAATGAATGAGAAAATAATTGTTGGAGTTGGATGAAATTGGGTGAAATATGAAACAAACTAGCAAGGCAAGTGGTCAAACAAAGTCAACAGGATGGCAATTGTGTCATTTGGCAACTCACTAATTGAAACGCACAGCATAAGGCAAGGCAATTGAAATGATCTTATTGGTCGGTTCTTAATGAAACAGTGTAACAACCAACAACAGCCAATCATCGTCCATCTTTCTGGGTTTAACAAGGAACTTAGGGTTTTAGCAACATGTATTCATGGCTATGGCATTCATGCATCTTCATGTTATCAATTAAAACATCACCAGGTAACAGCAACATGTAAAATGATAATCATGCAGCAATCAAGTAGCCACATTCAAACACAACAAACAAATAAATCACATGAATTTCTGGACAATTGCAAGGTTTAAAAACAAACTGCAACAGGGCATTTCATCATCATGCATCAACAAGCAAACAGCATCAACAAAATTCGACCAACAACGACATCCAGCAGACAGCATATGCATCATTGTCATGTGATCATCGTAACAGCATCAAGCAAACAGCAATGGTCATGATCATCATCGAACCAAACAAAACAGCAGCAATGTAGCATAGCAATGAACATCAATGTTCCTCATTTAACCAACACATGAACAATAGCATATAGCGGCATCATGACATGAACAATAAAACAATAAAGACAAATGGAATTTCTGGATAGGGCATGTTCATGCAAAACAGCAGTAGGGTACACATATAGTTACCAATATCCGCGCCAAAACAAACAACAGCAAACAACTGACATGGCATTGGCAATGTTTACACATCAAACAATCAATAACATACCACATGGCATAGAAATAACTGTCAGGGTATTGGTTTCAAAAACAACAGCAACAACCATCATCATGTTAGCATTATAAACAAGCATTAAGCAACAGCATAGCATAACAGCATCAGCAACATTCATCATTCTTCATCAACAGATCAAACAAACCCAAAACAATAGCATGGCATACTCATCATCATCATGTAACAACAAAAACCAAACACAACAGGCAGTTCATCATAATAGCAAGCAATATCATCTTCATGTAAACAGAAATCGAAACAAGGTATCATTCAAAAGCAGCATGGTTCATGGTGTCTATCAACATTCAACCAAAATGAACAACAGCACACAACAACATGGATTTAGCAAGCAGGTTCAAGACAGCAACATGGTTCTAGCAGCCTAGCTTGGAAACAACAGCAGGGTATTGGTTTTAAATCAACAGCAACAGCCATCATTATCATGTGCTCATCATGTTTAAAAAAAATCATCAAACAAGCAAAAAACACAACAACAACATGGTTTTAGCATAGCAGCAGAATGGCATGTTCATGTGGTTCAAAACAGCATGGCATGCTCCATCATTCAACAATGTTCATCAAACAAAAACAACAGCATAGCATCAAAGCTCATCATCAAAGGGAAAATGAATTCCAACAGTACCACATAAACAAGCATGGCCCTGAACAATCGTGCAAACAACAAACAGCCACAAACAAAACTAAATTCATGCAAAATTTGGGCAAGACAGAATTTCAGCTGCAGGGTGTTATCATCATCATGTTCAATCGAGCTTAACAACAATATTTTCCAGACATGAAAATCAAATACACACAACTAAACAGCAAGCTCTAACTAACACGAATCTACCTGCCATTTCCACTAGAACTCATTGATTATCACAAATCGAGCAAGAACATAAACCAATTCCAGATTTCATTTCAACATAACTAGCATAATACTTAATCATTTTTAGTAATTTCAAGCTTAATGTAACCATAAGAACATACTCTACACATGGCATAGCATTGATTTAAGAAATTAGAGTTTTCGAAAATTTACTTGGATTTGAAGAAAAGTGTAGAGCAGTGATTATTTGAAGGTTTGAAGCTCGAACAGATGAAGATGATGGTCCCAAATGATGTATCTCAGAAGGAATTGTGCTCAACTTTGCTTAAATCAATTCTAGCTTCAAGCTGCCATGTGAGAGGTCTTTGGAAAACAGAAGATGATGAAGACTTTACAGCAGTGATTTTATGGTGAAGGTGAGCTAAATATGTTGTCCAAGTGAAGAAATAACCAAGGATTACTCGTATGCTTTGATGGTTTTGGGTGAAAAATCTCAGCCGAGCAAAATGCAAGATGAGAGAGTAGGAGTATTTTCTGTGTGGTGGCTGCTGTCTAGGGTTGGAAATGCAGAAAATGAAGTTTAAATATGGTCTGCTTTTGGTCCTTTAATGATGTGTTAAGCTGGTTTATGCTAAATGATATGATTTGCAATTTTGCTAATTTTGTAACAAAGTGGAATGGAGGGTGTGTTCATGGTCGAGTGGGCTTATAACCAGGCTGTAGACAGACCAACATTGCTGCTGCTTTGATTGTACATATGAAAACTGTACTGGTTTTGCTTTTTTGAACCAATATGCATAAAAATGCCAACTTTGCATTTTGATTCAAAATGATGGGAAAATGGTGATATGATCATGGTTTATGGCTTGAGGCAAGTTTCAAATATGGTTTAAAGCATTTCCCAATTGACCAAATCAAGAAAAAGTCAAAAACTCAAAAAGTCAAAGTTTGGTCAAACTTTGAATTTAAATGCAAAAGGTCCAAAAATGCCATTTTGATTGGCAAGGTTTTAGGTCATGAAATTTATATTTTTGGAAAGAGGATGAAAAATGTGGTTTGTAGGAAAAAACCCCACCAAATTTGGCCTTATGGTTTGAGAGATATGGCTTGTTGAAGTTCAAAAATTGGTGAAAATGATTTGATCATATCTTGACAACCACACATGGGATTTTGATGTTCTTGGACTTTTTGAAAATGGGAAGACAAGATCTTCAACTTTCATGTTGGGCAAAAATTCATTTGAAGCTTGTATCATGATGTAAGTTTAAGATCAAGAAGTTTCCATTTTTGGCAGTTGAAATTACAGGTCCACTTTCTATTTCTGGAAAATTTTCTGATTGGCTTGATTTTCTTCCATGATGAGGCTGAACATGATATATGAGACTTATACAAGCATGAAGGAACTCCTTCAGATCAATTCTATCCATCAAATCACTGATTAAATTAACTGTTGACCAAGTTTGACTGTCTGTTGACTTTTCTAGGGTTTTGGACTGATTGAACTTCTTCTGATGAGTTCCAAACCCTAAATCCTTGAGAACTTGACTTCAAATGATGTCACAAGTTGTATGAACTTGTGATTATTGACCATGGTGCCCAAATTCTGCAAGAATGGCCACCATCCATTGCTTTGACTGACCGTTGACTGTCTTTGACCTAATTGCTTCATCTGCAATCAACAAGGTTAGACTGACAATATTTTTGTACTTTTTGAATGATAAACATATGAAAGGCAAAGATATACAAATGCAAAGTATGCTGGGTGATCAAGAAACAAACCTACAGGGCAATCTACCCACTAGGAGGGGACAAAGGCATGCAATGATCCTTGAGGTTATGATATGAATGATATGGGCCATGAGGGATCTTAGGGCCCAAAATTGGGGTCTTACAGAACCTTTTCTCCTTTTTTTTTTTGGTTCGCCGGGATGCCCTTTTTTGCCTGGACTCTTTTATTCTTTTCGTCCAGCGGGTCAATTTATGCGAAGTATTTTTTGACTACATCTGAGTTCACAGGGGACAGAAAATCTTCACCATCCATAGTTGTAAGCATCAAGGCTCCACCAGAGAAAACCTTTTTAACAACATATGGACCTTCGTAATTCGGAGTCCATTTGCCCCTGTTGTCTGTACCGGGAGGCAGGATCCTCTTCAAAACCAAATCACTTGTCTGATAGCTTCGAGGATGCACTTTCTGATCAAAGGCCTTCTTCATCCTTCTCTGATACAATTGCCCATGGCACACAGCTGCTAACCGCTTCTCTTCGATAAGGCTCAACTCATTGAACCTTGTCCGAATCCACTCAGCTTTGTCTAGCTTGACATCCAGCAGGACTCTTAGAGAAGGAATCTCCACTTCAACTGGTAGGACTGCTTCCATACCATACACAAGGGAGTAAGGGGTTGCCCCGGTCGACGTACGTACTGAGGTACGATACCCATGCAAAGCGAAAGACAGCATCTCATGCCAATCCTTGTACGTCACGACCATCTTCTGCACAATCTTCTTAATATTCTTGTTTCCCGCCTCTACAACACCATTCATCTTCAGCCTGTAAGGAGAAGAATTGTGATGTTCGATCTTAAAATCCTTGCAAAGCTCTTTCATCATCTTGTTATTGAGATTCGAACCATTATCAGTAATGATTCTCTCAAGAACCCCATAACGACAGATAATCTCCTTCTTAATGAACTGGGCAACCACTTGTTTGGTAACATTGGCATAGGAAGCTGCTTCCAGCCACTTGGTGAAGTAATCAATCGCAACCAGGATGAAGCGATGTCCATTAGAAGCAGTAGGTTAAATCTTCCCAATCATATCGATGCCCCACATCGCGAATGGCCAAGGCGAATTCATAACATTCAGAGGGCTTGGTGGTACATGCACCTTATCTGCATAGATCTGGCATTTATGACACTTCCGAGCGTATTTGAAACAATCGGATTCCATGGTCATACAGTAATAACCGGCTCTCAACAACTTCTTGGACATTGCATGACCACCAGCATGGGTACCGAACGATCCTTCGTGTACTTCTTGCATCAACAGGTCTGCTTCGTGTCTATCCACGCATCTGAGCAGAACCATGTCAAAGTTTCTCTTATACAGCACATCATCCTGATACAAATAAAAGCTTCCAGCTAGCCTTCTCAGGATTTTCTTGTCATTCTTCGACGCTCCTTCAGGATACTCCTGGCTTTTGAGGAAATTCTTGATATCATAGTACCACGGCTTCTCATCAACAACAGACTCGGCTGCAAACACATACGCAGGCCTCTCGAGTCGATTCACAGCAACATGTGGCACATGATTCCACCAATGGACTTTGATCATAGAAGACAAAGTAGCCAAGGCATCAGCCATCTGATTTTCATCTCGGGGGACATGATACAACTTCACTGTCTTAAAGAAAGTCAGGATCCTTCTGGTGTAATCTCTGTAAGGAATCAAATGCGGCTGATGAGTATTCCAATCTCCATTGACTTGGTTGATCACTAGAGTGGAATCTCCATAGATGTCCAGAGTTTTGATCCTTAAATCGATGGCTTCTTCAATCCCCATGATACAAGCCTCATACTCAGCCTCGTTGTTGGTTACGTCAAACGTCAATCTGGCAGAAAAAGGTAAGTGCGCACCTTTAGGATTGATAAGTACTTCCCCAACACCGTTACCATTCACATTCACAACCCCATCAAACATCAATGTCCACTTGTCATCAGGATCCGGTCCTTCCTCGACAAGAGGCTCTTCACAATCTTTCATCTTTAGATACATGATGTCTTCATCAGGGAATTCAAACATCATTGGCTGATAATCATCAATCGGTTGCTCGGCAAGGTAATCAGACAGAATACTACCCTTGATGGCCTTTTGTGACGTATACTGGATATCATACTCAGTCAAAATCATTTGCCAACGAGCAACACGCCCGGTAAGAGTCGGCTTCTCAAAGATGTACTTCACTAGATCCATCTTAGAAATCAACAAGGTAGTATGGTTCAACATTTACTGTCTCAGTCGGCGAGCAGCCCAGGCCAAAGCACAACAAGTTTTCTCGAGCTGCGAATATCTTATTTCACAGTCGGTAAACTTTTTGCTAAGGTAGTATATAGCATGCTCTTTTCGACCAGACTCGTCATGCTGTCCCAACACACACCCCATCGAGTTCTCAGTCGCTGAAAGGTACATTATCAAAGGCCTCCCAGGAACTGGAGGTATAAGGATTGGAGGTTTCTGCAAATATTCTTTTATCTTATCAAAAGCTTTCTGACAATCATCATTCCACCTGATTGCTTGATCTTTTCTTAGCAATTTGAAAATCGGTCCACACGTGGCAGTTAGGTGAGATACGAACCGTGCAATGTAGTTCAATCTCCCTAAAAACCCACGAACCTGCTTTTCTGTTCTCGGTTCAGGCATCTCTTGGATAGCTTTTACTTTCGCTAGATCAACCTCAATCCCTTTCTCACTGACAATGAAGCCTAACAGCTTCCCAGATCTCACCCCAAGCGTACACTTGTTCGGATTCAGCCTCAGTTTGAATTTTCTCAGTCTGTCAAACAACTTCTGCAGGTTTACCAGGTGCTCCTCTTCTGTCTGAGACTTCGCAATCATGTCATCCACATACACTTCAATTTCTTTGTGCATCATGTCATGAAAGAGAGTCGTCATAGCCCTCTGATAGGTAGCACCGGCATTCTTCAGCCCAAATGGCATCACCTTATAGCAGAACGTGCCCCAAGGTGTAATGAATGTCGTCTTTTCCATGTCTTCTGGCGCCATCTTGATCTGATTATAGCCAGAAAATCCATCCATGAAAGAGAAAACCGAGGATTGAGCAGTATTATCAACCAATACATCAATGTGAGGTAATGGGAAGTCATCTTTCGGACTGGCTCTGTTTAAATCCCGGTAATCGACACACATCCTGACTTTACCATCCTTCTTCGGCACGGGAACGATGTTGGCCACCCAAGGGGGATAACTGGTAACTGCCAGAAAACCCGCATCCCACTTCTTCTGAACCTCCTCCTTGATCTTAATAGCCATATCAGGACTAGTTCTACGAAGCTTCTGCTTTACCGAAGGACAATCTTCTCTGAGAGGTAGCTTGTGCACCACAATATCTGTATCCAACCCAGGCATATCTTGATACGACCATGCGAAGATTTCCACATATTCTCTCAGCATCTCAATCAGCCCTCTCTTGACATTTTCCTTCAAAGCAGCCCTGATCTTGATCTCTTTCCTGGCGTCCTCAGTACCAAGGTTAATAATCTCCAACTCTTCCTGATGAGGTTGGATGACCCTTTCCTCCTGTTTCAATAATCTGACCAATTCTCTAGGGAGTTCACAATCTTCCTCACTTTCCTCTTCAGCTTGGTAAATGGGATTATCGAAATCATACTGAGCCATAACAAAACTGTTTTTAGTGGAGTCCGCGAGATCAATTCTACATGTTTAATGCTTTATTTTAGAAAAGAGTTCAAGAAAGTCACAAAAACAAAAACACATTGCCATTTTTATTGTTTCGCAAAATGAAAATAAAAAACAGAAAGACAGTGATCACAAATTTGATTGCAAAACGTCCTTTATTAATGATATCATTGAAAACATGATGTGGCCCTACAATGAACCACTACGCCCCGGGCAGAACGTAGGGTTTTGCTGCAAAATGAAAAACAAAAGAAAATTACTCTGTTTGAAGAGTAACTTGGACTATTTCTTCGGCTGTCCAATTATTCACCATCTCCCCGGGAGCACACGGGCGCACCCAATTGTCCAGATCATAATCACTGTCACCATCTTCACTACTGGTTGCAAAGACGTCACCATGATTCATCAACCCGGCGCTGGTGAAGGTACTTGGCCCTTTCTGCTCACCCCGCTCTGCCTGAAGAGGCTGATAACCGATACCGAATTTATCTTCTTTCACGGGCAGGTCAACCATCTTGCCCCAGCCTTCTGCGTTGCCCGAGCTGACAACCTCCAAGGCCTGCTTGTAGGAAGCAATTGAGGCACTTGGCTTTTTCTGCTCAGCAAAAGCCACCCTCTCAATGTCAATGGTCTCAAAAGCCTGGCACAGCGTTTCATGAATCTCGCCATCCATCTCCACATACTTGAAAGAGGATAGATGACTCACAAGGATGTCCTCCTCGCCGCACACAGTCACAACCTGACCATTCCATACATATTTCAACTTCAGATGGAGAGTTGACGACACTGCTCCATCCCCATGTATCCAGGGATGCCCCAATAAACAACTATATGCTGGCTGAATATCCATCACATAGAAGACAATATGGAACACCTCCGGGCCAATCTTCACGGGCAAGGTGACTTCATCGAATACTGATCGCTTGGACCCATCGAAAGCACGGACGATGAGATCACTCGGAGTGAGGACAACCCCTTCAACATCAATCTTACTCAAAATCTTCTTGGGCAACACATTCAAGGAAGAGCCAGTATCTACCAACACATGTGACAGCACTGCGCCTTTACACTTCATGGTGATATGTAGAGCTCTATTATGGTTGCGACCCTCAGGCGTCAGATCCAGGTCTGTGAACCCCAACCCATGTCGTGTGCTCATATTCGCAATAACACCCTCCAACTGATTGACAGAAATCTCCTGAGGCACGTAAGCCAGATTCAACATTTTCAGCAAGGCATTACGGTGTGCCTCAGAGCACAATAACAATGAGAGGATAGAAATTTTGGACGGAGTTTGGTTCAGCTGATTCACAATCTTATAATCACTCTTCTTAATAATCTTCATGAACTCCTCCACGTCTTTTTCAAAAGAACCCTCAGGCGCATCCTTCTACACAGGTCCTTCTTCAACCACAGCTTGCTTACCTTTTGCTTTGGCAAGAGCCTCATCATTGTTATCTCTCAAAGTCTGCGGTGTAAATAGACGCCCACTCCTGGTAAACCCTCCAGGTCCTCCCACATTGTCCACAGCTGGACCAACAGTTACTGGAGCTTTAACTGGCACACCAATGGTCACTGGAGCCTGATTCACCGGTCTAATGTGACTTTCTGACCTTTTGTTACTGCGGAAAGCATTATCGTACTTCCAAGGAACGACCCTACCATTCTCAACAGGTCTTCTATCAGAAGCAACAATAGTAGTAGGAGTACCAACGGTTACTGGTGCAGATATAGTCACAGGAGTGCCAACAGTTACGGGTGCATTAACCGTTCTCGGAGCACATCCAGGACCCTCAGACGGTTTGAAGTAAATGGTGACAGTTGATACCACCCCACGATCTTTTACAGCCCGACTAAACTAGAGGCAACCATCATCAATCAAACCCTGTATACCGCTTCTCAGCTTTTCACAACCATTATCTTGATCAGCACAAACAAAACAACCCTCATCACAACCCGGGAACACTCCCCCTTTCAATAGACGCTCTTTTACCACAAACAGCGACGTCTGAACCTCATCAACACTGGCTACCAAGTCTAAGGCATCCTTGCCTTCCACATTGTTCACCCTGGGCCCACCATGTTGAGGCATAGGGTTGTTCACAACATTCGGAACAGGAGCAAAATTGATTGTTTTAGCATCAATCAAATCCTGGACCTTATGATGAAAAGCCCGACAGTTCTCAATATGGTGCCCCGGTGCACCGGAATGAAAATCACAATGAGCATTGGCATCATACCCAGTAGGAATCCTTGTCAACGGAGCCATGGTACGAAGCTCAACAAATTTCAACCTGAGCAGTTCAGGAAGCAATTCAGCATACGTCATTGGTAGCGGATCAAAATGACGCTCGGGCATTCTCTGCCTTGGTTGAAACGGGTGTTGTTGTTGTTGTTGTTGTTGTTGTGGAGCTCTTTGTTGTTGTTGCTGAGGTTGAGTTGGGATGTTCACAGCGGCAACCTGACGATACTGCCCTCTGCTTGTATTTCTCCTGTGTTGCACAACATTAGTCTCACCCTCTCTCCTGCGGGGTGCCCCAGAAAATGGCTTCTTAGAACTGGAAGATGAAGAACCAGAGTCTTGAATCTTCCCTGCTTTGATAAGGCTCTCAGCCCTCTCTCCGCATATAACCACATCAGAAAAGCTACCGAATGGGAAACTCCCCATACGGTCCATGAACACACCCTGCAGGGTTCCTATGAACATGTCAGTCAGCTCCCTCTCCAACATCGGAGGTTGCACCCTTGCAGCTAACTCACGCCACCTCTGGGCGTACTCCTTGAAACTTTCACCAGATTTTTGGAACAAGCTCTGCAGTTGAGTTCTGCTCGGAGCCATATCCATGTTGTGCTTATACTGCCTCAAGAAGGCTTCACCCATATCTTTCCAGCTTCTAACAGACTCTCTCTTTAGCTCCATGTACCAGTCCAAGGAAGCTCCGGACAAGCTGTCCTGGAAAAAGTACATCCACATCTTCTCATCATCTGTATATGCGGAGATTTTTCTGTAGTAAGCCTGCACATGGGTGCGAGGACAAGAAGTGTCGTTATATTTATCAAAGGATGGCGCCTTGAATTTGTAGGGAATTCTCAGCCCATCAACCAGACCCATATTTGTTACATCGAATCCCAAAGAGTTCTGACACTCCATGGCTCTGATCTTCTCAGCTAGGGCATCAACCTTCTTATCCCTCTCTTCAGTTCTTACAACTTCGTCTTCATTACTAAGAAGAGTAAACATATCCTCCTGTCTATCAACCAACGGGGCAGGATGGCGAACCGGAGCACGGGTTGCTCTAACATTAGCAGTTTCGGCAGCAATAGGTTGTCCGTTGATCCTGATACCCCTCAACTCATCACCCATAGCATAGTTGTTGACGGGAATAGTAGCAGCAACAACTTCATTAACAGGGACCCCCTCTGGTGAAGCACGGTTGACCGGTGGAACCACAGCTTCCTGTCTCTGGGCTAAGGCCCGCAGCTCCTCTTGCCCTTGAATGACCCCTTGCATCATGGTCATAAACTGGGCCATGTTAGCCCTCATCTCAGCCAACTCAGCTTGAACTTGGTCCATACTTATCTGTTGATTCAGTCTCGTAGCGTAGCGGTGCGGACGACGATCAGCAATCCTGCCTAAAACAGGAACCAGAGTGAGAAGTCCTGTTCAAGAACACCTGTAATGCAAGAATGATATGTGTATGATGCGTATGATGCGTATGATGCATATGATATGTTCATTTCTCAGACATCCAAGAGTCTTATCCTTTTGAAAAATGGCAACCTGCAATATCAAAAAAGCAAATTACACAGGATGATGAGCACAAGGTGAAACATCAACAATCTCATCTATAGACATGAGCAACAAGGATCATACAACATAGTTCAATCAAAGATCCAAATAATCAGAGTACAACAATGAATCCCATCCAACAATCCTGGAGGTGATCCCTAACATAAACAACAGATACGATCTAAGAAAGTCGTCCTCCAGGAATGAGAGTCTTCAGGTACTGGCACTGATCAAACAACAGGTCACATTCTGAACACTCAGGTAAAGGAGTGAGCTTCTCCTTCAGTTGCCCTCTGAGCTCCACAACCTCTTCTTTGAGTTGGCTCTCTGATACATGCCTTAGGTCTACTTCCTTCTTCAACTGAACATCCTTGTCCCTAAGCTGCTTTTCCAAGTCCCGTAGCTTCTTTTGGTAAATGGCTTCCGTTTTCTGCAACCTCAAACGCTCATGGTGTTCTTCATTCAGCATTGTCTCTATCTCCTCATAAGACCTCTTCTTGCTCTTCAATTTGCTGGCATCTTCACCTTGCACTCCTTTGAGTTGATGAGCCAAGTTCAACTTATCAGCTTTGGCTTTGTAAAGCTCCATCTGGATATCTTGTTCCTTCTCTTTCAAACGATGATTCTCCATCAGGGCTTGTTTGTACTGCTCAGCGGGCACATTCTCAGAATGTATCAAAGGTGGTTGCTATTGCAATGGCTCCATCTTATCATAGGGCAACAACAAAGTTTCAACTCGCTCCTTGACCCACTCCATGTAAGCAGGCATAGCAATGGCAAACTTCTTCCCTAGCACAGATCCATCTTTGACACCAATGTTCTTCCAAGCCTTTCCCACTTGCTCCAATCTAGTTGGGTCACTCCACTTCTCAAAGTACACACTCTCAGCTATCTCAGCATCTAGTGGTCTTTCATTCATAACAAAGCCCAACTGACGGAGAGAAAGAACCGGGTTGTAGTTGATGCAACCCTTAGTTCCTATGAGTGGAACATTACGAAACCCTCCACAACTCATAATGACATTACACACATTCAACCTGTAAGCTTGCCACTTGATATCATAAGAGGTGAGAGACATAATCCTCTAAGTCCACTTATGAGTGCCCCGAGTATCCACAAAAGGTCCGCTGGTTGGCATAAAGGACAAGAACCATCTGAGTAACAATGGGAGACAACACCTGATAGCTCCACCCTTACCATGCCTGTTGTGTATAGCATAATAAGTGTCAGCTAACAAAGTAGGAACCGGGTTTCCTCCCATGAAAATAGTGATCGCTGCAAGGTCCACAAAATTAGGCATGCTAGGGAACAATACAACTCCATAGATCATGATAGCCAACTGAGCATTGAAAGCTTCCCAATTTCCTTTCTTTGCTTCTTCCTTAGCCATTTTCACCAAAAACTTCAAAGGCAAACCCACAACATCACCACTTGACTCCCAATTGTCACTCACTTCTTTGATACTCAGGTAGAGAGCCTTAGCAACAACCCTGAAATCAACCTCCTTTGGCACATCCAGAAAGGGTATCTGATATCTGATCGGGACATTCATCAGGATGGAATACTCTTCAAGAGTGGGACCTAATTGATAATCCTGAAAGGTGAAGCAACGGAGCTCTGGGTCATAGAACTGTAGGAGAGTCTGCAAAGGTACTGGATCTACCACCATCTTCAACAGTGTCAAGACATCCCCATACTGATCATCAAACACCTTCTGATTACCCCCGGTCACAAGATTGCTCAACTCTACCAAAGATGTCAATGGCTCACGGTGAAAACTGTAGGTGCAAGTCTTCCTCTTCAACTCTGGAATGGCTGCCATCTCTCACAGTGAACAGACTCCTGAATGAACCTGAGAAATGATATGCATGAGGAGATTAGCTTTTTTCTTTTCTCTTTTCTTTTTTTCATTTCTCTTTTTTTTTTGCATTAGTTTTTTGAAAATAAACATGCTATGATGCAAATATGACTGGTTGGCTGTGTATCACAAGGCACAGGTTCAGAACTTCGGCATGAATTCGGAACCGGAAACCAAAAATCAAAGTCATCTGGAACCCAAAGTCATCTGAGACCCAAACTTCATAACCAAGTCACCAACAGGTCAAGTCACCAACAGGATACAGTCACCAACAGTACCTGTAAATGATTCATTCCCACCCCACTCATAGGTGTCATCTAGGCCAGGGTAAGGTCAAGAGAAACGCAGGATAAACAACCCTTTCAAGAATAACATCATGTACACACCAGATGTATGCAACGATAATACCCCCTCAGGATCTGAACTGCTCGTGATACCATGCTCCGCTAAGTGGCGCCATACCACCCGCTTCCCATGAATCACTCTATTCCTTGGTGTCCTAAAGTTCACCCATAGCTTGGGTATTGGGCCTTTTACCTCTTGTGATCCCCCACCCAACAGAGAAAAAGATACACAGCCAGCATAATGAGAATATGATGCATGCAAACACATAATGCACATATATACAATCACATCATAATAATAAATGCAATAAATAAAGCAGTAAAAGCAACCACAACAATCCTAAAGAGCGCTAGGATTGACTCGCTTAGGGAAGATGGACCAGCAATAGGTCAACTTCTTGTATTCCCCAGCAGAGTCGCCAGTTGTCGCATTACGCGAAAAAACCGGCGAGAAAAAGAAACAGAGCCGCCACCGTGCGTTATTTATCCCAAAGGAGGGAAAGGAAACGCTCGAGGTAAACTTGGAAAGGAAATGGTCTTACGACCAAAGATTGATAGGATCGGGAGTCGGTTATGCGAAGGGAAGGTATCAGCACCCCTACGCATTCGTCGTACTCGACGGGATCCACGCTCAGAAAGAATAGAAGAAAGGTTGTTAAAGAAACTGCTCAAAGAATGCACAAAACTGGACTGAAACACGGATGAAAGACGGAAGAAGGTGACTCAGCAGGATGTCGCATCCTGGTCCTACGTAGTTTGTCAGACACAAACATCAGAGTCGACGTAGTTCGGGGACATGGGAAACGTGCTCGCTAGGATGTCGCATCCTATGCATACGTATCTTCTCTAACCAGAGTAAGAATCAGAGCACTCGTAGCTCGGCTAACGCACGCCAAACAAAATACAAACAGAGACGCTAAGCGTCAAAGCAAACTGGAAATGGAATGCCAATCGCTGGTCTTACATCCAACTCCACACCAAACAAACCAACGGGAAACCGAATGCTAATCGCTGGACTTACATCAGACTCCGAACACACAAACACAAACAGGAAACTAAATGCCAATCGCTGGACTTACATCAGACTCCAAACACACACACAAGCAGGAAACCAAATGCCAATCGCTGGACTTACATCAGACTCCAAACACACACACAAGAGGGTGGAAAAAGAAAAAGGGTGCCCGGAGAGATCTGCTCAATCTCCTGCCTACGTACCTCATCTGGTATGAGGATCAGGGCGACGTAGTTCCCCTTAACAGGGAAAGAACCTCTATCCTAACCAGAGACTAGGGAGATAACAAGCTACTAGGGAGACTACGACTCGAGCCTAGAAGTTGTCATGCACACGATCCCTATGTTGAGGTCTCTAATCAGCACCTAACTCGCACAGGAAGCAAGCTAGCCTAAACATCAAATAAGCAAACACAAGCACAAGAGATCAAGCACACACACTATATGCAAACAAGTGGCTCATACAAGGCTGGGCTTTAGTCAAGGGGTCAAATCAACCTCGACAAACAAGTCGGTTCTGTCATGGGTGTTTTGAGCTCTTAACCCTAACATTGAGAGTTAGGGTGAAGCAGATGAAATGGGAAATGAGGATCAGACCTCACAGCTCTTAACCCTGGCCTGGGTGAGCTTCAATCAATGAAAGTGTGGGAGTCCAGAATGTGGGACTCTACTCCACTTGACTGACTCTATATACAAGGATCTTGGGTGTTTATTTAAATGCATCAGCATGTAGTGCGAGCAAGATGAATGACTCAACTGAATAGCAGGGGATGGATTGCACATCCCTTTTATCTGCCAATGCCTCTTCACTCAAGGGGTCTTTACATGTACAAGGCACAAAGATAAACAAGCACAAACATTGCCTCTTAAGGAGGGCTTCAGACAGGTGCCTGCCAAAAGAACATGACAGGTCTTCCAGACTACATGGAGAATAGGAAGTTACCTAGGTGGTATGCCAACCACAAGCAAAGCAACCCAAACAATGAGTTAAAGCGGCTAAAGTACCTGTGTAAACAACCAAACAATCAGTATAGTGTTCAGACAAACTATTAATCAGACAAACAATAGTGGTTCCCAATATACACAACAAGCAAGCTTTATGTGCAAGCATTCAAATTGTTTCATCATCTCAAATGGCCTACAAACAGCAAGGGTTAGTGGACAAAAGCATTTTTCATCTCAATTTATGATATCAACATCAACCATCAAGGCTAGAAGCTTGAACCTGAAATGCACAACTCAAAAGATGAGTACAAACCACTAGCACCAAGGCTAGGGTCAAAGGTAAGGCAAAAAGTCAAAACAGCAACCAAAACTCAACATAATGCAACCTTAAACACATATGGACATGTCCTAAAAAGGACCAAGTCAAAATCATCAAGCAAAGTCATTTCATGTGCAAGAGAAGGCAAAGGCAAATTCAAAGCTCACAATTGATCATCCAGAATCAAAATTCCATATTAAATCAGAAAAGACTCAAACAATTCTGGAAATTTTTATGAGCAATCAGCATGTCAAATATAATCATCATGCCAAAAATCAGAATCAACAGAATTCATTTGACCTAGAAATTAAAATGCACAAGCAAGACATCCAATTGTGTGACACACATTGTCACACCATAAAGTTCATGTGTCCCAAACAGTGAAGACAATAGCAAAAAATACCAAATAAAATCACACAAATCCATCAACATGTTAAGAAACATCATGCAAAATTTCATGGCATTTGGATCATGTATGAGCATTTTATGGTAGGAAGAATGAGACATGTCACAAAAGCATACATGTTCAAAGAGTCTAGCACAATTTAATTTCCAGAAATGATAAAATTCTAAAATCAACATCATAATATTCTAGACATCCACATGAACAAGTAGAAAAAAGTTGGGAATTAATTGGATCATTTTTCAATTAGTTATGATTTTTTGAAGTACATGAAATAAAATGAAATAAACATTGCAAAACATGAAGAAATAATGAAATGAATTGGAAAATTGGAAAATGTCACAGGCCAGGATCGAAGAGAGGATGCGCGCGCTGCCTGAAACGACGTCGTTTCAAGGCCAGGGATTTAAAATGAAAAAGAAATGACAGAAACACACTCCATGGGAATCGAAGGGAGAAACATGGATCAAACAGCGCCTGCAGAATGTTCTTCAGCCATGAACCCTAGCCTGGCCGTGGACGGTGGAAACCACCGTCTCCTACCTTGAGACGGTGGTGGAACAGTATGAAGCTCATGAATTTTTTTGCAGAATCAACTAAAAATTATATCAACAGAAAGCTCTTTCCACGCACATCATAGATAAATCCATAACTAAGCCTAATTCACCACCAATAATGAGAATCGAGCACAATAATTTTGGCATGTCAAACTTTAATTCACTATATCTCAGCCAATAATACACCATTTCACACGAAATTTTCACCAGATTCATCAGTATGAGAAGATCTACACTATCATACACATAAAACAGAGAATTAAGATGATCGAAAATATGACCTCTTGAAGATCAACTTCTGGAATCTGCAGTTTCAAGGCCTGGCAAGCTTCCAATACACTCCTGTGCACTTGTTATGAAGATTGATGAATGAATTGAGGCTTATAACTGCTTGGATCTTGCTCAAATCTGAACTTCCATGCTTGAGTTCTTGAGCTTGCACCACACGATTCTGGTCCAAATTTAATGATCCAAGGCTTGATCTACACCAAATCAATATCACAAAACAAGAATATGCAAGAAAATAGCAAGGTTATGTGGAAGAAATTTGAATTTGGATTGTGAGAAATTTTGGAGGGAAATTTTCAATCTAGATCTAGAATTGTGAATTCTGAGAAATTCTGTTATGATTAGCTATTTATATGACATGTTAATCCATTTCCTAATCATGCTTAGGCTTGGCTAATTAAATTTTTATGAGAAAAGAGGTGTTATGCAAAATTTGGTTTTTTCACCCCATGCATGCAATCCCACATGAACAGTAACAATGGCCATGCAATTTCATTTAAAATCCTCCTATGAACATGTTAGAATGGGTAAAAAGTCCACATGATGCACCAATTTTGAATTCATGATTTTCCCTCCAAAAATCACATGTATGCACAAATGACCATATGATGAAATTTCATGTAATATGATGAATGATTTGGAAACTACATGTCATGAGAAGAAATATGCAAAAAGAGGCACTCATTTTGGAGTTATGAGTCAAAAGTTATGGCCTTTGGAAGTTCCATGCACACTTGGCAATGATTTGATCACATCTTCTCAACCATTCATCAGATGCTCATGATCTTGGACTTTTTGGAAATGGGAGAGAAATATCTTCAACTTTCATGTTGGACAAAATTTCATTTGAAGCTTCTTTGATGTTGGAAAGTTGAGTTGAAGTTGGTCCAAAAACTTGCCATTTTTGGAAACTTGAAATTACAGGTCACTTTCCATTTTTGGAAACTTTTGATCTGGCTTCAAAATCTTCAAGTTAGATGTTTGTCATGTTGAATAAACCTCTTTTGGACACGAATGAAGTGTCTCAAACCATTTCTCCATCTCCTTGCCCTCAGTTGACTTGCAATTGACTTTTATGGGCCCTAGATGACTTGAAACTGCACTGTGGACTTTGAGCCTCTAACACTTGGTCAAGTTGCTTCAAAATAACCCTTGGTTCATATAAGCTCTCTAGAACCACCATATGGCCTTTATCTCATGGAAATGCTTGGCTCCTTTGCACAGATGAATTCTCCTGATACCAGTCTTGACTGATAAGATGCAATGTACTATGCAGTGTTAATGCAATGTTATTGCAATGTTAATGACCTAAAAAATGAAATGAATGCATGAGTGGGGGGTGCAAATTTGAGGTGCTACAGTGATCAATCCGTGTGCATGGCATGTGGAGCTTCATTGCATGGGCTTGCATGATCATGCACAAGGCCCAAAAACAATGCCAAATGAATTCTGAGCATCAGCCAAATGGAAATGGACGTGTGACTTGCAAGGCAATTGCTTATGTACCAAGATTTCAAGTGAATTCCATAATTTTGACCTAAACATTCACCTCTTCGAAAGTACCATTTAGAAAATCCAAACATAGACATATGGGTAATGGTTGGAAAGGTTTTTGTATAAGGAACAAATGTTATGTTGGACAAAAACTCATTTGAAGTATGGAAGTTTATGAAATTTGAGTTTAAAGTGCAAGGTGTATGACATGTCAAGGCAAGGTTTCTAAAATTGGCCAATTTTCAAGCCCTTCTGTTTCTATGATGCATGCCCCAAATGAAAAAACCTCCAACATCAAAGTTGTAGATATTTTCAAGACAATAAAAATGGACTTAAATTGTGCATAATTTGGATTTTTTATGAAAGAGTTATGGGCACTTGAAGTTGGACTTTTTTGACTTTTAATGCCTTTGGTCAAAAAGGACCTATAATGTCTTGCATTATCACATGTATTTCCTTTAAGATTTTGAAATTTTTCTCAACATAAAATTTGAAGTCCACATATTAATCTTTCCAATTCATTTAATCCCACCTCAAAATCATAAAAAATGAATGAGTTATGTCCTTGGGAAGTTGACCCACGATCAGGGTTTCAGTCAAAATGACCTATAACGTATTAGAATGGAAGATGGCCTTCCAAGCTTCAAATCAATTTTTGATGAACCTGAAAGTTTTTCATATTGTCCTTAAGAACATTTTTGCTTTTGGAACCATCTCCATTTGACTAACACATAAAAAGTTAGGTCTTAGTGCATTTCAAAATAGTCAGATGAATTGACTGATCAACTTCTCAAGTCCATGCCTCATATCTTGATGAATTGATGATTGAGGGCACTCAAATAAGTTCAAATATGCATGAAATGATGAATTAAAGAACTTACCTTGATTGTATTTGACCATGGGCTGAGGTTGCTTCATGAGCAAGGCATTGTGATGCACAGATGAATTAGGGTTTCTCTGAAGAACAAGACCTCAAACCCTTTGACTTTCTTGATCAAAATGATGCATTGGGGTACTAGGGAGGCATATTTGATGTATGAGAGCTTTGGGAACCATTTCCATGCTTTCTTTCATCTCTTCTTGACCATGTCTTTGTACCAATGATCTTCTTTAAGCTTCTGACTTTGTGATTGCTCAAGCTACACACACAGGATGTTAGTGACATATTTTTGTTCTTTTGGTTAGTAAATAAGATGAGAAAAGCAATGATATATAATTCAAGCATGCTTGGTGATCTCACACCAACTCACAGAAGGTCCCACCCAAAGGCAAAGGGAACCAAGATGCTAATGATCCTTGAGGCTATGCAAATGAAATGTTATGATGCCATGAGGGATCTTAGGGACAAAATTGGGGTCTTACACCTAGTTGCTCTTCAACAAATTTAGCATTCTAAAGGAATGGGGCCTAGTTGCTCTTGAACTCCATTAAGCATAGGTAAAGTCCTAATTCTAAGTCCTTTCTCCTTTTTGCATTGGGTTCACACAAACAATCACAAAGCAACAATATATTTATTCACAATAATGAGCTCAAGTGAGCAAAAGGAAAATGGCATAAACATAAAATATGAGCTCAAGTGAGCAAAGGGAAAAGGCAATATGAATAAATGAGCAAGAATTAAATTGCATTAAAGTAAGTTGCAAGAATTAAATGCTTGAATTAAAGTTAGTAGTTAATAGTTAGTGTTAGTGTGTCATAAGACAATTTAGCGCTGTGTTAAGCAATCGTAAGTGGACTAATGTAGTAGTCACACCTATCTGAGGTCGGTCAATAAAACTATAGGCAAATAAACACAAGTTAGAGATCATGACTAGTAAGCCAAGCTCCTACAACTTGCCATGCCAAAAGAAAAGAAGGAAAGGCCTTGTTTGGATTTTAGGTTTTTTGCTTGACCAAGAAGCAACCTATCTTGGACACAAAGCAATTCACTTGATCTTTGATCAAGTTGAATTTGATTTGGATCAAAGAAGGTTAAGCCTCTCATATGTCAAAGCTAACCACAAATCATTAACTCATTGGCAAAAATAAAAAGAAGAAGATGAAGATGAAATGAAATGGACAAAAGAATGAGAATTCAAATGACATAATCAAAACACAATGATCAAATGTGAATGAAATCAACATCAACCAATGGTAAACAGAAGAGAAATGGATATTAGAAGTCAATAAAGGTCAAACATATTTTTGGTATTTTTTGGAATTAAAATAAAACATAAAATAAAATGAACAAAGTATGGTCAAACTTCAAATTCAATTCAAATCAACTTGGATAAGTCCAATTGAATCATCATAAATCTAACATGGTCAAACAAAATTTGACAAATTTTCTCAATATTTTTTGAAAACAGAAACTATTTTTAAACAATTAAAAATCAAGAAAAATAACACAAATGAATTAAAATCTCAAATAAATCTCAAATCAATTAAGAAATTGATGAGAATATTTTTCATAGACTTATCATCATCCATATGTGTTGAGAAAATATTTTTGGACTTTTTGGATATCAAAAAGTATTTAAAATGAATTTAAAACTATTAAAAACAAAATAATTCACAAAAAATATTAAATGGAATCATAGAAATAATTAAAAATCATATCATGAAAGTAGATTTTAAAAGAAATTTTTTGCAATTGGTCTCATATTTTTGTGATTCCAAATAAAAGAGTTATAAATTTTTGAAAATAAATGGAATAAAAGAAAATAAAACAGAAATTAGAAAAATATGAAAAATCAGGGAGCGCTGGATGGAACTCATTAATTGACGTGGACACATCTAATGGTCCAGAAGCGCGCGCGTACCATGGACATGAGTCAAGTGTGAAACAAAACGAATTAAAAAAAGTCAAATGAAAGCATGGCTGAGATTAGATCGTGGGAGCCTCATCCAAGGGCCTAGGTTGAACCACGTGGGGATGGTGGTGGAAACCACCGTCTTCTCCGTTGAACCAACTGATTCCGGCCACTAGTTGCAGGTTTTCAAACCTGAACCAAAATGCACAAACCATATACCAAAATGCACAAACCATATACCAAAATGAAGTTGGGGTGATGTACATCACCCCTGTAACCTTGGATTTCTCTCAAGATCCCTATGGAATGAGAAATCTGAGCTTGAATTTCCAGGTGTGAAAATTGAAATGCTTCAATTCACAAAATCAAAGCCACCACTGGCTTGCCTCTCACACAAGGACTTCAGAAAACCAAATAAACACACGCAATTTACATCATATGAGGAGATTTAGATCAAAACAGTTTGAGCATCTACCTTTGAAGAGTAGCTTTATGCAGCACGATCCACTCAATCTCTTGCTTCCAACTTGATCTTAAGATGATGATGATGCAAGGTTTAGGAATTGGAACCTGAAGATCAACCAAGGAAGTTGAAATTCAAGTTTGAATTTGAGAAAATAAAATCAGAATTCCTTTAGTGTGGTTGGGTTTCCAATTCTGCAGACCTTCAGGTAGCCTTAAGGTTGAATTTGAATGAGGCATGGCAATGTATTTATAGCTGAGCTGCAAGGCAAGGAAGGAAAATACTCGTGTGCATGATCATTGGATCTTCCATGCATGGGCCTGTACAGGCGCATGTGAGGCCCAAAATCAATTGGAAATGCAAGATGTGTTGATACCAAGTTGAATTGGACGTGCAATTTGCCTTGTGTTCGCTTGTGCATGAAGATTCTAATTGAATTGCATATTTGGTCACAAATGTTCCCCTCTTCGAAAGTCACTCATGGAAAATCCAAACATCGTCATGTGAGTAATGGTTGGAAAGATATTGACATAAGGAACAAAATCTATGTTGGAAAAAAATCCATTTGGAGTTTGTAAATTTGTGAAAACTGGCCATGAAATTTGATGTACAAAACATGTCTTTGAAAAATTTGCCAAAAGTGACCAACTTCAAGCCCTTCTATTTCAATGATGCAAGCCTAAAATGGAAAAACCTCCAACTTTAAAGTTTTAGATATTTTCAAGATGATCAATTTGGACTTAAATTTTGCATCATTTGGATTTTTGATGAGAAAGTTATGGGCACTTGAAGTTGGACTTTTTCAAGATTCAATGGTTTTGGTCCAAAGTGACCTATAATGTTTTGTATTATCACATGTGTTTCTTTTAGGATTATGAAATTTTGTCCAACATAACATTTTAAGTATACATCTTAATATTTCCAATTCAATTGGTCTCACCTAAAAATAATAAATAATGAAGGAGTTAGGTCCTTGGGAAGTTGACCCAAAATTAGGGTTTCAGTCAAAATGACCTATAATATTTTGAAATGAATGATGACTTTCCAAGTTTCAAATGGATTTTTGATGAACATGAAAGTTGTTTATATGATTCTTAAGAATATGTTTTCTCTTTAGGTCATCTTTATTGGACAAACACATCAAATGTTAGGTCTCAGTGGATCTTAGTTTGGTCAGATAACTTGACTGGTCAACTTCTCAAGGCCAAACTTCAAATCTTGATGAATGAATGATTGAGGATACTCAAATAAGCTCATATATGCATAAAATTATGAATGAAATAACTTCCCTTAGTTTAATTTGATCATGGGTTGAGGTTGCTTCATGAGCAAGGCACAGTCAATGCACAATTGAATTAGGGTTTCCTTGGGAAACAATCCTCAAGCCCTTTGGTTTATCTTGATAAAATTGGCAAATTGAGATACTTGGGAGACATATATGATTATTGAGAGCTTTGGGAACCATTGTCATGCTTGCTTTCATCTTCATCTAGCCACTCCATTGAGCATAGGAGCCTCCTAGGAGCAAGGGATCTCATGATTGCTTGAGCTTCAAAACAAAACAAGTTAGTGACATATTTTTGTGATTTTGGCTAGTAAACAAAATAAGAAAAGAAATAATATACAATTCAAGCATGCTTGGTGGTCTCAAACCAACTCACACAAGTCCCACCCTAGGGTTAAGGAGCCACACATGTTATGATCCTTGAGGCAAATGCAATGAACAATGATATGATGCCATAAGGGATATTATGGTCAAAATTAGGGTCTTACAGATGCCCCTATTTAAGGTCATTCTAGCCGGAGATATGAAGGTTAAAATCTTCGTCTCGACGAGGTAGAATGGGCTTAAATAATAACAAAGAGACAAATTTTGGTCCCTAAGAGACCTCATGATGCAAATGTATGCATGCGAAAGTTAATACTCTATGGGGAAATATGGCCACAAAGGAAAAAGAAATCAGGAGAAACTGAAAATCCATAGGAGTAATACATTCACTATGGAGACAGAGACTCTGGGGAGAAATAAGGGTAAAATGCGTGAGCAGGTCACGACTTGAGAACTTGCTGGGAGACACGAAGGGATTCCATGAAAATAAATCAGTTGAAAGACTCGAGCTGACGCAAAGATGCATGTATTGGGGAATATGACAATACAGCAAAACTATTCACAAAGGATACTTCGGATAAAAATCCGGACTCAGATGGGGAAATCCATAAGGATTCAGCTGAGGAAGAAAAACGAGATATTACCGGGTACAAGGTAATAATCTCAAAGAGAGACATGTGATCAAAAACACTGGTTACTGGGTAAAAGAACAACACACTCAGTGAGAAAGAATATCTAAGACCAGTATAAGGGTGAGAGATATCAATCATCCGAAACATCTGAGAAGGACCAAAAAGGCATATCTCAACTCAGGAAAATTTGACTCCACAGGGGACAAAAAGTCATAATAGGGAGCAGAAGGAAGGAACACCAGGGATACCGGTTACTGGGCATATAATAGGTGACCAACCAGGCGTGAATTGGGAGCATATCCAAGACACTCATCATCCAAAAAGGAGGGTTGAAAAAGCAGACTCAATTTACAGGATGGGTATTCGATTCCATAAGGAAAAACGAATCTTACTCAACTGGGGAAGAAAAAAGACTTCGACTAAAGAGCGCATGAGATATATTATCTATTACCGTCAAAACATAGATAACATACTCGCATGGAAGACTATCCACAACTGGTTACTGGGTTACTAAAGGATAGATCAACCGAAAAGAAAGGACATCGGGATACTGGTTACTGGGTATATAATGATCACCAATCCAAAGGAGAAACAATCATTACCAAATAAGGGTAAATGAAAAATGACCCGCTGGGGATATATTGACGAGAGCAATGATCCCAAAGATATATCACCGGTTACTGGGTGGTATACTAAAAAATGAAGGAATATCAATACCGAATTGTAAGACCCCAATTTTGTCCCTAAGATCCCTCATGGCATCATATCATATCATATCATTGCCTCAAGGATCATTGTGCACCTTGCCTTCTTCCTTGTGGGTGGGTTGTATTTTGAGTGTGGTTCTTGATCACCAAGCATGTGTTGCATTTGTATATCATTGCTTTTCATTTGTTTACTAACCAAAAGTACAAAAATATGTCATCTAACCTTGTTACTTGCAGATGAAGCAATCTTAGGTCAAGCTAGTCAAAGGCATTCATTGAGCAATAGATGGTGGCGATTCTTGAGAATTTGGGCACCATGATCATTCACAAGAATTCATATGAACCATGACATCATTTTGAATCAAAATCTCAAGTGGTAGAGGCTTGGATTTCATCTGATCACAGCTAGGCCAACTGAAACCCTAGAAAAGTCAACACAAGTCAGCTGTGCATTCAATCATGGATTTGAAGGAGGGAGATGGTTAGAGAAGCCTCATTCATGTCCATACAAGTGTCATTTGACATTTCAAACATCAACAATGAAGAATTTGAGGTCAGATGAAAAGTTTCAAAAAATAGTAAGTGACATGTAATTCAAAATTGCCAAAAATGGAAAGGTCTTCTCCTCAAGATTACATGACCAAAAATGCTTCAAATGAAATTTTGTCCAACATGAAAGTTGAAGATCTTGCTCTCACCTTTCCAAAAAGTCCAAGAACATGAATTTCTCATTTGTGGTTGAGAAGATATGGATCAATCTTCGTCATTGGAATTTGAACTTCAAGCTTGCATAACTTTTGAACCAAAAGGCCAATTGAAGTGGTTCTTTTTGGAACATTTCTCTCTTGATCTCTACTATCCAAATCATGCATTACATTTCATCAATTCTCATCATAAAAATATTGGCATTTTCATTTGAATTTCATTTGAATTTTGGAGGGAAAGTAGCAATTTGAAAAATATGCATTGTTTTCACTTCCAACCAATTTCATTTGCCTCCAAACAGATTTTTAAGTGCATTTCAAGCCAAACTCGGTTACTGTTCCATTGCTTTGCACATGTGAGGGTGATTTGGCCATTTTGCATAAACACTCCCATTTCCCTAATTCACTTAGCATTTGATTAAGACTTAATCTAAACATGATTAACAGATGGTATATAATCATAATCCTAACAGAAAATTAGGACAACAACTTCATAATTTCAGATCTGAAAATTTTCTCTCAAAATTCTCTCAACTTTTTCATCAATTTTCTTCATCTCCTTTGCTTGGTTTGAGTTTTGTTTATCATCTACATGCATAATTGAAGATTGTTGAAGCAGGATCTTGAAGAATTCATCAAGAATTGTGGACTGTTGAAGCTTATGCACTTCCATGGCAGTTGAAGTTTCAAGAGAAATCAAGCACGATTGAGCTGTTCTTCTTCATCCTTTCACCTATTCAAGCAGTGTAGAGTATCTGTTCCATATTTCCAGGACCTGAATTGCACAAATCCAACTCTGCATCTTCATTGAGGTCAGATCTCGAATGCTCCAATTCTTGAAATAATCATGTGCTTATTGTAGATCTTTGATCACTGGTCACACTGAGCTTTAGATCGTGCATTTTCATGCAGTATTGAGATAGTTATGGTGATTACAAGTTTGATTGATGAAACTTCATGTGCTTAAATCTTTTGATGTGTGTTGAATTAGATGAAATTTATTATAGCCTGATGATGTATGTTAGAAGACGATTCCAATGATATGTGTTTGGTAAATTTCTGTGCATGTTTGTTCTTGGTGATGAAGAACACGATGAACAATGGATGAATGTTAGGGTTTTAGTTTTCCAGATTCATTTTGATCTTGCCTGGTCGTGTTTGCATGTAAATTCTTGTTTCTGCTCATGTACTGGTACACTTGGCACTCACGTGGCTCATTGATTGGCTGGGAGCACTTTTCAGCGCCAACTAAGCATAAGTGAAACGGTGCGTTTCACTTATGAGTGCGCCACATTTAAATCCTTGCACGGTTCGATTCTGGTTGTAGACAAATTCACATAATTGCCTGGCATTATTTTCCTCTTGTATGCATACATGTTCATACTATTTCATCATGCATTTTTAATTTTTCTCTTCATTCAAAAATCCATAACTCCATGAATACTTATCCAAATCACATGAGATTTTTTTCACATTGTTCCTTATCATGTCTACTATTTTATGGATATTTTTCCAGAATTTGTGCTCGGTTGAAAATTGTTTTAGCCTAGGGTTTGTTTATGCATATGCTATCTTGTACCTTGCTTGCCATTTTGGTTGTGAAATAATGATGGTTGATCCAATGAATCTGAAAATTGACATGCTTAAACTAGACACCTTGATGGTCATTTTGGTATAGAGTTTGCATTTTTCTCATTTCTGGTTGTTGAGATATGATATGGTTAATGTAGGTGTAACAATGTGTGTCACACCTTTGCTTGCTCATGTTGTTGAATTTCTTTACCATGCTAAATGAACTCCAAATGATCTTATTTTTTGTGTGATAATTCTTCTGGATGTTAGGATTTATCATGAATTTTTGTAGAATTTTTAGATCTATTTCTGATTTGTTTGAGATTTTCTTTGCTGGTTAGTCATGTTTGGACTTTTGATGAGTGTTGACCTTAGATGATTTGTGAAATGCTTGATGTTTATCATATGAACTTGAAATTTTGCACATGTTTTCTAGACACATTGAAGTTTGTCTTGGCTTTGGTTTGAGTCATTTATCATTTGTAATCTCTGTTTTAGGATTGCCTTAAGTTGATGTATCAATTTGTGCTTCCTTTGAGCTTGTTTATGCTTACATTGACTTAGTGAATTTCTTTGACTTGCTTATACTTGTCCAAATGCCTTGATTTTTGGTGTGTTGATCATTTGATGTGTCATGTTTAGCCATGATTTTTCTTGAGATTTGTTGAGCCATTTGGGAATTAATATGCCTTTGTTCATTCTGTTGCTTCAATGAGCTTCCAACTTGCATACCTTGACATGATTGCTTTATGAAATGAAATTGGTTAATGATATTGACATGAGACCTTTTGGATGATGTTCTAATTTGATCAATATTGATTCTTGTCAATTTTCATGTTCTGTTTTAAATTTTTCATCCATCTTTGACCCTAGGCTTTGACCTAGTGGTTTGCTTCTCATCTTTGAAGTTTTGTTTCAGGTTACATATCCAAGTTACACAATTGATGATGCCTCATCTTGAGAGCATTTGGCATTTGCTTTTGTTTAACTAATGTGTGTTTTGTAGGTTGATGTTGACTCAATTGAGTTTGACTTTTGGTTTACACATTGTGTATATTGGTTGACTGTTGATATTAACTGTTGGTTGGTTGTTTGAGTTGTATACTAATTGAGTTGGATTGTTTTCAGGTACATTAGTTGCTTAAGTTCAATTTGAACTTACTTTTGCTTGGTTGCTTAACCAATTAGGTATAACATCTCTTCTTCATGTAGTCTGGAAGACCTGGCTTGTTATGTGGCCAGGCACCTGTCTGAAGTCCTCCTTAAGAGGCAATGCTTGTGATTGTTTACTTTTTGTGCCAAGCAGGAAAAGTCCTCTTATGAGGCAATTGGTAGATAAAAGAGATGTGTAGTCCATCTCCTACTATTCTGTGTGTCATCCCTTTTCTCACATTACATGTTGATGCATTGTGGATCTTAACCCAAGATCTATAGAGTCATTCTCTTGTGGAGAGAGTTCCAACTTTCTGAACTCCCACACCTTCTATCATTCAATGCTCTCTCTGACCAGAGATAGAAGCTATGAGGCACACCCCTCATCTCCATTTCATCTGCTTCACCTTAACCCTCAATGTTAAGGTTAAGAGCACAACTTACCCCGTTCCAGGTGACTGTAAAGTCTAACCTTGCTTGAGCCAAATTACTTGTGTATAGTGTGTGCTAATTGACTTGTTTGTCTGACTGATTGCTTCATCTGTGCATATCTGCTTATGTGTGCCTTTGTGCATCTATCATCATTAATTGTTCATTATTGCATGATCATCATTTCATATCTTTGTGACATCTTTGATTGTCCATTGAGGAATCAATTGTAAGTCCATATGCTGGCCATTGTTCCCATGATTTGGAAGGGTTTGAGTGTAAGACCATCTATTGGCAACTTGTTTCCTTTTGCTTATTGTTCTTGATTGCTTATTGTATGTGAGGATTCAATTATAAGTCCATGTTGTTGGCATTTGTATTCCTATGATCATTCTTTGGAGATTGGAATAAGTCCAGATAGATTGGCATCTGATATCCATATTTTGTTTTGCTTTGGGAGATTGGGAGTAAGACCATTTATTGGCATCTGGTATCCTTGTTTTGTTTTGTTTCGGGAGATTGGTATAAGACCATTAATTGGCATCTGATATCCATGTTTGTTTTAGGAGATTGGTGTGAATCCATTGATTGGTATCCGGTATCCACCTTTGTTTGTGAGATTGGTATAAGACCATTGATTGGCATCCGGTATCACCTTGCTTTGTTTTGCTAGTCGTTATTGTTCATTTGCCTATTCCTAAGGAATCACTTGAATCATCTTCTATATGATTTCAAGAGGTGAACATCTAAGAAGTTTTACACTCCTTCATCCTCCCACCTTTTGTTTCAAAACTCCCTTTTCACATTGTTAATTCAAAAACTTTGACATCTATTGTGCAAACATTTTGACACCTATTTTCAAATTAGAAACCTAGGCCTTAAGCCTTTGATTTTTCAAACTATATTTCATAATACTTCTTTGAATTGAATTCTAATCATACCATGACCACCTTTTGTGAATACTTATAATCAATTAACTTCACGTTTTGTGGCTTTGTCCATTCTTGATAAGTTTTCATACATTAGCCATATGTTTGATTTATCTTAGTGGTTGATGTTAATCTCACCTTTGTCCTTAGTGATTGAATTGTAAGACTTCCTTGCTTATTATAGGGTTAACCCCTCACTAGCAAGTTGAAGCTTTTCTCACATGGTGGACTTGTTGTTTGTATAAGGTTGAGTTTTCTCCCGTGGATAACGTAAGACCTTAGGGCTTTTGTTTAAAATGAACCCACTCATATTTTGGAAATCTTTTAGCCGAACTACGGCGTTTTGATCCTTACCTTTCATGGAAGGTACGTAGGCAACGGGTTCATCCGTTCAAACACAAAAATAATAAAACTTGTATATTCTTTTCTCATCCCTTCCATCATTGTTTGCACAATATGTCATAAGCAAATAAACTTTTTATACAACAAGTGTGAAAAGAGGTTCCCTAGGAGTACCTAGGACGTTTTGGGTGCCTAACACCTTCCCATTGCGTAATTTACCCCTTACCCAGATTCTCTGATCTTTTCATTAGTTTTCTATGTGTAAAACTTCTTAGGCTTTTGTTCGCTTTTTAGCCATTCCTTAGGATAAATAAAAGTGCGGTGGCGACTCGATTCTTTGTATACTTTGCTTTTGGTTTAGTCAATAAATCATAAAGTGATGAATACACCGCTACAGAAAAGTGGCGACTCTGCTGGGGAAACAGATATTCCTTGGTGGTATTGCCTACTTTTCACCCTTGTTGTATGATATTGTTATTTGTTATTTGACATATTTTTGTACAATTTGGGATAACTGTATTGATTGTAATGTTTGAATTGCTTGATATACATTTGCTGTTTGCTTTGGTGATCTCTGTTAGATGAGTTCTATACCCGAACTCGAGTGCACTCTAGGATAGGAGAATGGCATAGTCTTGTTGACTGGTGTGGAGTATTCCTTAGCCAGTTGACTTGCGAGTCCATTCACTTGGTGGAGGTCATGTTGGATTAATAATGTCACACAAGTTATTTGTGGTTAGGAATTATTCTTTCAATCATGTGCCTTAGAAGCCAAGGACTTTAGTTTACCAAGCCCATCTTGGCCTATTTTTAGGACGTAGTGCGGAGGTCGTTCAGATGTCAGTTCTGATGCGATTGTTACGCGATACTA
The DNA here is from genome assembly GCF_024323335.1 of Lathyrus oleraceus. Lineage (NCBI taxonomy): Eukaryota > Viridiplantae > Streptophyta > Magnoliopsida > Fabales > Fabaceae > Lathyrus > Lathyrus oleraceus. Next base: position 443,164,898 of record NC_066582.1, on the reverse strand, counting down.
CACTCATAAGAGTCTCTCTTGAGAATATTTTTGGAATACGAGTATTCGTTCCTCCGATAATATCCGAAAGATGGGACGATGATTATGGGAACCTCTGGTAGAACATGTCTGGCAGGTTTAAACCCTAGTACACTCCCTTTGGGTGGTTCTTAACCGAGACTCCAAGCTCGTGACTCTCAGCAAACCCGTGATTCATGGTTGAGTCGTTCAGACAATCTTAATATCAATGGAACCTGGGTGTTGATAAGGTGTAAATCCTAATCCACCAAAATGGATGGTTGATATTAAGGATGATTGAGCCGGTTCATGTACCGTTAATATCAATGGAACTTGGGTGTTGATAAGGTGAAAACCTAAATCCACCAAAATGGATGATTGATATTAGGGATACTATGAGCTTTCCCATGACCTTTGTTTGGTGTGACTTGCTTGATCCTTGAGTGTGATTGTTGCATTCGTGCATTCATGCATTCATCTGCATTCATGTCATCAGAAAAATCAGAAAATTTTCAAGGAACTTAAAGGGTTTATTTGCAAAATTTTCAGACATGGAAAGACCGAAAAGGCATACAAAGAAGTACAGCTTTAGACAGCCCGATGTGAAAGAGTTAAGGAATCTGACATCTTATGTATTAGATCCCTTGGGTTTCAAGGCTCGTTATGGGAAGCTTCTGCCTCTGTTGACTACTCAGGTTGATGAGGGTTTGATGAGTACTCTGGCTCAGTTTTATGATCCTCTGTATCATTGCTTCTCTTTCCTGGATTTCCAGTTGCTGCCTACCTTGGAGGAATATGCTCATCTTATTGGGATCCCGATTCTGGATCAGGTGTCGTTCAGTGGCCTAGAGAGTATTCCGACTTCTCGAGAGATTGCAAACTTGTTGCACATAGATGAATCTTTGATTAAAGCTAATCTGACTACCAAAGGTGGAATTCAGGGTTTTCCTTCCGAGTTCCTCATCGCTCAAGCTACCGTTTATGGGAAGGCCAGGAGTGAGGATGCCTTTGAGGCTTTATTCGTGCTGCTCATCTATGGTTTGGTGTTATTCCCCAACATCGACAAATTTGTGGATGTGAACGCCATTAGGATCTTCTCAGTTCTTAATCACGTTCTAACTCTGTTGGGTGATGCCTATTTCTCTTTGCATCTGAGGAATGCGAAGGGTGGAGGAGTTATTGTGTGCTGTTTGCCCCTGCTGTATAAGTGGTTTATTTCTCACTTGCCGCAGACGTTTGCTTTCAAGGAGAACAAGGGATGTCTACGGTGGTCTCAGAGACTTATGTCTCTCACAAATGACGATATCTCTTGGTATGATCGCGTGTATGATACTGTTCAGATCATTGATTATTGTGGTGAATTCCCTAATGTGCCTCTTCTTGGTACATGTGGTGGGATCAGCTACAGTCCTATTCTTGCACGTCGTCAGCTTGGGTTCCCCCTAAAGGATAAACCTCATAACATTCTGTTAGAAGGTGTGTTCTTTCAGGAGGGTAAAGATCCCCAAGGCCTGAAAGCCAGATTTTTTCGCGCTTGGCGCAAGATTCAGAAGAAGGGTAGGAATGAGTTGGGTCCGAAGAATTGCATTGCTTTGGAGCCATATACTTCTTGGGTCAGACAGAGAGCTGCTGAGTACCTAATGCCGTACGACTATCCGAGACCTACACCATTGGATGTGGCTGGGCCTTCAACCCTCCCTAACCAAGATGTAGAGGAGTTGAGAGAAGAAGACCTTTCACGTGCCTGGATCCGTGAAAAAGAGGAGTTGCTTCATCAGCTGAAGGAGAAAGACGCTTTGATTGAGTTTCTCGAGCATCAGGTGATTGATGATCCGAATGATACTTGGACTTCTCTGCTTCCTTAGTCTTCCAAGTTTTGGAAAAGGAAGTATGATCGACTGGCTAATGAGAAAGCGGATATGGAAGCAGCCTATGAGAGAGAAATCAAGAAACTTTGTGCATCTCGTCTGCCAGCATCCCGAGCTTCTAGGGATCCATAGGATGTTTATTTTCCTTTTCCCTTGTAATAATCAAAAATGCTGTACTTCTTTGTTTCGAATATATTTGATGAGATATTTTCCATATGATATTAAATGCTTAAATATTCAAAATTTGCAAATAAGAACCCTAAAAGTTCCTTGAAAATAAAAACAAAGCATTTGCACGAGCATTACATGCATCATTTTGCATAAGCAGGTGTCGTTCTTGGTCTTCTTGTCTGTGGCCTAACTCTGTGTTCTTCATTTATTTTGAAGACAAGCTGACTCACCGGTACTATACCAGAGCCAATTCTGCTAGAGTGATGGATCAACTTGAGCAAGAGAACAGAGAACTGAAAGAAGAGGTCGCCAGACTTGGCGCTTTGATGGAACAACTCCTTGCTACTCAGCATCAACCTTCTCCACCTCCTGCAACTCCTCCCCAGAGGACAGTTATATCTGAAGTCGTTGCTTCGACTGTGCCAGCTGCTAGTGCCCACTTCATGCCAGCCATGCCAGCCGGGTTTCCGTGGGGTATGCCTCCGGGTTTCATGCCAGATATTCCTGCTCCAACCTTTGCTTCTATGCCGGCATCTAGCCCGGTCCTTGTTGCTGCTCCTCCTGTCGTGCATACCATTCCTAGGGTAGATGACACCATCTATCATTCTGAACCGTCTATGGGCCCAGATGTTAATGAGAAGATGGAAGCGATGAATGATCAGTTCCTTGAGCTGCGTAAGGAATTAAAGACCCTCAGAGGGAAAGATCTGTTTGGCAAGTCTGCTGCTGAACTTTGCCTAGTTCCCGGTGTTAAAATTCCAATCAAGTTCAAAGTTCCTGACTTTGAAAAGTATAAAGGGAACACCTGCCCTCTTGCTCACCTGGTCATGTACGCCAGGAAAATGTCTACGCAAACAGATAATGATCAGCTTCTGATCCATTATTTCCAGGATAGTTTGTCTGGTGCGGCTCTTCGTTGGTATATGAGCCTTGATAGTGCAAACATCCGATCCTTCAATGATCTTGGCGAAGCCTTTGTCAAGCAGTACAAATACAATGTTGATATGGCACCTGACCGTGATCAACTCAGGGCCATGTCCCAGAAGGATAAAGAGACATTTAAGGAGTACGCCTAGAGGTGGCGAGAGTTAGCGGCTCAGATTACTCCTCCGCTAGAAGAGAAAGAAATGACTAAGATCTTTTTGAAGACTCTTAGCTCATTCTATTATGAGCGGATGGTTGCAAGTGCTCCCTCTGATTTCACCGAGATGGTGAACATGGGGATGCGTCTGGAGGAAGGAGTCCGTGAAGGACGTTTGAGTAAGGATGAAAGCTCTTCTAAACGGTATGGGGCGTTTAAGAAGAAAGATGGGGAGGCACATGCTGTGCAATCCCATGCTAAGCCAAGAAGACCCTCTGTGCAGAGGAAGCCAGTACGTCGTACCAGCAATCAGCACCAGGTGGCTCATATAGCACCTGTTTTCAGGGATAATGCCCAATATCAGCAGCCCAATCAGCATCAGCATCAGCAACAACCTCAGTATCAGCAGCACCGTCCACAGCAACAGGCCTACCAGCCTCGTGGCAGCACTAGTAACCAGGCTAATCTGAACTTTGATAGGAAGAAGATCTGCTTCAATCCCATTCCTATGTCATACGCTGAACTGTATCCTTCCTTGTTGGAAAGGAAGTTGGTTACTCCCAGGGATCCGCCAGTTGTGCCTGTGAATCCACAGTGGTGGTATAAGCCAGATCAGCATTGTGTGTATCACTCCGGTGCTCTGGGACACAATATTGAAAACTGCTTTCCTTTGAAGACTAAGGTTCAAGACCTTATGCGATGCGGTATCCTGAGCTTTGAGGACTCAGGCCCTAATGTTACAAAGAACCCATTGCCCGAGCATGGGAAATCAGTGAACATGGTCCAAGGGTGCCCCGGGAAATATAAAGTCAAATATGTGAGTCATATTCGACAGTCATTGGTCGAGTTGCATCGTTTGCTGTGTCAATACAGTCATATGGAGCACGACCATGACAGATGCCGCATCTGCTCCGTCAACCGTCTGGGTTGTCGCCAAGTGCGAAGAGAGCTTCAAGAGCTGTTGGATGAAGGTACCATAGAGATTCTTCAGAACCTTAATGTTGATGAAGATGAACCAGAAGTAAATGTTATTTCTCCTGTGTTCAAGCTGCCTGAGCCTGTTGTCATTCGTTATGATGGTAGCAAGCCGAAGGTCTCTCCTTCTCTGACAATCAAGCCCGCAGGCCCTGTGCCTTATTCTTCGGATAAAGCTATCCCTTTCAGGTATAATCCCGTTGCTGTGGAAGATGGGAAAGAAGTGCCTTTGCCTTCAACTTCTGTTACCAATATTGCTGATGTTAGTGGGTTAACCCGAAGCGGTCGTGTGTTTTCTGCACCCTCTAAACCTCATGTTGCTTCTGATACTGTTGAGCGTCCGGTTGGGACGGCTGTGAATGTTCAGAACCCGGCACTTGCTGTTGCCAAACCCTCCTCTCTACAAAAGACTCATGTTTCTTCTGTTGGCCCGAGTGGCATTGTGAATGAAGAATGTGATGAGATGCTGAGGCTCATCAAGAAGAGTGAGTACAACGTTATAGACCAGCTGCTACAAACGCCGTCCAAAATCTCCGTTTTATCTTTGCTTCTGAATTCAGAACCCCATAGGGAGGCTCTGCAGAAAGTTTTGGATCTGGCGTATGTCGATCATGACGTCACCATTGAACAGTTTGACAGTATAGTTGCAAACATCACCGCTTGCAACACTTTGAGTTTCTGTGACGCTGATCTCCCTGAGGAGGGAAGAGACCACAACATGGCTTTACATATTTCTATGAATTGCAAGTCTGATGCCATGTCCAACGTGCTAGTGGACACTGGATCATCTTTGAATGTATTGCCAAAGACCACACTCTCTCGATTGTGATATCAAGGTCCTCCTATGAGGCAGAGTGGTGTTGTTGTGAAGGCTTTCGATGGGTCGCGTAAGACTGTGATTGGGGAAGTTGATCTCCCAATCAAGATTGGACCAAGTGATTTCCAAGTTACCTTCTAGGTTATGGATATCTACCCATCTTATAGCTGTCTCCTTGGTAGACCATGGATTCACGAGGCTGGCGCCGTGACATCCACCCTACACCAGAAGCTGAAATTCGTGAAGAATAAGAAACTGGTTGTGGTAGGGGGAGAAAAGGCTCTCCTGGTTAGCCACTTGTCTTCTTTCTCGTACATTGATGCTGAGGATGAAGTTGGAACTCCTTTCCAAGCTTTATCTATTGCTGAGCCGATTGAGAAGAAGTCTCCTTCATTTGCTTCCTACCGTGATGCAAAACTGGCCATTGAATGTGGTGCAGTTGCTGGTTTAGGGAAGGTGATCGAGCTAGAAGACAATAAATCCCGGGCTGGCATTGGCTATTCTTCTGGGGCATTCAACGAGCAAGGGCTGTTCAAGAGTGGAGGTTTCATCCATGCTGATCAAGCTGAGGAAGCTGCTGCTATCTTGGAAGAGGATGCAGAGGATTTGAGCAACTTCATCATACCTGGTGGTGTCTGCCATAATTGGGTCGCTGTAGATGTTCCTACAGTCATTCATAGATCAGAGTAATTGTTCACTTTGTTCAAAACCCTTCTCCCATGACAAAAGGAGAAGTGATGACATTGTTGGCAGCATTTATACAATGATATTTCATTCAATTAATGCATTGTTAAACATTTGTTTTTCCATTTGTTTTCACTTTTTGCTTTTGCATGAAATCAGTGATCACAAAAAACCAGTAAAAACAAGAATAAAAGCAATCTTTTCATCTGCATAACGATTTGCTTGTTTAAATTCTAAAGTTTTTCATTAACCAAAATCATTATGCAGGTTAATTCTAAAACCCATTGAACATAATGATCCAACGCCATCTCCCAATTTTGAATTCCCTGTATTCGAGGCAGAGGAAGATGATGTTGAAGGGATTCCTGATGAGATTACCCGTCTCCTTGAGCACGAGAAGAAGATCATTCAGCCGCACCTTGAAGATCTGGAAACAGTCAACTTGGGGTCTGAGGATTGTGTTCGCATGGTGAAGATTGGGGCACTTCTTGAAGAGTCTGTCAAGAAGGGGTTGATCAGTTTGCTACGAGAATATTCAGATATCTTTGCTTGGTCATATGAAGACATGCCGGGTCTAGATACAGATATTGTGCAACATTTCCTGCCTTTGAAGCCTGAGTGCGTGCCTGTGAAGCAGAAGCTCAGAAGAACTCATCCAGATATGGCAGTAAAGATCAAAGAGGAAGTTCAGAAGCAAATTAATGCTGGGTTTCTGGTGACTTCTACATATCCTCAATGGGTGGCCAATATTGTGCCTGTGCCTAAGAAGGACGGAAAAGTCCGTATGTGTGTTGATTACAGAGATTTGAATAAAGCTAGTCCGAAAGATGATTTTCCTCTACCACACATTGACATGTTGGTAGACAATACAACTAAATTCAAAGTCTTTTCCTTTATGGACGGATTTTCCGGTTATAATCAAATCAAAATGGCACCCGAAGATATGGAGAAGACAACATTCATCACACCTTGGGGAACGTTCTGTTATCGAGTGATGCCCTTCGGTCTGAAGAACGCCGGAGCCATGTATCAACGTGCTATGACTACCTTGTTTCATGCTATGATGCACAAGGAGATAGAGGTCTATGTTGATGATATGATTGCTAAGTCCCGAACGGAAGTTGAACATGTTGAGCATTTGTTGAAGCTTTTTCAGCGTTTGAGGAAGTTTAGACTTCGTCTGAATCCGAACAAATGTACATTTGGAGTCCGTTCCGGCAAGTTGTTGGGTTTTGTTGTCAGCGAGAGAGGTATTGAGGTTGATCCTGCAAAGGTCAAAGCAATACAAGAGATGCCTGCACCCAAAACTGAGAAGCAAGTCCGAGGTTTTCTTGGCCGCTTGAATTATATTTCCAGATTTATATCCCACATGACTGCCACATGTGCGCCGATATTCAAGCTCCTCCGGAAAGATCAATCTCATGATTGGACCGAGGATTGCCAGAAAGCTTTCGACAGTATCAAAGAGTATTTGTCTGAGCCTCCGATTCTGTCTCCGCCTGTAGAAGGAAGACCTCTGATTATGTATTTGGCTGTTCTTGAAGACTCGATGGGTTGTGTACTCGGTCAGCAAGATGAATCAGGGAAGAAAGAATCTGATATCTACTACCTGAGTAAGAAGTTCACTGATTGTGAGTCTCGATACTCTATGCTTGAGAAGACGTGATGTGCTTTGGCTTGGGCTGCTAAGCGTTTGCGCCAGTACATGATAAATCATACCACTTGGTTGATATCCAGAATGGATCCAATCAAGTATATCTTCGAGAAACCTGCTTTAACTGGGAGAATTGCCCATTGGCAGATGTTGTTGTCTGAGTATGATATTGAGTATCGAGCTCAGAAAGCTATCAAAAGTAGTATCTTGGCTGATCATTTAGCGCACCAACCGATTGAAGATCATCAGTCTGTTCAGTACGACTTCCCAGATGAGGAGATTCTGTATTTGAAAATGAAAGATTGTGATGAGCCTACACTTGATGAAGGTCCGGAACCTGGTTCCAGATGGACGATGGTGTTTGATGGCGCTGTGAATCAGTACGAAAATGGAATTGGGGCAGTAATCATTACTCCTCATGGCACACATATTCCGATTACAGCAAGGCTAACTTTCAAATGCACGAATAACATGGCTGAGTATGAGGCCTATATTATGGGACTGGAAGAATGTATTGATTTGAGAATCAAGCATCTTGATGTGTATGGTGATTCGGCCCTAGTTGTTAATCAGATCAAGGGTGAATGGGAGACGAATCAGCCTGGTCTCATTCCGTACAAAGATTATGCAAGAAGGATTTCAACATTCTTTACAGAAGTTGACTTTCATCATATTCCTCGAGAGGATAATCGGATGGCAGATGCTCTTGCTACGCTTGCTTCCATGATTGTGGTCAAGTATTGGAATGAAGTTCCCAACATTGCCGTGATGCGCTTGGATAAACCAGCTCACGTGTTTGCAGTTGAAGAAGTGAATGATGACAAGCCTTGGTATTTTGATATCAAGAATTTCCTCCAGAACCAGGTCTACCCGCATGGGGCATCTGTGAAAGATAGGAAAACTTTGAGAAGGTTGTCAGGCAGTTTCTACCTCAGTGGGGAAGTGCTGTACAAGAGAAATTTTGACATGGTTTTGCTCAGATGCGTGGATAGACACGAAGCAAACCTGTTGATGACTGAGGTCCATGAGGGTTCATTTGGTACTCATTCCAATGGACATGCCATGGCTAGAAAGATGTTGAGAGCAGGCTACTATTGGCTGACAATGGAGTCTGACTGCTGCAAATATGTGAAGAAATGTCACAAGTGTCAGATTTACGCGGATAAGATTCATATTCCTCCGACACTTCTGAATGTGATTTCATCACCATGGCCTTTCTCTATGTGGGGAATCGACATGATCGGCATGATTGAACCGAAAGCGTTCAATGGACACAGGTTTATTCTCGTAGCAATTGACTACTTCATCAAATGGGTTGAAGCCGCTTCGTACGCGAATGTGACCAGACAGGTGGTTGTGAAGTTTATCAAGAATCAGCTGATTTGCCGTTACGGTGTGCCAGATAAGATCATTACTGATAATGGATCTAATCTGAATAATAAGATGATGGATGAGTTGTGCGCTGAGTTCAAGATTGCACACCATAATTCCTCTCCTTACAGACCTAAGATGAATGGGGCCGTTGAAGCTGCTAATAAGAATATCAAGAAGATTATCCAGAAGATGACAGTTACGTACAAAGATTGGCATGAGATGCTGCCATTTGCTTTGCATGGTTATCGTACATCTGTCCGCACTTCAACAGGGGCAACCCCTTTCTCTCTTGTTTACGTCATGGAGGCTGTTCTCCCAGTAGAGGTGGAGATCCCATCAATGAGAGTCTTGATGGAAGCCAAGTTGACTGATCCTGAATGGATTCAAAGTCGTTATGACCAACTGAATTTGATTGAAGAGAAGAGATTAACTGCCATGTGCCATGGTCAGTTATATCAGCAGAGAATGAAGAAAGCATTCGATAAGAAGGTCAAGCCTCGTGTGTTCCGAGAAGGTGACCTCGTGCTCAAGAAAGTCTTGTCTTTCGCGCCCGATTCTAGGGGCAAGTGGACTCCAAACTACGAGGGTCCATATGTTGTTAAGAGAGCCTTTTCAGGCGGTGCTTTGATGCTTACAACAATGGATGGGGAGGACTTCACTCGTCCTGTGAATTTAGATGCAGTCAAGAAATACTTTGCCTAAAAAAAAAGTATATGCAAATGAAAAACAGAATAGCTCGCTAAGTTGAAAACCCGGAAGGGCGGATTAGGCAAAAATGAGCATCCCGGTGGAAAACCCGAAAGGGTGATTCAGGCAAAAGTTAGAGACTTAAAAAAAACAGAATATTTGCATCCCGCTAGATTGAGTACCTCACCCTGGGGCAATCTAGGCAAAAATTAGGGATTTGGCAAGTAACTGCATCCTGACAAGACTTTCTGCTCCGCAGCTGTCTGTTCGTCAGAGGTTCTTGAGTCGTCGTCGACTGAAGCTTCAAATACATCGAGATTCAAATTGGTAGAGAAGGGATCATTATGTTCAATGTAGCCCTCTTCCAATATATATCACTGATTTCAAATTTGTACAGATCTATGGAGTCTTGCCATTTACAGGCTACCATTCCATCAAATAAATTTGAGCTTTTTATCCAATTATTTGCACTCTTATTTGTTTCAATTCAACAAATGTTTTGCATGTTTTAATTGATAAAATGTCATTGTTTTAAATAAACAAACTTTTCAAAATTGTTGTTTTAAACAAAGTGAACATTCACAATGATGAAAGGATACTCAAGAATTTCTCAGTGCTCTCCCAAGGGTGGCATGATTTCCTACAGGTAAGATATTTGTTCATATTCCTGGCATGGTTGTATCCTCTTTCTCCTGCGTTGTTGATGGGGTTGTTCCCCAAGCAGAGTTGTTGTTGTGGGTTGTCCCCCCAAGCAGAGTGTTGTTGAAGACTTTGTTTTCTTCTCCAGCAGTAGTCTCTCCTCAGTGCAGTCGCTAGCAGAGTTGTTGTTTCTCTCCTCAGCATGGTTGCTTTCTTTTTGAAGATTCAGTGGTTGGTGGATTGATATCCCGGTACTTTACCACTTTCCTCGGCATTGTCGCGAGCGGAGTTGTTGCTATCTCCCCCATCAGAGCGTTTAGCCCTTCAGCAGAGCAGTGATTATTTTCCTCCTCATCAGTTGTGGATGTTATCCTCAGAAGAGTCAGCATTCAGTGGTTGATTCCCCAACTCTCCTCCATATCCCTCAGTGGTTTTCCTAGCCGTCAGTAGATTTGTGGTTTGGTGGATTGCATTCACGCAAAATCCCCAAAAGAGTTGGTTTTCCCCAACAGAGACAAGATTGCATCTGCGATATCCCCTTAGAGTTTCCGCCAGAGCTGGTATCCTCGACGGAGTTGCTTTTGTGGCAGTTCCTACTGGTTGAAATCTCTGTTTCCCTAGTATGGGTCGGTTGGTGGTCTATCATCCAGAGATTTGGTTGACTTCCTGATTGCTTTTGATCCTCAGTAGAGTGGCTTGTTGCAGAATCTACTTGTGTGATCTGTTTTTTCCTTCAGTGGGTGTATTCCCGATGGAGTGGCTACTTGTTTTCCCCATGTAGAGTTGCTTGTGCAGTAGATTCTACATGGATAATTTGTTCTCCATCAGAGGGTTGTTCCCCAGCGGAGTTGTTTGGAGTTGCTGTCATAGCAGTTCTCGCTTGTGCAGTGAACTCTCGTTCCCCTGCCGATATCTCGGGATTTCTCCGTTCCCCAACAGATTTGTCTTTGTGGCTGTTTATGCCTGTTGTGACTTTCTGTCCTCCAGTTGGGTTGATTGTTGATCCATCACTCAGAGATTTTGTGATTTCCTTGATATCTCTGATTTTTTGCCTCCTTGCCGACCTTTGCTTTTCAGCATGTAGATCTCCAGCAGATTGGCTTTCCAGTTGGATTCTTTGGTTATTCCCTTGGAAGTATAGTACCGAACGTTTGATTCCTGTACCCTATTTGTATTAGATATGTCTGTTTTGTCAGCATTCATCAAACATAAATTACGCATATTCATGCATATTCATAAACATTCAGATATTCATGTTGCATTTTTGCCATATATCTCTTGTTTGTTGGTTCCTGCTATGGGTTTCATTAGATCTCTCCAATAGATCTTCCCAAGCAGATGTCGGGTGTTTAAATCTCTCCATATAGAGTCAGCCCCATAAGCAGAAAGTGTCTGTCTTTCCTTCTGCAGTGCCCCACCGAGATATATCCTCGTGGATGACGGTTTCTTCCGTTTCCTCCCAACATATATATTGGGATGGATCTTCCTATTGAGTTATATCCTCATAGGACGAATTTTGATTCAGTTTGTCCTTTCAGTTTGATCCTGAATTGGCTATGTGTCAGCTGTTTCTTGTGCTTCCCTGTGGAATAAATGAATGAATTGCCCAGTAACCGGCAATAATTCTTTTATCCCCAGCGGAACCTTTTTGGGCCTCTACCCTTATACCGGTAGTTGTAAGTCCTATGTTTCTTGCCTTCTTGGTGGAATTTGTGGTTATATACCTTTTATTCCTCGGCAAGAGTTGGTTGGTTTTCTACCCAGTAGTCGGTATTCGTAAATCCTTGTTTTCTACTCTCCAGCAGTTTGTGGTTTGTTACAAACCCTATGTTTTTGTTCCTTTGCGGAGTTGTGATTCTTTCATTCCTCACGCGGAGTTGTGGTTTTCTACCCCGTATTCGGTAGATGTAAACCCTATCTTTTTATCCTCATTAGAGTTGTTGGCTACTACCCCGTATTCGGTAGTTGTAAGTCCTATCTCTTTTCCCCTAACAGAGGTAACCTTTGTGGTTCGTTCTGGTTGATGGTGGATTTTGTGTTGTTGCGGTTTTATTCCCAACGGAGTCTGTGCTTTTTGTGGATAGTTGCCGGGTGCTAGCAACCCTATCCCCAGCCAGAGTTTTGGTATTCTACCCCGTATTCGGTAGTTGTAAACCCTAATTTCTCCCCTTTGCAGAGTTAACCTTGTTGTTCATCCTAACCGTTGATGGTTACTCTTTGTGGTTATCTTCATTCGATATTCGATGTTGATATTCCTTCTTTGCTTGTGGATAATTGCCGTTTGCTAGCAATTTTATCCCCAGCAGTCTTCTGGATCATTGTCGTATGCTTGCAATGTTATCTCTTTTGAAGTCGCCAGCAAGTCCTTGTGGATAATTGTTGTTTATGCAATTCATCCCCGGGTCATTGATTTTGTATCAATGTATCCCCAGTGAGTCTTCTTTCATTTACCCTTTTGGTTGGTAATGTTGTTGCTCCTTTGATTGGTCATCATTATATACCTAGTTTGGTATCCCGATGCATTTCTTTTCGGTTGATTTATCCTTTGTTAACCCAGTAGCCGGTTGCGGATAATCTTCCATGCGAGTTTGTTATCCACGTTTTGACGGTAATGGATAATATATCTCATGCACTCTTTAGTCGGAGCCTATTGTGTTTCCCCAGTCGAGTAAGATTCGTTATTCCCTTTGCGGAATCGAATATTTCTTTGTTGGATAATTGCCGGATGCTTGCAATTTATCCTCTGTGAGTTGTCTTTCGTTTGCCTGTATGCTTGGTATCGATTGCCTCTCTCTTTTTGGTTGATCACCTATTATATACCCTAACCGGTATCTCTGGTGTCTCTTCCTTTTCGAGTGTATTATTCACGTTCTGACGGTAATGAATAATATATCTCTTTCGCTCGTTGGTCGGAATCCTTTGTTGATTTTCCCCAGTAGAGTAAGATTCGTATTCTTTGTAGAATCGAATATCCATCCTTTAACAAGATTGTGTTTTGGATGATGAGTGTTTTGGCATATATACAAATTCACGTTTTCGGTAGGTCACCTATTATATACCGCGGTATCCCTGGTGTTTCCTTCCATGCGAGTGTATTATCTACGTTCTGACGGTAATAGATAATATATCTCATGCGAGTATTCTATCCATGTTCTGACGGTAATGGATATTATATCTCATGCGCTCTTTGGGTTTGTGTCCCCAGTTGAGCAAGATTCGTTTTCCCGTTGTGGATTCGAATGTCCATCCTGTAAGTCGATTTGCTTTTTCAAGCCCTCCTTTCGGATGATGAGTGTTTCGGCATATATACCAATTCACGCTTCGGTCGGTCACCTATTATATACCCAGTAACCGGTATCCCTGGTGTTCCTTCCTTTCTGCCCCCTATTATGACTTTGGTCCCCTGTGGAGTCAGATTTTCCTGAGTTGATGTACCTTTTTCAGATTGTTCTCAGATGTTGGTTGATTGATATCTCTCACCCTTATACCGGTCTTAGATATTCATTCTTCCTGAGTTTGTTACCCTTATACCGGTAACATCTCATCTTGTTGCTTTTCCCCGGGAGAGTCTTTGTTAGACCTTCTCCAGTGGATTCTTGTTGTGATTTTTGCCCTTTGCTGTATTGGTGTTTTCCCCAATATATGCAATTTTCCCCGGCAGGGAGATTCTTTGTGAATCTTTCCTTGGTCCGAGTCCGGATTTTTATCCGAAGTATCCTTTGTGGGTAGTTTGATGTCAGCTTGTGTCTTTCCAATGGATGTGTCTTCCTTTGGAAATCTCCTTTATCCCCAGTTTGAGTCCTTCACTTCCCAGTGAGGTCTCTAGTCCAGTCGTGTTGTGTTCACGCTGTGTCAGTTTGGTCTTTCCCTAATTCAGAGTCGTGTCCTGCTCACGCATTCTTTTTCTTTTTCTTTTTCTTATCCCCAATAAGAGTCCCTGTGAGAGTCTTGTTAGAGTCTCTGTTCCTGGTGAGTGTATTACTCCGATGGATCGTCTTTTCTTCTGTGTGAACCATATTCTCCACAGAGTTTGTGTCTTTTGCACGCATACATCTGCATCATGAGGTCTCTTAGGGACCAAAATTTGTCTCATTACGGTTATTTAAGCCCATTCTACCGCGTCGAGAGGAAGAGTTCTAAACTTCACTTCTCCGACTAGAATGACCTTAAATAGGGGCATCTGTAAGACCCCAATTTTGTCCCTAAGATCCCTCATGGCATCATATCATATCATATCATTGTGGGTGGGTTGTATTTTGAGTGTGGTTCTTGATCACCAAGCATGTGTTGCATTTGTATATCATTGCTTTTCATTTGTTTACTAACCAAAAGTACAAAAATATGTCATCTAACCTTGTTACTTGCAGATGAAGCAATCTTAGGTCAAGCTAGTCAAAGGCATTCATTGAGCAATAGATGGTGGCGATTCTTGAGAATTTGGGCACCATGATCATTCACAAGAATTCATATGAACCATGACATCATTTTGAATCAAAATCTCAAGTGGTAGAGGCTTGGATTTCATCTGATCACAGCTAGGCCAACTGAAACCCTAGAAAAGTCAACACAAGTCAGCTGTGCATTCAATCATGGATTTGAAGGAGGGAGATGGTTAGAGAAGCCTCATTCATGTCCATACAAGTGTCATTTGACATTTCAAACATCAACAATGAAGAATTTGAGGTCAGATGAAAAGTTTCAAAAAATAGTAAGTGACATGTAATTCAAAATTGCCAAAAATGGAAAGGTCTTCTCCTCAAGATTACATGACCAAAAATGCTTCAAATGAAATTTTGTCCAACATGAAAGTTGAATATCTTGCTCTCACCTTTCCAAAAAGTCCAAGAACATGAATTTCTCATTTGTGGTTGAGAAGATATGGATCAATCTTCGTCATTGGAATTTGAACTTCAAGCTTGCATAACTTTTGAACCAAAAGGCCAATTGAAGTGGTTCTTTTTGGAACATTTCTCTCTTGATCTCTACTATCCAAATCATGCATTACATTTCATCAATTCTCATCATAAAAATATTGGCATTTTCATTTGAATTTCATTTGAATTTTGGAGGGAAAGTAGCAATTTGAAAAATATGCATTGTTTTCACTTCCAACCAATTTCATTTGCCTCCAAACAGATTTTTAAGTGCATTTCAAGCCAAACTCGGTTACTGTTCCATTGCTTTGCACATGTGAGGGTGATTTGGCCATTTTGCATAAACACTCCCATTTCCCTAATTCACTTAGCATTTGATTAAGACTTAATCTAAACATGATTAACAGATGGTATATAATCATAATCCTAACAGAAAATTAGGACAACAACTTCATAATTTCAGATCTGAAAATTTTCTCTCAAAATTCTCTCAACTTTTTCATCAATTTTCTTCATCTCCTTTGCTTGGTTTGAGGTTTGTTCATCATCTACATGCATAATTGAAGATTGTTGAAGCAGGATCTTGAAGAATTCATCAAGAATTGTGGACTGTTGAAGCTTATGCACTTCCATGGCAGTTGAAGTTTCAAGAGAAATCAAGCACGATTGAGCTGTTCTTCTTCATCCTTTCACCTATTCAAGCAGTGTAGAGTATCTGTTCCATATTTCCAGGACCTGAATTGCACAAATCCAACTCTGCATCTTCATTGAGGTCAGATCTCGAATGCTCCAATTCTTGAAATAATCATGTGCTTATTGTAGATCTTTGATCACTGGTCACACTGAGCTTTAGATCGTGCATTTTCATGCAGTATTGAGATAGTTATGGTGATTACAAGTTTGATTGATGAAACTTCATGTGCTTAAATCTTTTGATGTGTGTTGAATTAGATGAAATTTGTTATAGCCTGATGATGTATGTTAGAAGACGATTCCAATGATATGTGTTTGGTAAATTTCTGTGCATGTTTGTTTTTGGTGATGAAGAACACGATGAACAATGGATGAATGTTAGGGTTTTAGTTTTCCAGATTCATTTTGATCTTGCTTGGCCGTGTTTGCATGTAAATTCTTGTTTCTGCTCATGTACTGGTACACTTGGCACTCACGTGGCTCATTGATTGGCTGGGAGCGCTTTTCAGCGCCAACTAAGCATAAGTGAAACGGTGCGTTTCACTTATGAGCGCGCCACATTTAAATCCTTGCACGATTCGATTCTGGTTGTAGACAAATTCACATAATTGCCTTGCATTATTTTCCTCTTGTATGCATACATGTTCATACTATTTCATCATGCATTTTTAATTTTTCTCTTCATTCAAAAATCCATAACTCCATGAATACTTATCCAAATCACATGAGATTTTTTGCACATTGTTCCTTATCATGTCTACTATTTTATGGATATTTTTCCAGAATTTGTGCTCGGTTGAAAATTGTTTTAGCCTAGGGTTTGTTTATGCATATGCTATCTTGTACCTTGCTTGCCATTTTGGTTGTGAAATGATGATGGTTAATCCAATGAATGTGAAAATTGACATGCTTAAGCTGGACACCTTGATGGTCATTTTGGTATAGAGTTTGCATTTTTCTCATTTCTGGTTGTTGAGATATGATATGGTTAATGTAGGTGTGACAATGTGTGTCACACCTTTGCTTGCTCATGTTGTTGAATTTCTTTACCATGCTAAATGAACTCCAAATGATCTTATTTTTTGTGTGATAATTCTTCTGGATGTTAGGATTTATCATGAATTTTTGTAGAAGTTTTAGATCTATTTCTGATTTGTTTGAGATTTTCTTTGCTGGTTAGTCATGTTTGGACTTTTGATGAGTGTTGAACTTAGATGATTTGTGAAATGCTTGATGTTTATCATATGAACTTGAAATTTTGCACATGTTTTCTATACACATTGAAGTTTGTCTTGGATTTGGTTTGAGTCATTTATCATTTGTCATCTCTGTTTTAGGATTGCCTTAAGTTGATGTATCAATTTGTGCTTCCTTTGAGCTTGTTTATGCTTACATTGACTTAGTGAATTTCTTTGACTTGCTTATACTTGTCCAAATGCCTTGATTTTTGGTGTGTTGATCTTTTGATGTGTCCTGTTTAGCCATGATTTTTCTTGAGATTTGTTGAGCCATTTTGGAATTAATATTCCTTTGTTCACTCTGTTGCTTCAATGAGCTTCCAACTTGCATACCTTGACATGATTGCTTTATGAAATGAAATTGGTTAATGATATTGACATGAGACCTTTTGGATGATGTTCTAATTTGATCAATCTTGATTCTTGTCAATTTTCATGTTCTGTTTTAAATTTTTCATCCATCTTTGACCCTAGGCTTTGACCTAGTGGTTTGCTTCTCATCTTTGAAGTTTTGTTTCAGGTTACATATCCAAGTTACACAATTGATGATGCCTCATCTTGAGAGCATTTGACATTTGCTTTTGATTAACTAATGTGTGTTTTGTAGGTTGATGTTGACTCAATTGAGTTTGACTTTTGGTTTACACATTGTGTATATTGGTTGACTGTTGATATTAACTGTTGGTTGGTTGTTTGAGTTGTATACTAATTGAGTTGGATTGTTTTCACGTACATTAGTTGCTTAAGTTCAATTTGAACTTGCTTTTGCTTGGTTGCTTAACCAATTAGGTATAACATCTCTTCTTCATGTAGTCTGGAAGACCTGGCTTGTTATGTGGCCAGGCACCTGTCTGAAGTCCTCCTTAAGAGGCAATGCTTGTGAGTGTTTACTTTTTGTGCCAAGCAGGAAATGTCCTCTTATGAGGCAATTGGTAGATAAAAGAGATGTGTAGTCCATCTCCTACTATTCTGTATGTCATCCCTTTGCTCACATTACATGTTGATGCATTGTGGATCTTAACCCAAGATCTATAGAGTCATTCTCTTGTGGAGAGAGTTCCAACTTTCTGAACTCCCACACCTTCTATCATTCAATGCTCTCTCTGACCAGAGATAGAAGCTATGAGGCACACCCCTCATCTCCATTTCATCTGCTTCACCTTAACCCTCAATGTTAAGGTTAAGAGCACAACTTACCCCATTCCAGGTGACTGTAAAGTCTAACCTTGCTTGAGCCAAATTGCTTGTGTATAGTGTGTGCTAATTGACTTGTTTGTCTGACTGATTGCTTCATCTGTGCATATCTGCTTATGTGTGCCTTTGTGCATCTATCATCATTAATTGTTCATTATTGCATGATCATCATTTCATATCTTTGTGACATCTTTGATTGTCCATTGAGGAATCAATTGTAAGTCCATATGCTGGCCATTGTTCCCATGATTTGGAAGGGTTTGAGTGTAAGACCATCTATTGGCAACTTGTTTCCTTTTGCTTGTTGTTCTTGATTGCTTATTGTATGTGAGGATTCAATTATAAGTCCATGTTGTTGGCATTTGTATTCCTATGATCATTCTTTGGAGATTGGAATAAGTCCAGATAGATTGGCATCTGATATCCATGTTTTGTTTTGCTTTGGGAGATTGGGAGTAAGACCATTTATTGGCATCTGGTATCCTTGTTTTGTTTTGTTTCAGGAGATTGGTATAAGACCATTGATTGGCATCTGATATCCATGTTTGTTTTAGGAGATTGGTGTGAATCCATTGATTGGTATACGGTATCCACCTTTGTTTGTGAGATTGGTATAAGACCATTGATTGGCATCCGGTATCACCTTGCTTTGTTTTGCTAGTCGTTATTGCTCATTTGCCTATTCCTAAGGAATCACTTGAATCATCTTCCATATGATTTCAAGAGGTGAACATCTAAGAAGTTTTACACTCCTTTATCCTCCCACCTTTTGTTTCAAAACTCCCTTTTCACATTGTTAATTCAAAAACTTTGACATCTATTGTGCAAACATTTTGACACCTCTTTTCAAATTAGAAACCTAGGCCTTAAGCCTTTGATTTTTCAAACTCTATTTCATAATACTTCTTTGAATTGAATTCTAATCATACCTTGACCACCTTTTGTGAATACTTATAATCAATTAACTTCACTCATTCAATTGTTTTGTGGCTTTGTCCATTCTTGATAAGTTTTCATACATTAGCCATAGGTTTGATTTATCTTAGTGGTTGATGTTAATCTCACCTTTGTCCTTAGTGATTGAATTGTAAGACTTCCTTGCTTATTATAGGGTTAACCCCTCACTAGCAAGTTGAAGCTTTTCTCACATGGTGGACTTGTTGTTTGTATAAGGTTGAGTTTTCTCCCGTGGATAACGTAAGACCTTAGGGCTTTTGTTTAAAATGAACCCACTCATATTTTGGAAATCTTTTAGCCGAACTACGGCGTTTTGATCCTTACCTTTCATGGAAGGTACGTAGGCAACGGGTTCATCCGTTCAAACACAAAAATAATAAAACTTGTATATTCTTTTCTCATCCCTTCCATCATTGTTTGCACAATATGTCATAAGAAAATAAACTTTTTATACAACAAGTGTGAAAAGAGGTTCCCTAGGAGTATCTAGGAAGTTTTGGGTGCCTAACACCTTCCCATTGCGTAATTTACCCCTTACCCAGATTCTCTGATCTTTTCATTAGTTTTCTATGTGTAAAACTTCTTAGGCTTTTGTTCGCTTTTTAGCCATTCCTTAGGATAAATAAAAGTGCGGTGGCGACTCGATTCTTTGTATACTTTGCTTTTGGTTTAGTCAATAAATCATAAAGTGATGAATACACTGCTACACGAATATTGGATAAAGATAACCAACAAAGAGGGGATTACATCTACCGGTTACTGGGTAGAAAACCACAAAAATAGGACTTACAACTACCGGTTACTGGGTAGAAGGCCACAAAGATCCACTAGGGAAAAGATGAACAATTACTGGTTACTGAGCAATCGAACAACTAAACCACAGAGAACTGTAGGGAAAATAACAAGACAGGAGTCAATCTAGGAACAATCTAGAGAGACACAATGAAACAAGACTCAATCCAATGAGGATATAACTCAGGGGAGTAATTCCATCCCAATATATAATTAGGGAGGAAACTAAAACAATAATCATCCACGAGGACATAACTCAGTGGGGAATGTAGAAGGAAAGATAGACACTTTCTGCCTATTGGGAGCTGACTCTATATGGAGAGATCAGACACAAACATCTGCTTGGGGAAGAATACTTCACCAACAGCAAGAGATGACAAGCAAAGATATACGGCAAAGAATGCAACATGAATATCTAAATGCTATAATTGTGCATGTATATGTGTGGTTTATGTATGATTAATGCTGACAGACAGACATATCTAACATAAACAGGTCCGAGAATCAATGGACATGCATCTGGTATAACATCTCAAAAGAGAAAAGCCAGGCCCACAGGAGAAATCAAATCCGGTGGGGGCATCAAATACCAGGAGACACCAATCACCGCTGGGGACAAAGGCCACTACTGGAGATAAGCAAAGATCACAACTATCAACCGCCGGGAATGGGCAAAGTCTCAGCTGGGGAACTTGCAGAGGTATCAATAAGATCTATCAAAGAAGAACTCTACTAGGGATCTTATCAGGGAAAGATGTGAGCCTTTGTGGGGAACCACCACCAACCAGGTATGTGCTATTGAATAGCCATAGGATCCATCGCAGAGGAAACTCTACTGGGGGAGATCAACATGGATAAGATCCGTCGTAGAAGAAACTCTACTGGGGAACTTATCAGGGGATAATATGAAATTTTGTGGGGAACAACCACCAAACAGAAGTTTCAACAATCAAAACACATTCTTCTTATCTGCTGGAGAGATATCTCTACTAAGGGGAGAGAGAACCAATGCTCCGCTGGGAGAAGGAAAAAAACACATCTTCACCACCAGCTCAACTTAGAGGAAATTTTCCAATAAGGATGGGCATATAAATCAACAGGCTCTGATCAGGCAACTCTGCTAGGGATAGACTGTGGGCGATCTAACTGGGAATAATTTGCTGTGAGCAACCTTACTGGGGATGAGTTATAGGCAAGCCCGCTGGGGAGAAACTACAAGCCAAACTGCTGAAGATAACTGACCAACCTACTGGGGTTAACTGGCCAAGGAGATATATGGAAGATAGCTTTGCAGGGAATCCATGTTCACGTTGCTGAGGACTTCTGCTCATGCTGGGAATTCCTGCTCACTCTGCTGGAGATTTTCATTTATGCTGGGGGAAGACCAACCTCCTCAGGAATAGATAGCATATCAACTTTTATCAATTTATAAGGGATTTTAGGTCAGTCCACCTAAGGGACGACAACCATATAATTGATAAAACACAAATGCTAGACTCAGACCCTCTAGGTACTTGAGGATGTTAGAGGTATACACAAATGTCAAGGCCAAAACTCCAGACTCTGGCGAGAATTTGGTGATGTATCATCCTCTCTGCGCTCGCTGGGGAGACAACCTGAAAAATGATGAAGAGGATACGAACATGCCAGAACATGAACGAATGTCTTACCCTTTAGGAGATCATACTATCCTTGGGAGAGCACTGAAGACATTCCATTTATCCTTTCAGTCATTGTGAATGTTCACTTTGTTTGAAAACAGTTTTTTAAAACTTTATTTGTTTAAAACAATGATATTTATCAATTAAAACATGCAAACATTTGTTAAACAGAAACAAATAAGAGTGTAAAGAATTTGGATAAAGGCTTAAATTTATTTGATAGAATGGTAGTCCGCAAATGGCGAGACTCCATGGATCTTTACAAATTTGAAATTGGTGATATATATTGGAAAAAGGGCTACATTGAACATAATACCATTTCTCCACCAACTCTGAGTCCATTGTATCTGAAGTTTCAGTTGACGATGACTGAGCGAGAATCTTCAACAGAAGACACTTGTAGAACAAAGTCTTCTCAGGATGCAGTTACTTGCCAAATCCCTATTTTTTGCATAGATTGCCCCAATGTGAGGTACTCAATCTAGCGGGATACATATATTCATCTTTTATGTCTCTAACTTTTGCTTGGACCGCCTTTTCGGGTTTTCAATCCACCGAGACGCTCATTTTTGCCTAAGTCGCCCTTTCGAATTTTCAACTTAACGAGCTATTATATTTTTATTTTAGGCGAAGTATTTCTTGACTGCATCTGAATTCACAGGACGAGTGAAATCCTCCCCATCCATAGTTGTAAGTATCAAAGCACCGCCTGAAAAGGCTCTCTTAACAACATATGGACCTTCATAGTTTGGAGTCCACTTGCCCCTAGAATCGGGTGTGAAAGACAAAACTTTCTTGAGCACGAGGTCACCTTCTCGGAACACACGAGGCTTGACCTTCTTATCAAAGGCTTTCTTCATCCTTTGCTGATATAACTGACCATGGCACATGGCAGTCAATCTCTTTTCTTCAATCAAATTCAGTTGGTCATAACGACTCTGAACCCATTCAGCCTCAGTCAACTTGGCTTCCATCAAGACTCTAATTCATGGGATCTCAACCTCCCCAGGGAGCACAACCTCCATGCCATATACAAGAGAGAAAGGGGTTGCCCCTGTTGAAGTGCGGACAGATGTACGATAACCATGAAGAGCAAATGGCAACATCTTATGCCAATATTTGTACGTAACAACCATCTTCTGGATAATCTTCTTGATATTCTTGTTAGCAGCTTCAACAGCTCCATTCATCTTGGGTCTGTGTTGAAAAGTATATCTTCGGCAAATATTTTTGTATCGTATCCACAGAGATTGGTTGATATTACCGCCGTTCTATAATTCAAATGTTATAAGTTTAGAAAGTAACAGGGTTGTTTTGTTTGGAAAAATATCTTGTTAATAAATGTTAACAAAAACTATGAAATGGTTTTAGTCAAATATAAAGGCTTGGCAAGATTGGAGTTCACTATTTCAAATGTCTATGATTCCCTATGATAAATAAATAGATTCAAGATTATTGATGATGTTCAAATATCCTCTCAAAGTCATTTATGTCTAAATGATATCGTGATAATCACTATATTGATCCTTAGACGATCTCTCCACCTAACTATCAATATAGCAATCTTTAATGTTCAATATCAAAGAATAGTAGTGAATAAATCTATCTCTACAACTTATTCACTACTTGAAAATCTGTTTTATATCTAAACTCGAGTAATCTCTCTCGACAACTACTCAAATCTGGTTTTCAACTTAAAGCAAAAACAGTATTCAATACATCAACAATCTTTATCTCATATATAAATCAAAGTGAATACATAAACAAATGAGAATAGCTACTACCTCCAATCTTGACAAAAGGGAGTTTAGCTCCTCATCACCATTGTTACAAAGCAGAAGGTTTTAGAAGAAAAACTCTGTTTTTCTCTATTACAAAAGCTCTACAGCACAATGTGTCAATGATAATCAAAAATTCTGTTTCAATGCCCTAGGTTAAACTATTTTGTCTCTACCAAAAAAGGTTGACATTTCCCTAATTGGACTTTGTCATCTAAAGCAGAAAAGCAATTCCCAGGCAGACATCAAAATGGCAATTAACTTTTCCTGCACAGCAGCACTTTTGACCCTTGGTCAGCTTGCTGGATTCGCAGCCTTCGCGGCGCGAAGGAAGTTCGCGGCGCGAACTGTTGCTTCTCCAGCTTCCTTGTTTGGCAAGCTTCCTCCAAAATGTATTGTTGCAATCCAAGGTCTTGCTTATCCACAATTCTACAAAACTAACATAAAATGTGAAATAACTATTCAAAACAAAATAAATTAAACCTAATTGCATTTATACAAAATAGTGAAGATAAAAGTGTGTAATTAAATCAAAACTTGGTAAAAGGGACCAATAAAATGGTATAAAAAGTAGTACTAATTGGTCCCTAACAACTCTCCCCAACTTAGCATTTTGTTTGTCCCTAAACAAAAGTTTCCACCCTTACAACCAAAGTCATGACACAAAAGATTTAAACAAGAATTCATCAAGGACATTCAAATGGTTCAAAAACGTTTGGCGTTTTCTCAATTCACTTATCTCAACTCTAGACAAAACATAAATAAGGGAAATGGTAAAGTCTTCTGGATGATGGCGCTACACCGTGCATCAAGAAATATGGTCTCATTTTCCACGTGTCGCCTTTTCTTGGTAAGAATGTCCTTCATAAATTTAGCATACCGTGGCATTTGTTCTAATGCATCAGCAAATGGGATGTTGATTTGGAGTTGCTTGAAAATGTCCATGAATCGTGCATAGTGCCTAGCATTGTCCTTCCTTGATGGAGCGTGTGGATAGGGTAGATGTTGAGTTGGGATGACGCTCACCCCTTTCTCAGATTTCTTCTTCTTCTTTGATGTAGCATCCTTTTTCCCTTCTAAATCAGTCTGCTGATCAGTTGGCAAAACCTGCTCTTTTCGCGACGCGAAGGTGGTTCGCGGCGCGAACTGAGCATTTCCAGAAGCATTTTCCTTTTCTCCAACTATGTCTTTTTCTTCCAGCATCCCATCAGTGATGTTCTCTTCTACACTCTCTTCACCTTTTTCACTTACCAACTCTTTACCACTCCTTGTGACGATTGCTTTGCAATGCTCCTTTGGATTCGGTTGAGTGTTAGCAGAGAAAGACGATCCTGCGTTTTGTTCCGCCAGTTGCTTAGCATGTTGGCCTACTTGATTTTCCAAGTTTTTAATAGCTGCTTCGTTACTCTTCTGATTTGCCATGGAAGCTTGCATGAATTGTTGAAGAGTGTCTTCTAGCTTGGAATTTCCTCCTTGCGACTGCTGTCCTTGAGAGTTTGGATGTTGGTAAGGACTTTGCTGCTGAAAATTCTGATTGTTGAACCTTGATGGTTGGTAGCCTTGGTTGTTTCTTGGTTGGTAGCCTTGATTGTTAGGTTGTTGTCTTTGATAGCTCTGATTTTGGTTATTCACATAACTCACTTCTTCTTGGGGTGGCGGACAAAAACCAGTAGGGTGATCCCCTTGACATAACTCGCAGCATGCTACTTGATGCTGAACTTGAAACCCTTGAATCTCTTTTATTTGCTGTGGAAGCTTGGCCATTTGTTGAGTGAGAAGCTCCACTTGTTGAGAGAGTAGCTTGTTTTGAGCAAGGATGGCATCATTGGTATTCAACTCAAGAACTCCCGGCTTACGTTGTGAAGGGCTACGATCATGTTGACCTTGATGATCATTGAGGGCCATCCGTTCAATGATGACTTTAGCTTCTTCCGCAGTTTTTGACATAAGCGAGCCACCCGCGGTGGCGTCCAGAAGTGTCTTGTGAGTTGATTGGAGTCCATTCAGAAAAATATGGATTTGAGTGAGCTCATCAAAACCATGTCCCTTGCATTTCCTCAACATTGACTTGAATCTTTCCCAAGCTTCATTTAGAGACTCGTTGCCTCCTTGAGTGAATACTGCAATAGCCGTTTTGGCTTCCATGAATCGGGATTGAGGGAAGTATCTCTCTAAGAACTTTTCTTCTAGTAAATTCCAATCCGTCATCACCCTCGGTGCTTGGTCAAGGTACCACTCTTTTGCCTTTCCCACTAAGGAGTGTGGGAACATCCTTTTGAATAGTGCCTCTTCACCCGTTTCATCAATTCCGGTAGAACCCGCAATCTCATAAAATTTGATGAGATGGGTATACGGATCTTCATGATCCATTCCGGTGAATGGATTTGCATAGAGAAGTTGGAGGATTCCGGTCTTCATCTCCGTATTTCTTCCTCCACGGGCAAATTGAGCATTTCTTCGTGGACTATTAGCGGACATTTCGGTACGATTGTCATCCGCCATGTTTCCGTCACAAGCCTCTACAACCACTTCTTCGATTGGAATAAGTGCGGAAGTAGATGCTTCTTCTCTCCGGTTCCTCTCTTCGGCTAGTTTCCTTCTTCTTTGTGTTTTGCTATTGAGCTTCCGAAGTGTTCTATCAATTTCAGGATCAAATTGAAGTTGCTCCTCGGTTGCTCTTCCCCGCATGCACTAGAATCTACAAAACTAACAAACCAAGTGAAATAAAAGAGGAATAGTAATAAATGTAACACAACTTAAAACAAAGAATTATTGCAATGCTTGTAATATCGACACCAATCCCCGGCAACGGCGCCAATTTGTTGAAAGGTATATCTTCGGCAAATATTTTTGTATCGTATCCACAGAGATTGGTTGATATTACCGCCGTTCTATAATTCAAATGTTATAAGTTTAGAAAGTAACAGGGTTGTTTTGTTTGGAAAAATATCTTGTTAATAAATGTTAACAAAAACTATGAAATGGTTTTAGTCAAATATAAAGGCTTGGCAAGATTGGAGTTCACTATTTCAAATGTCTATGATTCCCTATGATAAATAAATAGATTCAAGATTATTGATGATGTTCAAATATCCTCTCAAAGTCATTTATGTCTAAATGATATCGTGATAATCACTATATTGATCCTTAGACGATCTCTCCACCTAACTATCAATATAGCAATCTTTAATGTTCAATATCAAAGAATAGTAGTGAATAAATCTATCTCTACAACTTATTCACTACTTGAAAATCTGTTTTATATCTAAACTCGAGTAATCTCTCTCGACAACTACTCAAATCTGGTTTTCAACTTAAAGCAAAAATAGTATTCAATACATCAACAATCTTTATCTCATATATAAATCAAAGTGAATACATAAACAGATGAGAATAGCTACTACCTCCAATCTTGACAAAAGGGAGTTTAGCTCCTCATCACCATTGTTACAAAGCAGAAGGTTTTAGAAGAAAAACTCTGTTTTTCTCTATTACAAAAGCTCTACAGCACAATGTGTCAATGATAATCAAAAATTCTGTTTCAATGCCCTAGGTTAAACTATTTTGTCTCTACCAAAAAAGGTTGACATTTCCCTAATTGGACTTTGTCATCTAAAGCAGAAAAGCAATTCCCAGGCAGACATCAAAATGGCAATTAACTTTTCCTGCACAGCAGCACTTTTGACCCTTGGTCAGCTTGCTGGATTCGCAGCCTTCGCGGCGCGAAGGAAGTTCGCGGCGCGAACTGTTGCTTCTCCAGCTTCCTTGTTTGGCAAGCTTCCTCCAAAATGTATTGTTGCAATCCAAGGTCTTGCTTATCCACAATTCTACAAAACTAACATAAAATGTGAAATAACTATTCAAAACAAAATAAATTAAACCTAATTGCATTTATACAAAATAGTGAAGATAAAAGTGTGTAATTAAATCAAAACTTGGTAAAAGGGACCAATAAAATGGTATAAAAAGTATTACTAATTGGTCCCTAACAACTCTCCCCGACTTAGCATTTTGTTTGTCCCTAAACAAAAGTTTCCACCCTTACAACCAAAGTCATGACACAAAAGATTTAAACAAGAATTCATCAAGGACATTCAAATGGTTCAAAAGCGTTTGGCGTTTTCTCAATTCACTTATCTCAACTCTAGACAAAACATAAATAAGGGAAATGGTAAAGTCTTCTGGATGATGGCGCTACACCGTGCATCAAGAAATATGGTCTCATTTTCCACGTGTCGCCTTTTCTTGGTAAGAATGTCCTTCATAAATTTAGCATACCGTGGCATTTGTTCTAATGCATCAGCAAATGGGATGTTGATTTGGAGTTGCTTGAAAATGTCCATGAATCGTGCATAGTGCCTAGCATTGTCCTTCCTTGATGGAGCGTGTGGATAGGGTAGATGTTGAGTTGGGATGACGCTCACCCCTTTCTCAGATTTCTTCTTCTTCTTTGATGTAGCATCCTTTTTCCCTTCTAAATCAGTCTGCTGATCAGTTGGCAAAACCTGCTCTTTTCGCGACGCGAAGGTGGTTCGCGGCGCGAACTGAGCATTTCCAGAAGCATTTTCCTTTTCTCCAACTATGTCTTTTTCTTCCAGCATCCCATCAGTGATGTTCTCTTCTACACTCTCTTCACCTTTTTCACTTACCAACTCTTTACCACTCCTTGTGACGATTGCTTTGCAATGCTCCTTTGGATTCGGTTGAGTGTTAGCAGAGAAAGACGATCCTGCGTTTTGTTCCGCCAGTTGCTTAGCAAGTTGGCCTACTTGATTTTCCAAGTTTTTAATAGCTGCTTCGTTACTCTTCTGATTTGCCATGGAAGCTTGCATGAATTGTTGAAGAGTGTCTTCTAGCTTGGAATTTCCTCCTTGCGACTGCTGTCCTTGAGAGTTTGGATGTTGGTAAGGACTTTGCTGCTGAAAATTCTGATTGTTGAACCTTGATGGTTGGTAGCCTTGGTTGTTTCTTGGTTGGTAGCCTTGATTGTTAGGTTGTTGTCTTTGATAGCTCTGATTTTGGTTATTCACATAACTCACTTCTTCTTGGGGTGGCGGACAAAAACCAGTAGGGTGATCCCCTTGACATAACTCGCAGCATGCTACTTGATGCTGAACTTGAAACCCTTGAATCTCTTTTATTTGCTGTGGAAGCTTGGCCATTTGTTGAGTGAGAAGCTCCACTTGTTGAGAGAGTAGCTTGTTTTGAGCAAGGATGGCATCATTGGTATTCAACTGAAGAACTCCCGGCTTACGTTGTGAAGGGCTACGATCATGTTGACCTTGATGATCATTGAGGGCCATCCGTTCAATGATGACTTTAGCTTCTTCCGCAGTTTTTGACATAAGCGAGCCACCCGCGGTGGCGTCCAGAAGTGTCTTGTGAGTTGATTGGAGTCCATTCAGAAAAATATGGATTTGAGTGAGCTCATCAAAACCATGTCCCTTGCATTTCCTCAACATTGACTTGAATCTTTCCCAAGCTTCATTTAGAGACTCGTTGCCTCCTTGAGTGAATACCGCAATAGCCGTTTTGGCTTCCATGAATCGGGATTGAGGGAAGTATCTCTCTAAGAACTTTTCTTCTAGTAAATTCCAATCCGTCATCACCCTCGGTGCTTGGTCAAGGTACCACTCTTTTGCCTTTCCCACTAAGGAGTGTGAGAACATCCTTTTGAATAGTGCCTCTTCACCCGTTTCATCAATTCCGGTAGAACCCGCAATCTCATAAAATTTGATGAGATGGGTATACGGATCTTCATGATCCATTCCGGTGAATGGATTTGCATAGAGAAGTTGGAGGATTCCGGTCTTCATCTCCGTATTTCTTCCTCCACGGGCAAATTGAGCATTTCTTCGTGGACTATTAGCGGACATTTCGGTACGATTGTCATCCGCCATGTTTCCGTCACAAGCCTCTACAACCACTTCTTCGATTGGAATAAGTGCGGAAGTAGATGCTTCTTCTCTCCGGTTCCTCTCTTCGGCTAGTTTCCTTCTTCTTCGTGTTTTGCTATTGAGCTTTCGAAGTGTTCTATCAATTTCAGGATCAAATTGAAGTTGCTCCTCGGTTGCTCTTCCCCGCATGCACTAGAATCTACAAAACTAACAAACCAAGTGAAATAAAAGAGGAATAGTAATAAATGTAACACAACTTAAAACAAAGAATTATTGCAATGCTTGTAATATCGACACCAATCCCCGGCAACGGCGCCAATTTGTTGAAAAGTATATCTTCGGCAAATATTTTTGTATCGTATCCACAGAGATTGGTTGATATTACCGCCGTTCTATAATTCAAATGTTATAAGTTTAGAAAGTAACAGGGTTGTTTTGTTTGGAAAAATATCTTGTTAATAAATGTTAACAAAAACTATGAAATGGTTTTAGTCAAATATAAAGGCTTGGCAAGATTGGAGTTCACTATTTCAAATGTCTATGATTCCCTATGATAAATAAATAGATTCAAGATTATTGATGATGTTCAAATATCCTCTCAAAGTCATTTATGTCTAAATGATATCGTGATAATCACTATATTGATCCTTAGACGATCTCTCCATCTAACTATCAATATAGCAATCTTTAATGTTCAATATCAAAGAATAGTAGTGAATAAATCTATCTCTACAACTTATTCACTACTTGAAAATCTGTTTTATATCTAAACTCGAGTAATCTCTCTCGACAACTACTCAAATCTGGTTTTCAACTTAAAGCAAAAATAGTATTCAATACATCAACAATCTTTATCTCATATATAAATCAAAGTGAATACATAAACAGATGAGAATAGCTACTACCTCCAATCTTGACAAAAGGGAGTTTAGCTCCTCATCACCATTGTTACAAAGCAGAAGGTTTTAGAAGAAAAACTCTGTTTTTCTCTATTACAAAAGCTCTACAGCACAATGTGTCAATGATAATCAAAAATTCTGTTTCAATGCCCTAGGTTAAACTATTTTGTCTCTACCAAAAAAGGTTGACATTTCCCTAATTGGACTTTGTCATCTAAAGCAGAAAAGCAATTCCCAGGCAGACATCAAAATGGCAATTAACTTTTCCTGCACAGCAGCACTTTTGACCCTTGGTCAGCTTGCTGGATTCGCAGCCTTCGCGGCGCGAAGGAAGTTCGCGGCGCGAACTGTTGCTTCTCCAGCTTCCTTGTTTGGCAAGCTTCCTCCAAAATGTATTGTTGCAATCCAAGGTCTTGCTTATCCACAATTCTACAAAACTAACATAAAATGTGAAATAACTATTCAAAACAAAATAAATTAAACCTAATTGCATTTATACAAAATAGTGAAGATAAAAGTGTGTAATTAAATCAAAACTTGGTAAAAGGGACCAATAAAATGGTATAAAAAGTATTACTAATTGGTCCCTAACAACTCTCCCCGACTTAGCATTTTGTTTGTCCCTAAACAAAAGTTTCCACCCTTACAACCAAAGTCATGACACAAAAGATTTAAACAAGAATTCATCAAGGACATTCAAATGGTTCAAAAGCGTTTGGCGTTTTCTCAATTCACTTATCTCAACTCTAGACAAAACATAAATAAGGGAAATGGTAAAGTCTTCTGGATGATGGCGCTACACCGTGCATCAAGAAATATGGTCTCATTTTCCACGTGTCGCCTTTTCTTGGTAAGAATGTCCTTCATAAATTTAGCATACCGTGGCATTTGTTCTAATGCATCAACAAATGGGATGTTGATTTGGAGTTGCTTGAAAATGTCCATGAATCGTGCATAGTGCCTAGCATTGTCCTTCCTTGATGGAGCGTGTGGATAGGGTAGATGTTGAGTTGGGATGACGCTCACCCCTTTCTCAGATTTCTTCTTCTTCTTTGATGTAGCATCCTTTTTCCCTTCTAAATCAGTCTGCTGATCAGTTGGCAAAACCTGCTCTTTTCGCGACGCGAAGGTGGTTCGCGGCGCGAACTGAGCATTTCCAGAAGCATTTTCCTTTTCTCCAACTATGTCTTTTTCTTCCAGCATCCCATCAGTGATGTTCTCTTCTACACTCTCTTCACCTTTTTCACTTACCAACTCTTTACCACTCCTTGTGACGATTGCTTTGCAATGCTCCTTTGGATTCGGTTGAGTGTTAGCAGAGAAAGACGATCCTGCGTTTTGTTCCGCCAGTTGCTTAGCAAGTTGGCCTACTTGATTTTCCAAGTTTTTAATAGCTGCTTCGTTACTCTTCTGATTTGCCATGGAAGCTTGCATGAATTGTTGAAGAGTGTCTTCTAGCTTGGAATTTCCTCCTTGCGACTGCTGTCCTTGAGAGTTTGGATGTTGGTAAGGACTTTGCTGCTGAAAATTCTGATTGTTGAACCTTGATGGTTGGTAGCCTTGGTTGTTTCTTGGTTGGTAGCCTTGATTGTTAGGTTGTTGTCTTTGATAGCCCTGATTTTGGTTATTCACATAACTCACTTCTTCTTGGGGTGGCGGACAAAAACCAGTAGGGTGATCCCCTTGACATAACTCGCAGCATGCTACTTGATGCTGAACTTGAAACCCTTGAATCTCTTTTATTTGTTGTGGAAGCTTGGCCATTTGTTGAGTGAGAAGCTCCACTTGTTGAGAGAGTAGCTTGTTTTGAGCAAGGATGGCATCATTGGTATTCAACTCAAGAACTCCCGGCTTACGTTGTGAAGGGCTACGATCATGTTGACCTTGATGATCATTGAGGGCCATCCGTTCAATGATGACTTTAGCTTCTTCCGCAGTTTTTGACATAAGCGAGCCACCCGCGGTGGCGTCCAGAAGTGTCTTGTGAGTTGATTGGAGTCCATTCAGAAAAATATGGATTTGAGTGAGCTCATCAAAACCATGTCCCTTGCATTTCCTCAACATTGACTTGAATCTTTCCCAAGCTTCATTTAGAGACTCGTTGCCTCCTTGAGTGAATACCGCAATAGCCGTTTTGGCTTCCATGAATCGGGATTGAGGGAAGTATCTCTCTAAGAACTTTTCTTCTAGTAAATTCCAATCCGTCATCACCCTCGGTGCTTGGTCAAGGTACCACTCTTTTGCCTTTCCCACTAAGGAGTGTGGGAACATCCTTTTGAATAGTGCCTCTTCACCCGTTTCATCAATTCCGGTAGAACCCGCAATCTCATAAAATTTGATGAGATGGGTATATGGATCTTCATGATCCATTCCGGTGAATGGATTTGCATAGAGAAGTTGGAGGATTCCGGTCTTCATCTCCGTATTTCTTCCTCCACGGGCAAATTGAGCATTTCTTCGTGGACTATTAGCGGACATTTCGGTACGATTGTCATCCGCCATGTTTCCGTCACAAGCCTCTACAACCACTTCTTCGATTGGAATAAGTGCGGAAGTAGATGCTTCTTCTCTCCGGTTCCTCTCTTCGGCTAGTTTCCTTCTTCTTCGTGTTTTGCTATTGAGCTTTCGAAGTGTTCTATCAATTTCAGGATCAAATTGAAGTTGCTCCTCGGTTTCTCTTCCCCGCATGCACTAGAATCTACAAAACTAACAAACCAAGTGAAATAAAAGAGGAATAGTAATAAATGTAACACAACTTAAAACAAAGAATTATTGCAATGCTTGTAATATCGACACCAATCCCCGGCAACGGCGCCAATTTGTTGAAAAGTATATCTTCGGTAAATATTTTTGTATCGTATCCACAGAGATTGGTTGATATTACCGCCGTTCTATAATTCAAATGTTATAAGTTTAGAAAGTAACAGGGTTGTTTTGTTTGGAAAAATATCTTGTTAATAAATGTTAACAAAAACTATGAAATGGTTTTAGTCAAATATAAAGGCTTGGCAAGATTGGAGTTCACTATTTCAAATGTCTATGATTCCCTATGATAAATAAATAGATTCAAGATTATTGATGATGTTCAAATATCCTCTCAAAGTCATTTATGTCTAAATGATATCGTGATAATCACTATATTGATCCTTAGACGATCTCTCCACCTAACTATCAATATAGCAATCTTTAATGTTCAATATCAAAGAATAGTAGTGAATAAATCTATCTCTACAACTTATTCACTACTTGAAAATCTGTTTTATATCTAAACTCGAGTAATCTCTCTCGACAACTACTCAAATCTGGTTTTCAACTTAAAGCAAAAATAGTATTCAATACATCAACAATCTTTATCTCATATATAAATCAAAGTGAATACATAAACAGATGAGAATAGCTACTACCTCCAATCTTGACAAAAGGGAGTTTAGCTCCTCATCACCATTGTTACAAAGCAGAAGGTTTTAGAAGAAAAACTTTGTTTTTCTCTATTACAAAAGCTCTACAGCACAATGTGTCAATGATAATCAAAAATTCTGTTTCAATGCCCTAGGTTAAACTATTTTGTCTCTACCAAAAAAGGTTGACATTTCCCTAATTGGACTTTGTCATCTAAAGCAGAAAAGCAATTCCCAGGCAGACATCAAAATGGCAATTAACTTTTCCTGCACAGCAGCACTTTTGACCCTTGGTCAGCTTGCTGGATTCGCAGCCTTCGCGGCGCGAACTGTTGCTTCTCCAGCTTCCTTGTTTGGCAAGCTTACTCCAAAATGTATTGTTGCAATCCAAGGTCTTGCTTATCCACAATTCTACAAAACTAACATAAAATGTGAAATAACTATTCAAAACAAAATAAATTAAACCTAATTGCATTTATACAAAATAGTGAAGATAAAAGTGTGTAATTAAATCAAAACTTGGTAAAAGGGACCAATAAAATGGTATAAAAAGTAGTACTAATTGGTCCCTAACAGTCTGTAGGGAGAAGAATTATGATGTGCAATCTTGAACTCACTACACGGCTCTTTCATCATTTTGTTGTTCAAGTTAGATCCATTATCAGTAATGATCTTTTCTGGCACACCATAACGGCATATAAGTTGATTCTTGATAAAATTTACAAG
Organism: Lathyrus oleraceus; assembly: GCF_024323335.1. Classification (NCBI taxonomy): domain Eukaryota; kingdom Viridiplantae; phylum Streptophyta; class Magnoliopsida; order Fabales; family Fabaceae; genus Lathyrus; species Lathyrus oleraceus. The sequence continues at coordinate 443,130,844 of NC_066582.1, read as the reverse complement.
CACCCGCCTTGTTACATTCGCATAAGATGCCGCTTCAACCCATTTAGTGAAGTAATCAATTGCTATGAGAATAAAACGGTGACCGTTTGTCGCCTTTGGTTCTATCATACCAATCATGTCAATTCCCCACATGGAGAAAGGCCATGGTGAGGAAATAACATTCAGAAGTGTCGGGGGAATATGAATCTTATCCGCATAAATCTGACACTTGTGGTATTTCTTCACATATTTGCAGCAGTCAGACTCTATTGTCAACCAATAGTAGCCTGCTCTCAACATCTTCTTTGCCATAACATGTCCATTGGAATGAGTACCAAATGAACCCTCATGGACTTCAGTCATCAACAGGTTTGCTTCGTGTCTATCCATGCATCTGAGCAAAACCATGTCAAAATTCCTCTTATAAAGCAAATCACCATTGAGGTAGAAACTGCCAGATAATCTCCTCAAAGTCTTCTTATCTTTAACAGATGCCCCAGGCGGGTAAATCTGACTTTGAAGACAACACTTGATATCATAATACCATGGCTTATCATCTTTTACTTCTTCAACTGCAAATACATGAGTTGGTCTATCCAAGCGCATCACAGTGATATTGGGGACTTCATTCCAATATTTCACCACAATTATAGAAGCAAGCGTAGCAAGAGCATCTGCCATTCAATTCTCATCTCGAGGAATATGATGGAAGTCTACCTCAGTAAAGAAAGTTGAAATCTTCCTCGCATAATCTCTGTATGGGATGAGGCCAGGCTGATTCGTCTCCTATTCACCCTTAATCTGATTAACAACTAGGGTTGAATCACCATAAACATCAAGATGTTTGATCCTAAGATCAATACATTCTTCTAAACCCATAATACAGGCCTCATACTCCGCCATATTATTCGTGCATTTGAAACTTAGCCTTGCTGTAAAAGGAAATAATCATTGCCCCAATACCATTTCCATACTGATTAATAGCGCCATCGAACACCATACCCCATCGGGAACCAGGCTCTGGCCCTTCATCGAGCGTAGGCTCATCGCAATCTTTCATTTTCAAATACAGAATCTCCTCATCTGGGAAGTCGTAGTGAACAGACTAATAATCCTCAATTGGTTGATGTGCCAAATGGTCAGCCAAGATACTACCTTTAATAGCTTTCTGATCTCGGTACTCAATATCATACTCAGACAACAGCATCTGCCAACGGGCAATCCTCCAAGTTAAAGCAGGCTTCTCAAAGATATACTTGATTGGATCCATTTTGGATATCAACCAAGTTGTATGATTTAACATGTACTGGCGTAAACGCTTAGCGGCCCAAGCCAAAGCACAACATGTTTTCTCAAGCATTGAATACCGAGACTCACAATCAGTGAACTTCTTACTCAAGTAGTATATTGCATACTCTTTCTTTCCTAATTCATCTTGCTGACCTAATACACAACCCATGGAGTCATCAAGCACTATCAAGTACATAATCAAAGGTCTCCCTTCAACAGGCGGGGACAGAATCGGAGGCTCAGACAGATACTCTTTGATACTGTCAAAGGCCTTCTGGCAATCCTCGGTCCAATCATGACGCTGATCTTTCCGGAGGAGCTTGAATATAGGCGCACATGTGGAAGTCATGTGGGATATGAATCTAGAAATATAATTCAAGCGGCCAAGAAAACCTCGAACTTGCTTCTCAGTTTTGGGCGCAGGCATCTCTTGTATTGCTTTGACCTTGGCAGGATCAACTTCAATACCTCTTTCACTGAAAATAAAGCCCAATAACTTGCCGGAACGGACTCCAAATGTACACTTGTTCGGATTCAGGCGGAGTTTGTACTTCCTCAAACACTGAAAAAGCTTTAACAAGTGCTCTACATGTTCAACTTCCGTTCTCAACTTTGCAATCATATCATCAACATATACCTCGATCTCCTTGTGCATCATATCGTGAAACAAGGTAGTCATAGCTCGTTCATACGTGGCTCTGGCGTTCTTCAAATCGAAGGGCATCACTCGATAACAGAATGTTCCCCAAGGTGTGATGAATGTTGTCTTCTCCATATCCTCGGGTGCCATTTTAATCTGGTTGTAATTGGAAAATCCGTCCATAAATGAGAAGACATTGAATTTAGCTGTATTGTCTACCAACATATCAATATGTGGCAGAGGAAAATCATCTTTCGGACTAGCTTTATTCAAATCTCTATAGTCCACACACATTCGGACTTTTCCATCTTTCTTAGGCACAGGCACAATATTGGCCACCCATTGAGGATATGTAGAAGTCACCAGAAACCCCACATCAATTTTCTTCTGAACTTCTTCTTTAATCTTCACTGCCATATCAGGATGAGTTCTTCTGAGCTTCTGCTTCACAGGCACACACTCAGGCTTTAAAGGCAGGAAATGTTGCACGATATCAGTATCTAGACTAGGAAGGTCTTCATATGACCAGGCAAAGACGTCGACATATTATCGTAGCAACTCAATCAACCCCTTCTCCACAGACTCTTCAAGGAGTGCCTCAATCTTCACCTCACGAATGCAATCTTCATACCCCAAGTTGACTGTTTCCATATTCTCAAGATGTGGCTGAATGATCTTCTCTTCGTGCTCAAGCAGACGGGTAATCTCATCAGGAATCTCCTCAACATCATCTTCTTCGGCCTCAAATACAGGGAACTCAAAGTTGGGAGATGGTATTGGATCATTATGTTCAATGGGTTTGATCAACCTGCATAATGATTTTGGATATAAAAGAGATTTCAGATTTCAAACAAGGAAAATCATTATGCAGATGAAAAGATTGATTTTATTCTCTTTTTAGGGTTTTATGGTGATCACCCATTTCAGGCAAAAAGCAAAAAGGGAAAATAATTTGGAAAAATAAACATTTAACATGTAATTATTGAATGAATATCATTGTATTAATATGTGCCAACAATGTCATCACTTCTCCTTTTGGCATAGGAGAAGGGTTTAAAAATAAAATGAACATATTACGCTGACTTATGGATAACTGTTGGAACATCAACAGCGACCCAATTATTGCAGATTCCTCCAGGGATGACAAAGTTTCCAGAATCTTCCTCTTCATCATCTTCCACAATGGCCGTAGCCTCTTGATCTTCAACAATGTGGATGAAACCTCCACTCTGGAACAACCCACGCTCGTTGGAAATGTCTGAAGAATACCCTATGCCATCCCGGGATTTATTATCTTCCATCTTGATCATTTGTCCTAAACCAGTAGTTGCACCATGCTCAATGGCCAACTTCGCATCATTGTAGGAAGTAAATGAAGAAAGTCCTTTCCTTGAAGGCTCAGCAATAGATAAGGCTTGGAACAGAGTCCCAACCTCATCCTCAGCATCTATGTAGGAAAAGGAAGATAAATGGCTTACCAAGAGAGCCTTCTCTCCCCCTATCACCACCAACTTTTTGTTTTTAACAAACTTCAACTTCTGGTGTAGGGTGGATGTCACGGCGCCTGCCTCGTGAATCCATGGTCTACCAAGCAAGCAGCTATATGATGGATGGATACCCATGACCTGGAAAGTGATCTGGAAATCACTGGGTCCAATCTTGACTGGGAGTTCAACTTCACCGATCATAGTTTTCCTGGATCCATCAAAAGCTTTAACAACCACTCCACTCTGCCTCATGGGAGGCCCCTGGTAAGAAAGTTTAGCCAGAGTGGATTTTGGCAATACATTGAATGATGACCCTGTGTCCACCAACACATTGGACAGGGCATCGTCTTTGCAGTTCATGGAAATGTGTAGAGCCAAATTATGGTCTTTTCCCTCCTCGGGAAGATCAGCATCGCAAAAGCTCAAATTGTTACAAGCAGTTATGTTTGCAACAATGCTATCAAACTGCTCAATTGTGACATCGTGATCCACGTATGCCATGTCCAACACCCTCTTTAAAGCTTCGCGGTGTGGCTCAGAATTCATCAACAAAGATAGGACAGATATCTTTGATGGAGTTTGTAGTAGCTGATCAACAACATTATACTCGCTCCTCTTGATGAGCCTTAGCATCTCATCACAATCCTCTTTCAAAATGCCATGATGGCCAACCAGGACAGGAGCTTTAGTAGATTTATCAACAACGGTAGGGTCAACACCTTTCACAACAAGTGCCAGATTCGAAGAAGAAGAAGAAGCCCCCACAGGACCGGCAGGATTAACAACAGTAGTTCTTCTCATGTCATCTTGGGGTTTTGGCGGCGCCAAGAAAACACGACCACTGCGGGTCACACCAATGACATCTGATATACTCACAACATAAGTGGAGGGCAACGACACCTCCTTCCCATCTTCTAACGCAACTGCGTTATATCTGTAGGGAACAACTTTATCTGACGAATACGGGACAAGGCCCGCTGGCTTAATCACAAGAGTGGGAGAAACCTTCTTCTTGTTGCCATCATATTTGACGACAACAAGCACTGGTATTCTGAATACAAGCGAAATTACATTGACTTCATCCTCATTATGATTCTGAAGTACCTCAATCATTCCCTGATCCAGCATCTCTTGGATGTCCTTCCTGACTTGGCGACATCCTCTCTCGTTGACAGTGCACACCTGGCACCTGTCATGGTCATGCTCATAGTGATTGTATCCACATAACAGTCTATGCATCTCGACCAACGATTGCCTGATATGGCTGACATACAGGACTTTATATTTGCCAGGGCAACCCTGGACCATGTTCACAGCAGCTTTCCCATGCTCGGGCAATGGGTTCTTCTTTACATTAGGACCTACGTCCTCGAAAAACAAAATCCCACTTCTAACAAGGTCTTGCACCTTGGTCTTCAGGGGATAGCAATTCTCTACATCATGTCCGGGAGCACCGGAATGATATACACAATGTAGCTCGGGCTTGTACCACCACTGAGGGTTGGTAGGTACAGTAGGTGGATCACGTGGAGTAATCAGCTTTCTATCTATCAGAGACGGATAGAGTTCAGCATAGGTCATTGGAATTGGATCAAAAGTGACCCTCTTCCTATCGTAGTTGGTGCTGGTGTTGGTGTTGTTTCGAGGCTGGTAGGCCTGCTGTTATGGATGATGCTGTTGTTGATATTGTTGATGTTGTTGTTGTTGATCTTGATAATGTTGAGCTTCCCTGAAGGCAGGTGCTATATGAGCCACCTGGTGCTGGTTACTGGCAGGACGAACAGTCTTCCTCTTCACAGAGGGTCTTCGTTTGATATAGGAAGACACAACATGTGCCTCTCCCTCTTTCTTCTTTGCAAAGCCCCCATATCGCTTTGCAGAAGAGCCTTCATCTCTAGATAGACGTCCTTCACGGACTCCTTCCTCTAGTCTCATCCCCATATTCACCATTTCGGTGAAGTCCGAGGGAGCACTAGCAATCATCCTCTCGTAATAAAAAGAACTCAAGGTCTTCAGGAAGATCTTGGTCATTTCTTTCTCCTCGAGGGGTGGCACAATTTGAGCGGCCAATTCACGCCATCTCTTGGCGTACTCCTTAAAAGTCTCATTCTCTTTCTGGGACATTGCCCTTAGTTGGTCCTTATCAGGAGCCATATCAACATTGTATTTATATTTCTTGATGAAAGCTTCGCCAAGGTCGTTGAAGGAGCGGATGTTCGCACCATCCAAACCCATATACCATCTGAGTGCAGCACCGGACAGGCTGTCCTGGAAATAGTGGATAAGGAGTTGATCATTCTCTGTCTGTGTTGACATCTTGCGAGCGTACATCAGAAGATGGCTGAGAGGGCAAGTGTTTCCCTTATATTTTTCAAAGTCATGCACTTTGAATTTAATAAGGATCTTGACGTTGGGCACAAGGCATAACTCAGCAGCAATTTTACCAAAGACGTCTTTCCCCCTTAGAGTCTTCAGTTCCTTGCGCAACTCAAGGAATTGGTCGTTCATGGCGTCCATTTTCTCATAAACATCTGGGCCCTCAGATGGCTCAGAATGATAAAGGGTGTCATCGACTCTAGGTAAAGTGTGCACAACGGCAGGTGGCACAGCAAGGACTGGGCTAGATGCCTGTAGAGAAGCGAAGGTAGGAGTGAGACCTTCTGGCACGAAGTTAGCAGGAATTCCCCAGGGGAATCCGGCTGGCATAGTTGGCGCGAAGTGGGCTGTCGCGGCAGGCACAGTAGAGGAAGCTACCTCTGATATAACCGTCCTCGCGGGAGGCGTTGCAGGAGTTGGAGATGATTGGCTCTGAGCAGCCAGCACTGACTCCATCATGGCAGACAGCCTAGCTACTTCCTCTTTCAGTTCACGGTTCTCTTGCTTTAGGTTATCCATCAGCTTTGGAAGATTTGCCCTAGTGTTATACCGGTGCGTCAGCTTGTCTTCAAAATAAATGAAGAGCAAAGAGTTAGACCACTGATCAAGAAGCTCTGAACAAATCCTGCTTATGCATATGATGCATGCAATGCTTGTGCATATGATTTGTTTTTTAATCAGAGGAACTTTATAGAGATCTTTTAGACATATATGGAAATGCTCATAACAATAATATTTGGAAAAAATTTTACACCCATGAAGAAGTACAATCTTGGTAACCAAATACAATGCAAAAGAGAAGGAAAATGAACATCCTATGGAACCATAGAAGCAATCGTCCAAAGCTCTCGAGACCGGAAGGTAAGCTGCACGAAGCCTCTTCACCTCTCTCTCATAGGCTGCCTCCATATTTGCCTTCTCCTTGGCGAGTTGATCATACTTCCTCTTCCAAAACCTGGAAGACTGAGGAAGAAGAGAAGTAACCACATCATCAAGCTCATCGATAACCTGATGCTCCAGAAATTCTATCACAGCATCCTTATCTCTGAGTTGCTGAAGTAGCTCCTCTCGCTCACGGACCCAAGCATGCGAACGGTCTTCATCTCTCAACTCTTCTACTCCTTGGTTAAGGAAGGTTGAAGGCCCAACCATAACCATAGGGGTAGGTCTTGGATAGTCGTAAGGCATGCGGTACTCAGAAGCTCTCCTCCTCACCCAAGAGGTGTAGGGTTCCAAAGCAATACAATTCTTCGGACCAAGCTCTTTCTTTCCCTTCCTATGAATCTTGCGCCAAGCATGGACCATTCTTCCCTTCAAGTTCTGGGGATCTTTACCCTCTTGAAAGAACACACCTTCCAACAGAATGTTATTAGGTTTATCCTTTAAGGGGAACCCAAGCTGACGGCGAGCCAAAATTAGGTTGTAGTAAATTCCACCACATGTACCAAGAAGAGGCACATTAGAGAATTCACCACAAGAGTCAATAATCTGGACACCATCATACACACGATTATACCAAAAGATATCATCATTAGTGAGAGACATAAGCCTCGTAGACCACCATAGACATCCTTTTCTCTCCTTGAAGGCGAGCGTCTGAGGCAAGTGAGAAATAAACCACTTGTACAACAGAGGCAAACAGCACACAATGGTACCACCACCCTTTGCATTCCCCATATGCAAAGAGAAATGAGTGTCACCCAACAGAGTCGGAATGGGATTAAGAGTAGAGAAAATCCTAATAGCGTTCACATCCACAAAGTTGTCGATGTTGGGAAATAACACTAGCCCATAGATGAGAAGTACAAATACGGCTTCAAAGGCGTCCTCACTCATGGCCTTCCCAAACAAAGTAGCTTGGGCAATGAGAAAATCAAATGGGAGACCTTGAATTCCACCCTTGGCAGTCATATGAGCACCAATATCAGATACATCTTTGTGAAGCAGATCAGCAATATCTTCGGAAGAAGGAACCCTCTTCAAACCACTGAATGGCAACTGATATAAGATAGGTATACCCACAAGATGGGCATACTCCTCAAGTGTAGGCAAAAGCTGGAAATCCGGGAAAGTGAAGCAACGATACAAGGGATCATAGAACTGCACCAACACACTCATCAGACCCTCATCCACCTGAGTAGCAAGAATAGACAGAAGCTTCCCATGGCGAGCTTTGAACTCCAAGGGATCTAATACATAAGATGTCAAACTCCTTAACACTTTCAAGTCGGGTTGTCTGAAACTGTACTTCTTCGTATTCCTTCTTTGCTTATCCATGTCTGAAAATTTTCAAATAGACCTCTTAAGTTCCTTGAAAATTTTCTCATCGTTGATGATATGGATGCAAATGGATGCATGAATGCATGGATGCAACAATCACAATCAAGGATCAAGCAAGTCACGCCACACAAAGGTCACGGGATGGATCAAGTCATCCTCAATATCAATCATCCAGTTTGGTGGATTATGGTTTACACCTTATCAACACCCAAGTTCCATTGATATTGAGGATATACAAGAACGGATCAACCGCGAATCAAGGGTTTGTTACAAGTCACGAGCATGGAGTCTCGGTTAAGAATCACCCAAAGGGAGTGTACTATGGTTAAACCTGACGATCATGTTCTAAAAGAGGTTCCCATAGTCATCATCTCATATTTCAGATATTATCGGATAAAACAACTACTCGTATTCCAAACATATTCTCAAGAGAGACTCTTATGAGTGTAGTATCGCGTAAGAATCGTATCAAATCTTACACTTGAACGACCTACGCATTACGTCCTAAAATAGGCCAAGATGGGCTAGGTAATCTAAGGTCCTTGGCTTCTAAGGTTTATATTGGAAAGAGTAATGCCTAACCACGACTACTCGTGTGACATTATTGATCCCAACAAAACCTCCACCAAGTGAATGGGCTTACAAGTCAACTTGCTAAGGAATAACTCCACACAAGTCAACAAGACTATGTCATTCTCCTATCATTAGTGCACTTGAGTTCGGGTATAGAACTCATCTCACAAGAGACCACCAAGCACACAAGCAATTGATATATCAAGCAAATCATACATTACAAACAATACAGTCATCCCAAATTTGCACAAAAAATATGTCACAAATAAATATAAACATACAATACAACAAAGGCAAAAAGTAGGCTAAACCCACTAGGAAAGACTACATCCCCAGCAGAGTCGCCACTTTTCTGTAGCGGGGTATTCGTTACCTTTAGATTTATTGACTAAATCAAAAGTAAATCATACAATTTGAGTCGCCACCTCACTTCTATTTATCCAAAGGAAAGGTTAGAAAGCGAACAAAAACCGAGAAGTTTTATCGAATCAAAAACTAATAAAAATGTCGGAGATCTGGGTAAGGGGGTTGGTTATGCAATGGGAAGGTTTTAAGCACCCAAAACATCCTTAGTACTCTAAGGGAGCCCTTTTTGCAAATGTGTATTGTAGGTTGGTATTTGTGAAAAGAGTTGTGCAAACATGATTGGGGAAATGAGAAAAGAATATACATATTATTTACAATTTTGTTGTTTGAATGGATGAACCCATTGCCTACATACCATCACAAAGGTAGGATCAAAACATCGTAGTTCGGGGTAAAAATCTCAAAGATTGGTGAATTGATTTGATCAAAAGCCTTAAGGTCTTTTGTTATCAAAGGGAGAAAACTCAACCTAAACCAACAATCCACCATGTGAGGAGAGCTTCAACATACTAGTGAGGGATTAACCCTATAACAAGTATGGAAGACTTATAGTCCAATCACTAAGGATAAGGTGAAGTTTACATCAACCACTATGATAACTCAAACCTATGACTAATGTTTATGAAAAAAGGTTTTAACAAAGGTGGCCATTGGAACCACAAAAATAACTTGAAGTGAGTTATATTTACAAGTTAGAAGTATTTACAAAAATGAAGTCAAAGTATGATTAAGATTCATTCACAATGAGTATTAATGAAAAGTGTTTGAAAAATCAAAGGCATAAAGCCTAGGTTTCTAATTTTGAAACAAAGTCAATGTTTGCACAAAATGAGTTTGGCTTGGGTTAGAGTGGAGAGAAGAAGAGAAGGGCTAGTCCTAAACATGCAAAGATGAGAGAAGAGATAAAACCCTTGGAGTTCGTTTCTTGAGATCATAAAGATGATTCAAGATGCTCCTTTCCTTTGGACTTAGCAATCAACAAGCAATTGACTCAAGCAATCAAACAAATATTCAATCAAGCTCCTAGGATCTCCACTTGGTTTGTCTCTCTTAACTTGGCTATTCATGACAATGATCCTTCTCACTATCTCAAGTTTGGAATCCCTATCACACAAGAACAAACAATCAAAAGGTCCACAACACAAATAAGAGAAATGGACAAAGAGTGAGTTTAGATTGGGGTCCTTTGGAGTCAACTTTTAAGATTTAGCATTCTAAAGGCATGAGGCCTAGTTGCTCTTCAACAAATTTAGCATTCTAAAGGCATGAGGACTAGTTGCTCTTGAACTCCATTAAGAATAGGTAAGGTCCTAATTCTAAGTCCTTTCTCCTTTTTGCATTGTGTAACACCTCAAAATTTGCCCTCCTCTTCTTGAGACTAGTTTGGGGCATTGCATTTCATGTTTTAGGACATTAGGCATTACATTTTGCATCTCATATGAAAATGAGGAGGTCATCCTCCAAAGTCTTCTCAAAGATGGGGAAGTTAGGTGATTCAAGCCTGGGGTCTCTATGAATTGATCATCAACCATCTGAGGGTATGGGCTCCAATTAGGGTTTCTTGATTCTTCAATGGACTTGAGCATTATCTTATCTGCAAGGATATGTCACCATCATCATGGTTCTATCATCATCAAGGGTGTCAGAGTTCATCCTCAAGTTCCTCTGGATTAGGGTTGTGACCTCTGGTCAACCCTAATCAATGCAGTTCTTCCAGCTAGGGTTTCTCAAAGAGATGAGGTATTTTTTGGGGATGAGGATCACATGATCATTATGAGGAGCTTACATGAGCTAAGGTTTCATTTTGAAGCAATTTCACCAAGTGGTAGAGGCTCAAGTTGATCAAGACATTTCAAGGTCATTTGAGGACCAAAAGTCAACTGTGCAGTCAACTGAGGGTTATGAGGTGGGGGAAATGAGTTGAGACACCTCAATCATGTGCAAATAGGGTCTATTCATCATTCTAAACATCCACCTTGAAGATTCAAAGGTCATGGCAAAAGTTACTAAAAATGGAAAGTGACCTTTAATTCAAAGTTTCCAAATTTGGCAAGTTCTTGGTCCACATTCAACTTTACTTTTCAATATCAAAGAAGTTTCAAATGGATTTTTGGTGAACATGAAAGTTGTAGATCTTTGTCTCCCCTTTCTAAAAAGTCCTAATTCATGTCCATATGATGAATGGTTGAGGAGTTATGGTCATTTGGTCACAAAGTGTGCATGGAAATTCAAAATGGCATAACTTTTGATATTATGCTTCAAATTGGTTCATTCTTTTTGCAAAATGCTTCTCATGTTCAAGGCATCTCAAGATGACATCATTTGATTCAATTGTGCAAGCTAAGTCTCAAGGAATCATGGTCAAAAGTCACATTATTTCACATTTGTTCTAAGGATGATATCATGTTACAAACCAAAATTCACAAAGAACCAAGGCAAGGCTTCACTTCAGCTTTCTTCATAGGCCATATTTGAGTAAAAATGAGCCCTTTCCATGCATGAAAGGGGCGTGTATGTTCATTATTTCACACATGTTCAAATTGAAGCAAATCTTCACCATTCATTATTGGCTTAAGGTGCAAGCAAAATAACCTCAAAATCCTGGCCCTTGGTTGCTCTTGAGTGGATTAAGATCCTAGCATGGGATTAAACACGTGCATTATGGCCATGAGAGCTCCATTTGCATTTTTGCAAGTTGCTTGATATCTCACTAATCATGATTAGTACTTGGCTAAAATGATTAGCAGTGTCATTAGCAAGGAGTATAAGTAGCAAAACCCTAATCTCAAGCTTCATAACTGCATTTTCAGATCTAGAATCCAAGAAATCCTCTCAATTTCTCTCTCTTTGAATTTGCTTTTTTCTCACACAATTCTCAAAGATCATTGCATATTCTTGATCCTCATGCTTTACTAATCAAGAATCATCCATCGTTTGGTGCAATTCATCAAGAAATAAAGCAGTTCAAGTGCATTATCATGATGATGGAATTTGATAATTGAGGCGCATTCAAGAGGTTTCAGCCATTGCTTTTTGCACAAAGCTTCAAAGGAAGTTCATAGGAGTTGATCTGGAGCAGCTGAGCTTGTGAGAACGCGTTTTCAGAGACCTCCAATTCAAGGTGACTCCATTTTCACTCTCTCCTTTTGCTGATTTTAGGTTATAGAATAAAAGATCTTGTTGTGTAGGTCATGAATATATGTTTAGAATTGAGATTGAGTGAGAATTAAGGATTTAATGGCGACTGAAAGTTTGGATCTAGAAACTTCTCTTCTTCGATTTGCAAAACCTAGGAGGAATTAGGGGAAACTAAGGTGATATTTGGAATCAGCGTTGAAAACTGAGTGGAATGGTACCGGTTTGAGGAATTTCTGGAAAATTTCATGGTGGCGCCGCCGTGGGAGCCACCGGGGGGCTCGTCGGAGAAGACGACCGGAGTGGAGCTCCGGCGTCTGCGTCATGGCTAGGGTTTGATGAGTGAGCGCCAGGTGGAGCGATGCGTGGAGGATTAATTCGACGAGTTTCCTTTGACCAAGGCCACGCGTGCATGGACTGCTGACTGGGCGATGACATCAATTAATGAAACGATGCGTTTCATTTGTTTAAATGTGGAGCGTTGATCCCAAACGCGCGCCAGATCCTGTGGTTCATGATTTTCTGGATTTGATTCAAATAATTTGTTTCCCTCCATTTTTATTTCATATTTCAATTATTTTTGGTCAGTTTGTAAAATTCATAAAAAATCCAAAAATGGTCCAAATGAGTCCCAATTTTTTTTCATAGTTTTTTATTTGTGTCTACTTTTTTATGGTGTTAAGTTCAAGAATTTTTGATGTCTGGATTTTTATGTGGAAATATTTGAATCAATCTTGTGCCAAATTGACCTAGTGCATTCAATGTATTGTGAAATCCTCAATTTTTAGCATTCTGATCCACTCTTTTGCATACATGACATTCATACATGACATGAATTTTTGGTCACTGGTTTGGATTTTTTATCACATGTTATCATCATTTTTGACACATAGAGAAAAATGTGACAATTTGTGTCACATTTTTGACATTGAATTGGTGCATTTTTGTTCACATAGCATTTGCATTATTCTGAACCTGATCTTTTGCATGTTGAACATTCATGGAATAAGGAACTTATACAAAAAATCTCAAAGTCATTGCATGCATTTCTAATTTGATATGAATTTTCTAAGTTGGAAGTTCATTTTGTGCATATTTTTGGTCATTACATGGCATAGGCAAGTTGAGACACTTGGTCTTTGATTTGATGCTGGTCCTTTTTTAGGACATTTAAGGGAGTGTTTGAATGTGTAATATGCAAAAGGAGGGGTCCTGGTTTGGTCATTTGGTTAGGTTTTGAATCTTGTTTTTGTACTAGGGTTTTGGCCCAATTATGGGGTTTGCTTTTGGTCCATTCTTTGATTTGGTTTGGGGCTTTCTTTGTAGTGTGAACCTTTGCCTCTTTTGCATTGGTTTGATCCCTAATTTGTGAGTCTTGAGTCACTGGATTGGTGCATTCATTCAAGTCATGCTTTATTTGGTACTTGTTTGAAGGTTGGGAACACAAGTAAATTCTCAAGGAGACTTGTGAAGTATTGAAGGAGTGGAGGTTCTTATTGGTGTGAGCTGAATGGATGGGCTTACAAATTGGATTTGTGACTCACTAGAGATGATTTTAGAAGCTTGATCCTACTGATTTGTGAACTGTGGAATGGTTTGAGGCTTGTGGTGACTTGTTGAGGTGATTTAGGCCTATTTTGGAGCTTTTGAAGTAATGGAATGGTATTGGAAGTATGGTGGATCTTTGGCCTTATTGATTGATGTTTAGGGGTTCATATTGTTTTTATTTGGGGCTTGGGATCATTGGTTGGAGTTTATTTGGGGTTCTCACATCTTTTGGAGGCTTTAAGAAGTGTTTAAGGAGGTGTGAGCAAGTTTTGAGTGCAAGCTTGTGCTACTGGAGTTTTCAAGGGGTTTATGGTGGATTTTGGATCATTGGAGTATGGATTATTGGGTGGTCATTTGAAGGACCCTACTTCTGACTTGGAGTGATCTTGACTCAATTCATCTTGTGCCATTGTTTGTTTATACTTTGTTGTGTTGATTGTATGTACATAAACTAACTTTGTTTTTTGTTTCAGGTTTGATGATTGGGTTGTTCTCACCTTGTAAGATACAAAATGCATTGAGTTCTGACCTATTTTTGTTTTGTAGGGTCTTAATTGGTGTGTTGAGCTCATGAGCTCATTTGAGTGCTAGGGCACTTATGCATTGAATTGTGTAAATGTTAGAGGGTTTCACTGCTTGTCTTCTGGTTTTATGACTGAAGTACTAACTGTTTAGTCTTTGTACAGGAACCTTAGTTGCTTATTTGCTTTAGCTCTTGCTTGAGCATTGGATTGTGGTTGACACACCACTCAGGTAGTTAGCTTCTCACTTCATGTAGTCTGGAGTCCTGTCACCTTTTTGGCAGGCATTTTGCTGGCAAGTCCTCCTTCAGAGGCTCTGTTTGTGTTTGTTTAAAATTGTGCCCTAAGACCTCCAAGAAGAGGCATGTGTTATGTTTGATAAGACCTCCAAGAGAAGAGGCAATTGACGGATAAAAGGGATTAGTAGTCAATCCCCCGTTATTCAGTGTGTCGTTCTCTATGCTCGCACTACGTGCTGATGCTTTTGAACATGTGCCCTAGATCTTTTGTCCAGAGTCTGTCAAGTGGAAAAGGATCCCGCTTTCTGGATCCCCACGCTTTCTGTGTTATGAGCTCATCCTGGCCTGGGTTAAGAGCTATGAGGTCTCATCCTCATTACCACTTTGATCTGCTCACCCTGACGTTCAATGTCAGTGGTTAAGAGCCCATTTGATCACCCTTACAGTTTGGCTTGTTTGTCGAGGTTGATATGACCCCTCTTGACTAAAGCCCACCCATTGTTTGAGACTCTTGTATGGATATAGTGTGTGATGTTTGTTTAGTTCTTGTTAGAGACCTCGACTTAGGGATGTTGATTGCATGACAACTATTAGGCTCGAGCCGTAGTCTCCCTATTAGTTTGTTGTTTCCCCGGTCTCTGGTTAGGAGAGGGTTTTACCCCTGGTAAGGGGAACTACGTCGCCCTGATTCTCATACCAGATGAGATACGTAGGCAGGAGGTTGAGATCAATCTCTCCGGGCACCCTTTAGTTGTTTTCTTTTATATTTGTGTGTTCACCCTTTTCTTTGTTTTTGTGTGTGTTCGCCCTTATTCTTAACTTGTGTTTACTGTTTTGTGTCTTTCTTTCTGGCACTTGTTTTCTTTGGGGAGAGTACCCGTTTGTTCAGCGTGCGTGTTGTCTGTTCATATCTTGAGGGTTCATTTTCGGGGTTCATTTGTGATAATTGTTATTCATATTGGAGTTCATATGTGACGATTGTCATTCACTTCGGGTTCATCTCGGGGTTCATATTGGGGTTCATCTGTGACGATTGTCATTCACTTGGGGTTCATCCTTGGGGTTCATCTCGGGGTTCATCTGTGACGATTGTCATTCACTTGGGGTTCATCCTTGGGGTTCATTTGTGGTGATTGGTTGTACATATTGGGAGTTTACTCTGAATATTTAGTTACTTTGTTGGGGTTCGTTCTGATAACCGTTTTCTTTGGTGTTCGCTGGTTAGCGTTTGTTATTGTCAGGAGTCAGGTGTAAGTCCATGTATTGGCATTCTGTTTCCTTTTTGTTATTGTTGGGAGTCGGGTGTAAGTCCATGTATTGCATTCTGTTTCCTTTTAGGTGTTTCTTTTAACGTCTCAGCGTCTCCTTTTTGGTGTCTTGTTTCGGCGGGCGTTAGCCGAGCTACGAGTGCTCTGATTCTCCTCTGGATAGAGAAGATACGTAGGCATAGGATGCGATGTCCTAGCGAGCATGTCTCTTTTTCCCGAACTATGTTGGCTCTGATGTTTGTTTCTGATAAACTACGTAGGCCCAGGATGCAACATCCTGCCGAGTCCACTTCCTCCATCTTCTTTCTCTCCCCCACCTGTTCATTGTTCCAGTTTGTGCAGTTTCTTTGAGCAGTTTATTAGCAGCAGCCCTTCCCTTTTCTTTGAACTACCTTTTGAGCGTGGATCCCGTCGAATACGGCGGACGTGAGGGGGTGCTAATCCTTCCCCTTGCGTAACCGACTCCCGTACCTTGTAATCTCTGGTCGTAAGACCGTTCCTTTCCCTTTCTTAAGTTAGTCCTGCGCTCCCTTTCTGTCATAGGATGAATAGCGTCGGTGGCAGCTCTGTATTTTCCCCGCCGATTGTTTTTCGCGTCGCGACAGCTGGCGACTCTGCTGGGGACATGAAGTTGACCTCTTGTTGGTCCATCTTCCCTAAGCGAGTCAATCCTAGCGCTCTCTAGCGTAGTTTTAGAGTAGTGTGGGTTGCTTTTACTGCTTTCTTTATTGCATTTGTGATTATTATACTGTGATTATATATTTGCATATATGTTTGCATGCATCATATTATCACTGTGCAGGATTCTGGACAGGTGTGGTTCCTCTGATTTGGGGGTGGGTGTTCTGAGTGGGGCTAAAACCCAAGCCCGAGTATACACCTAGGATAAGTGTGGTCTCACGTCTCCTCTCATGTTAGATCAACATGTTGTTGCAACGTGACATACCAAAGCCGGACGAGGTTCTTTTGAGAAAGCTCTTCCTGGTGGAGTTTCCACAATGGTTGGGTTATCTCTTTCGAGCTGTTGACTTCGGTGACCGTTCTTTCCCGGATCTTTAGTTTAGATGATCTTATGAGAGCTGCACGGCACACCCGAAAGGGCAAACCCGCTGAGTATCTCATCCGATTGTCGAGACCGATTATCCGCCTTAGGATGACCTTATTAGAATTCACCTGTGAGGGGAGGGGTTTGATTCCTACAGGTACAGGTTCTGTTGGTGACTCTTTGATGGTGACTTTGGTTTGGTTCGTGATCTGGGTTTCTATTTATGAATGGGATTTATGGATATTTATTTCTGACACGCCGGAGTTCTGTCCGTGGTATTTATTAGCGGGTTCCATTTATTTCGGATCCCCCAGGTTAGATTTGTGGTTACTTGTTCAGATGATCTTGTTGCTATCCGTTCAGTGACTTTCCTGTGGGGATGGTGATGTATCCTCCGGTTCTGTTTATTTCGGAACCCCCGAGTTGGACTTGCGGTTACTTAGTCCCTTGGATGGTTGTGATCAGTTCTGAGACCGGAATTCAGTACAGTTGATGTTCAGATGTCTTGGGGGATGACACTATGAATTGCATTCATGCATCTGCATCATTCCCATTTTGCATTTATCCGCATATAACTCATGTTTATCCATATGCAGGGTATGAGGACCGACTTAAAAGATGATGTTGTCTACAGTTTCTTTGATCCAGAGATTAGCGTGCTGAAGGGTATGATAGCATTGATTATGCCTGACCATGTTGGGATGTTCCGTGAGGCTTATGGCAGTATTACGAAGATGGTTTTCAGGCTCACAGATGGGGATAAGAGTGTCATCCATACTCTTCTCCAGTTTTATGATCCGAGTTTGAGATGTTTTGTCTTCCCAGACTATTTGTTGGGACCTTTGATGGAGGATTATGCCGATATTCTGGGCATTCGGGTCAGAAACCAGATTCCTTTTTATGTTACTAAGGAAGAACCTGATATTGTTGAGATTTCTCATGCTCTTTATTTGAGCCCGGAAGTAACTAAGAAAGGTTCGAAGGAGAAAGGAAAGTTGCCCGGTTTTCATCTGAGTTTCTTAGAGGCCAGAGCCAAGGAACATGTTGTTTTGGGTAATTGGGAGGCTGTTTGTGCTTTGCTTGCCGTGAGCATTTATGGAATTATTATGTTCCCTAATCAGAAGAATTTTGTGGATATTAACGCCATCCGGGTGTTTGCTCAGAAGAATCCCATTCCTACCTTGATTGGGGATGTTTATTATTCGGTCCATAATCGGAACGAGAAGCGGCGTGGGGGATTGGTTAGATGTTGTGCTCAATTGTTATATAAGTGGTTCATGGGATATTTGCCTTCCAAGGGTGCCTTTGTCTTTCTTGACCATACTGTAAACTGGGCAACCAAGTTGATGGGTTTGCGAGTCAAGGACATAGCTTGGACTCACATTGATGTGGCTGGACGTGACTTTATTTATAGTTGCGGAAGTTTTCCCAATGTGCCCCTTATAGGAGTTCAAGGTTGTATTAATTATAACCCGACGCTTCTTAAGAGACAAATGGGATTTGTTATGGAGGTTCCTCCCCTCGAGCGTGAGATTCAGGAGTCTTTCTACTTTCCGGTTGAGGGTAATCAGTCATTGTTGGAGCAAGTGTCTGATGCATGGCGCAACATTCGAAGGAAAGGCAAGATTCCTTTTGGTAGAGCTAATAACAGGTCTTTTCCTCCATTTGATGATTGGCTCAGAAAGAGGGTTGAGCTCACTCGTCTGCCATTTCCTGTGGGTGATCTTTGGTATCCGTTGATTGAGGAGCCACGCTCTTCTGTCAGTATGGAAGAATTTCTTGAGATGAGGAGGGAAAGAGATCAACTGCAAGCAGAGAAGACCGATATAGAGTTGAGTGTTGCTGGAATTCAACTGGCTAGTTAGGAAGTCAAGAGGAAAGCAGAAGACCAGGCTAAGAGACATGCTCAGGAGGTGAAGCATTTTGAGAAAGACACCGCCTATTACTGTAAGATCAGCCAAGCTTTAGAGTCATCTACGAATGAGCACGACCTTACCAAAGAGAAGTTGGCTATGTAAGACCCCAATTTTGACCCTAAGATCCCTCATGGCATCATAACATTGCACTTACATTGCCTCAAGGATCTTTAGCATCTTGGTTCCCTTTGCCTTTGGGTGGGACTCCTTGTGATTGGTTTGAGATCACCAAGCATGCTTGAATTATACATCATTGTTTCTCTTACTTTTGTTTACTAACCAAAAGCACAAAAATGTGTCACTAACATCTTTTGTTTGAAGCTTGAGTATCATCCAAGACACTTTGTGGGTTCTATTTAGATGATCAGTCAACACAAGGGAATGGCTTGAGATACTTCCAACAGGTTCAAATGGGGTCTATTCGTCAGTCAAAACGTTAATCGTGAAGGAGCAAAAGTTTGTTCATGAACTGTCATGCTCGCTAGGCGAAGCCCACGTGTTTAAAAATAAAATAAAAAATAAAACGAAAAAAATAAATAAATAATAATAATAATAATAATAATAAATTAAAAAAAAATTAAAAATTAAAAAAAACGAAAAATAAATAAAAATAAATAAATAAAATAAATAAATAAATAAAAACGAAAAAAATAAAAAAATAAATATATAAAAATAAATAAATAAATAAATAAAGAAATAAATAAATAAAATATAACAGAAAAATTTTGGACTTGGGCCTCTCTCATTTGAGCCCACAGGTCCACAAAAATCAGGTTATAAATTCAGAGTTTCAGTGAAACAGAAGGCGATTCTATTCCTATTACCCTGACTGAGGAAAAGGATAGTGAGAGAAGAGCTAACAGAGTTCAGAGCAACCTCTAGAGACTGAAGGGAACTCATCGGCAAAGAACCAATTCCCTCTCATATAAACCCTCAGATTGCTTTGCAAACCCAATCGGGCAATTCAATTTCATTCGATCTCTCCAGTCAGGTTTGCCTTATTCCCATTACTTTATGCTTTTAATTTGAATGCTCTGAATGTATGAGGTATTATGGGTGAATTTGATACCCTTTTGATGCATGTGTTTGACAAGAGGTTTAGGCCTCCTACCCTTGGTTGCTTTTTGTGAGCTTTTTGTGAATTTTAATGGCATGATTCATGTGGTTACACTTTGATTTAGGGGCAACTCTTGATTACCCTATCTTGTTTCTCTAACCTGTTTGTTGAGTTTTGTTTTGTGAGGGCTCATATGACTCTTGCAGAGATGGCTTGCCTGGTGTTCCACTTTATTTGTGGGATACCACCTGGAGGTTTATTCCGATTACCTGTACTGACTCACTTTCTTTGATGGTGTTAGCTTGGAAGAGTCTTTGCGTTTCTTATTTATCTAATTGCTGTTACTTCGGATCTTTATCCGTACGGTAGATCTCTCGATCCCTTTACTTTTCCCGCATGTTACCGATTTCTTAGGTTTCGTATAGACTCTCGTAGCATGTCATTTAAGGTAGCGCGGTTCCTTCATCCAGGACTGCCTTTTTGCATGAGCATCCCTAAACACCCCAAACTCATTGATTTTTCTTCTCCTAAGAACACGTTATCTTCTTCTACTATAGGCGAGTAAGTCTCCAAAGGTCGAGCATCCGGTAGATTGCGTAGTAACGTCGTTCACCCCAAAACACAACCCTTACCCCATAGGTGGTCGAACTACGTTTTGCTCTGATTTTCATCCCAGATGAGATACGTAGGCATAAGACGCGATGTCTTAGCGAGCACACACCTCTTTAACCCATAGGTAGCCGAGCTACGAAGACTCTGATTCTCCTATTCAGATGAGATACGTATGCAGTGGATGCGACGTCCGTGCGAGTCATTTTCTTTTGACCCTAGTACATTAGATAAACATACACGCTTTTCTCATCCCTTCAATCATGTTTGCACAAATAAATTTAAAAAAAAAAACAACAACCTTTGCAACAAATGTGAAAAGGGCTCCCTAGGAGTACCTAGGATGCTTTGGGTGCCTAATACCTTCCCATTGCATAACCAACCCTCTTACCCAGATCTCTAACATTTTTACTAGTTTTTGATTCGATAAAACTTTTAGGTTTTTGTTCTCTTTCTAACCATTCCTTTGGATAAATAGAAGTGCGGTGGCGACTCGACTTGTATGATTTACCTTGGATTTAGTCAATATCTCTAATGGTAATGAATACCCCACTACAGGCTAGAGCTTTGAAGATCATTGAAGATTAGAAGAAGAGACAAGTCCTTGTGAAGACTCAGAGGGAAGCTAGAGCTGAGGCCCTTACCACAGAGTGGGAAGCGAAGCTGAGGGTTAAGGAAAAAGAGAAAGTGAAGATTATGGCCGAGAGAGATCAC
This sequence comes from Lathyrus oleraceus, assembly GCF_024323335.1. NCBI lineage: Eukaryota > Viridiplantae > Streptophyta > Magnoliopsida > Fabales > Fabaceae > Lathyrus > Lathyrus oleraceus. Next base: position 443,109,801 of record NC_066582.1, on the reverse strand, counting down.
TATATTGCTGAGAGGGACCATTATTTCCGTCAGATGAAGATTCATCAGAAAGAGGTGGGAAGACTTCGGCAGGAGAACGCCGAGCTTAGGTTCACTAGGAAGTTTACCGGGATGGTTGATGATGTAGAGCCTTCTGTGGGACCTTCTTCAGATTAGACTTTTATTGCAGTTGTTATCATGTGTTGGGTTACCGTCAGGCATGTTGACGGAATTCACTTGCTCGTATTTCTTTCCGATTCTGGATGGTTGTAAAGTTGATTGTATCAGATATGATATGTGACTCTCGCACGTGTTGCGCACTTTCGCTATACAGTGGTTGTTGATTTTCAGTGATTGATCTCAAAGCTTTATTTGCTTTTCCGTGTTACACTTACGCAACACACACATGGTCGGGTGATATCTTTGCTAAAGCACAACGCTCTGTTCCGTATGACAAAGCCAGATGATTGATGTCAGAATGTTGCTGTCGAATTATTATCCGTCTCAATGAAGCCAGGATCGAAGGACAGAATGTTCCTCATACGGATAGACATTGCATCCATGCATGAATCATAATAACTTATCCTCTATTTTGCAGGTGTCGGTTTCTAACGTGTTTAATTGTCACAGGAATCATTGCTCACGCACGCAGAGTCATCCCTCGGCATGTAGCTCGTCCGCACATATACTTTACCAGACGCAACAAACCCAGACTGATGGATTCATCCAACACTGACATTCTCGAGATGAAAGAGAAGGTGAGTGAGTTGATCAACGCCATGCAAGGGTTCACCCTGGGGCAGAAAGCACTCGTCGAGAAGGTGGAGAAGCTTGAGCTGGCTTCGATTTCCAATAATGGCAATAGTCAAGAGGGTAACTCTAACAATGGTCCTGGTGGTTCCAGGGGTGGTGGTGATCCCAGAAAGAAGGCAACTAATGGGGGTGTGGTCATCAACAATGGTGGTGGTTTTGGTTTTGCTGCAGGCAGTGGCCCAGGTCATGTTGGCAACACTCTGAAGGAAACTCAGTTTTCTCCTTTCTTTGGGGCTGTTGAGGATAAAGAAGAGGATCAGTTCTCTATGCTGAATGAGCAGTTCGGTCAGTATGGTGTTCAACCTCCGAACAAAGAGATTCAGGTACTAGCAGAAAAGATTAGGGCTCTGGAAAGCCATGCCACTCCTAGGACCATTAACATGACAAATATGGGTTTGGTCGAGGGGATTGTGATCCCACAGAAGTTCAAGGTGCCCACGTTTGATAAGTACAATGGAAGTTCTTGCCCGGAAACTCAAGGCCTTTGTTCGAAAGATATCTGCCTACACCATGGATCAGAAGCTCTGGATGTACTTTTTCCAGGATAGCTTATTTGGTGGGTCTCTCGAGTGGTACACCAAGCTGAGATCGTCAGATATAAAGAGCTGGCAGGATTTGGGGGATGCTTTCTTAAAACAGTACCAATTTAACACTGACATGGCACCAAGCCGTACCCATTTGTAGGGTATGTCTCAAAAGCCGAACGATGGGTTTAAAGAGTATGCACAAAGGTGGAGAGAGTTGGCTGCCAGGGTTCAACCCCCATTAGTGGATCGGGAGATGTCAGACTTGTTCATGGGTACTCTTCAGGGGACTTTTGCTGAGAGGATGGTGGGATGTCCAGTTACTGGTTTTGCGGATATAGTAGTGGCTGGTGAAAGGATTGAAAGCTGGTTGAAAATGGGAAAAATATAAGGAAATGTTCTGTCGTCTGGAGTGAAGAAGCCCTTCGGAAATGGTCAGCGCAAGAAAGAGGGTGACTCGAGTGCTGTGTATGCCCAAAGAGGACACGGTAGGGATCATTACTACCAGCATACTGCTGCAGTAACAATTCATGCTGGTAATCAACCCGCACAACAGCAACAGCAACTGCAGCCACCTCAGCAGAGAACACAAAGGCCTGGGTACCAAGTTATGGGAAGGATGGCAGATCGCCAGTTTGATAGGCCACCCATGACATATGCTCTTCTGTTGAAGAAGTTGAAGGATCTCGGGTTGGTACAGTTGAGGACGTTAGCTCCGTTAAGACCAGATCAGAGGCCTGCAAGTTATGATGAGAACGTCAAGTGTGAATTCCATTCTAGTTCTCCCGGGCACAATATTGAAAGTTGTAAAGCCTTTAAGCATGTTGTTCAAGACCTGGTGGATTCCAAAGCCATCAATTTTGCACCAACGCCGAATGTTAACGCTAATCCCATGCCGACGCATGGTCAGATGACGGTGAATGTAATTTCTGAGGATAAAAGTAAAATCGGGGTGACGAATCTGGATCAGTTGAGGACCCCAATGTCTGTGGTCAAGAGACATATGTTAAAGAATGGAGTTTTTCCTGGTTGTGATGATTATTGTGTTTCTTGTACTGTGACTGCAAATGGGTGTGTAATGCTGAGGGAGACGGTTCAGAAAATGATGGACGAGGGAAGTCTCCGATTCGAGAAAGTTGCCTCGGAGAATGAGGATATTTCAACGATCACCATTTATTTTGATCCTGTCCACTTGTCGGTGCCGGCAGATGTGGCTCCGATTACCATCACGGTACTGGGACCTATTCCGTATGAAAGTGATGGTGCCGTGCCATGGGACTATGGTCGTGATGTGTATTGTAATGGGAAAAAGAAGGAAGATCAGGCTGCAGGTGATACCACCGTTTCAAAGGTGGACAATGTCGGGCTTAGTGGTTTCACTCGAAGCGGGAGGTTGTTTGCACCTAACACGTTGAGAGGTGGTGAAGTAGAAAAAGAACAGAGAGATAAGGCCGAGGCTTTAGCCAGGGAAAAAGGAAAGCAGGTGGTGAATGAGGATACTCCTAGAGCGGCACAGGTGCCTGTTGAGCCGGAAAGTGAGTTTGATGCTGAAGCCGAGGAGTTTTTGAGAATCATTAAGAAGTCTGAGTACAAACTTGTTGATCATTTGCAGCAGACTCCGTCCAAGATTTCGATCTTATCTTTGCTGTTGAGTTCAGAAGGTCATAGAGATGCTTTGTTGAAGATCTTGAAGAGGGCCTACGTCCCGCAGGAGATTACAGTCAATCAATTAGAGACAGTAGTATCAAGTGTTAATGCCAGCCATGGGTTGGGTTTCACTGATCTCGATCCTACTATGGACGGGCGCCATCACAATAAGGCACTACACATTTCGATGGAGTGTAAAGGAGTTGTGCTTTCGCATGTTTTGGTTGATACGGGCTCGTCACTCAATGTGTTGCCTAAGAAGGCCTTGGTTAAACTGGACTGCGAGGGATTGACTTTGAGGCCTACTGATCTGGTGGTTAGAGCGTTTGATGGTTCTAAGAGGGCTGTATTCGGGGAAGTTGAGCTCCCCGTAAAGATTGGTCCTGAGGTGTTCAAATCTGTGTTTTGTGTCATGGACATTCAGCCGACGTACAACTGTTTGTTGGGCCGTCCATGGATACATGCTGCTGGGGAAGTAACATCGACTCTACATCAGAAGTTAAAGTATATCTTGGACGGGCAAGTCGTGACAGTTTGCGGTGAGGAGGATATTTTTGTCAGCCAGTTGTCATCATTTAAGTATGTGGAAATGGACGGTGAAATATTCGAAACACCAAGCCAGGCGTTTGAAACCGTCAAGGTGGAGAATGCCGTTTTCGCTGAAAGAGAGAAGAAGTCATCCATTGCTTCTTATAAACAGGCTGTAGAGGTGGTGAAAAGTGGAGAGGCCCCATGTTGGGGAAGAATGATAGATGTTACGGTGAAGGAGGATAAGTTTGGAATTGGCTATAAGTCAGGCCAAGGCTCATCTGGACAGAATAAAGGTCGTCGCCAATCGTTCACATTCACCAGTGCTGGAATGCTAGATCCAGGCCGTATCTGTGCTGTGGGTGAAGAGACTGACAATGACTGCGAGCTTGATTCGTGGATAAAACCGTGTGTACCAGGAATGGAGATCCAGAACTGGAAAGCCGAAAAGATCATCACTGTCACTCTGCGTGAAGAGTAATATTTCTGTTTGCTAATTCTGTTTGCATGAAAGCCATACGTTTTGCCCGAAACGTAATGGTCCATTGTAAGGGCCACCTCATGTGTTTCATTTTGCAATATTTGCATCATTAATAAACAGATGTTTTTCGCATTAAAAGCGGTGTTCTCTGTTTTTCATTTTATTTTTGCAGCAAAAAATAAAATAATAAAAATGGCAATGTTTGTTTTCATTTTTCTTCCTTCTTTATTTGTCTCGTTCGGACTCTGAAGCAACGCATGAATCAACATTCATGCAGATGCGATTATTCTCCGGATCTCATTGATGACAATTCTGTTACACCCCTATATGACTTCGACAACCCGATCTATCATGCCGAAGAAGAAGGCGAAGAAGATTGTGAACTGCCGGAAGAGTTAGCCAGTTTGTTGAAACAAGAGGAAAAGGTGATTCAACCGCACGAGGAGCGAGTTGAGATTGTTAATCTGGGTACTGAGGAGGTCAGAAAGGAAGTAAAGATTGGGTCCGCTTTGGAGATGAATGTCAAGAGCAGAATGGTAGCACTGTTGAAAGAGTATGTTGATATCTTCGCCTGATCTTATCAAGATATGCCAGGGTTGGATACCAATATTGTTTGTACACAAGTTGCCACTAAGAGGAGATTGTCCTCCGGTAAAGCAGAAGTTGCGCCGAACTCGACCCGAGATGGCCATGAAAATCAAAGAGGAGGTACAAAAGCAGTTGGATGTTGGTTTCCTAGCTGTCACTAATTATCCGCCTTGGGTCGCGAACATTGTGCCGGTACCGAAGAAGGATGGAAAGGTGAGGATTCGTGTGGACTACCGGGATTTGAACAGAGCTAGTTGTCGCTCCCCGGATTTCCCGAATCCAAGTACAAACGCGAAAAGGAGTGGCGCGGAAAAAGAGTAGAGTCGCCAGCTATGTACTTTTATCCCAAGAGGAGGGAAAGGTAGTACTGCATAACCAAGAGGGAACGGATAAAACAAAGTCTCGAACCAAAGAAAACTGAGTAAGGGGGCCGGTTACGTGAAGGGAAGGTTATCGCACCCCTTCACGTTTGTGGTACTCCACAGGATCCATGCTTGCTATTTATGTCTAAAGTGTGTGTAAAAAGTCCTATATGCGACGCGAAAGAGAGAAAATCAAAGTAGGGAAAATAAAGAGTTATTGCTCGCACAAGCCCTACCCTGCTGCATACGTATCTCAAGAAGGATTGAGAATCAGAGCACCGTAGCTCGGCTAACCTATGTGTTTGTTTTTTGTGATGAATGACGTTACTACACAATCTACCGGATGCTCGACCTTTGGAGACTTACTCACCTGTAGTAGAAGGAGTTAACGTGTTCTTAGGAGAAGAAAAATTAATGAGTTTGTTTGTTTTGGGAATGCTCATGCAAAAAGGAAGTCCTAGACGAAGGAACCGTGCTACCTTAATTGACATGCAAACGAGAGACTATACGAAGCCTAGCAATCCTATGGGGAGACGATCACACCATACAAAACAAACATGCATAAAATAAACACGCCAACAAGGGGGCTCAAACATACGTGGGTAGGGCTTTAGTCAAGAGGGGTCATATCAACCTCGACAAACAAGCCATGGAAAGGTAATCAAAGGGGCTCTTAACCACTGACATTGAACGTCTGGGTGAGCAGATCAAGCGGGTAATGAGGATAAGACCTCATAGCTCTTAACCCTGGACAGGGTGAGCTCACGACAAAAAGTGGGGATTCAGAAAGGTGGAACCCTCTCCACTGACTGACCGAACAAAAGATCTTGGGCTTTTCTTCTGAAGCATCGACACGTAGTGTGATCTTAAAGAATGACACACTGCATAACGGGGGATTGACTACTAATCCCTTTTATCCGTCAATTGCCTCTTCATGGAGGTCTTTAGCACTGGTGCCTCTTCTTGGAGGTCTTTGGGCACAAAAGTAAACACACAAAAACATTGCCTCCTATCGAGGTCTTCTAGCTAAGAAAGCGATAAAATACGGGAAAGATGTAAAAGGGATCAAGAGATCTACCACACGGATAAAGATCCGAAGTAACAGCAACTAAAGAAATAAGAAACCCAGAGATCTCTCAGGCTAGCACCATCAAAGAAAACAAGTCAGCAAAGCAATCAGAATAAATCTCCAAATGGTATCCCACAAATAAAGGGGAATACCAAGCAAGCTATCTCTTCAAGGTTCAGGTGAGCCCTCACAAAAAAACTCAATAAACAGGTTAGAGAAACAAGATAGAGTGCAATTAAGAGTTGCACCAAACAGAGAATCACATGAATCATGCCATTAAAGTTCACAAAAAGCTCACAAAAAGCAACCAAGGGTAGGAGGCCTAAACCTCTTGTCAAACAAATGCATTAAAAGGGTATCAAAACCCAAAGTAAGGGGGCAAGGATCCACACATCAAGACATGACATGCATACTAAAACATGTGCCCACATGCAAAACCTAACGATACCCACTCTTCCAAATTCACCCATAATACCTCATACATTCAGAAATTTCAGGTTGAAAGTATAAAGTAGTGGAAATAGGGCATACCTGATTGGGGAGGATCGATTGAAATTGAATTGCACCGTTGGCTTTGCAGAACAATCTTAGGGTTTATATGAGAGGGAATTGGTTCTTTGCAGATGAGTTCCCTTCAGTCTCTGGAGGTTGCTCTGATTTAGTTAGAATCTCTCTAGGGTTTTATTCCAAGGAAACTTCAGAGTGTTTTCAGCTTTCACCAATTCTCCCCTTCTTTTACTGAAATTTCAGGATTTATAACTTGATTCTCGTAGCTTTGTAGGCTCAAATGAGAGAGGTCCAAGTCCAAGATTTCTCTGTTATATATATATATATATATATATATATATATATATATATATATATATATATATATATATATATATATATATATATATATATATATATATATATATATATATATATATATATATATATATATATATATATATTTTAATTTTCAAAACATGTGGGCTTCGCCTAGCGAGCATGACAGTTCAGGAAATTCCTCTGAGCGTAGGTGATTCTGGTGGCTTTTCTTAGGACTCGCTAGACGACCCATTCTGCTCGCCTAGCGAGCATGACAGCTCATGAACAAACTTTTGATCCTTCAAGATTAACGTTTTGAATGATGAATAGACCCTATTTGAACATGTTGGAAGTAACTCAAGTCATTCCCTGCCCATTTCACCTTCAGTTGACCAACAATTGACTTTTGGCTTCATAGTTGAATTTTGAACTGTACTGAGCCCATTAAGCTTGATCCTTCAGATAGAGCCCACAAAGTGACTTGGATGACATCCTCTTGGAGCTAATTCTGATTGACATGATAAAATGCACTATGAAATGTTAAATGACCTAAAAAATGAATGCATGAATGAGGAGGGCAAATTTGAGGTGCTACAGCTGCCCCTATTCAATCAACTGTGAACCTGAACGGATGAAAGCAGCGACTATCAGTCCTTCAAGGTAAACAGGGATTGAATACCAAAAGAACCGGAGAATTTGCACTCTGCCGGGGATGAACCCATGAAAGTGAGGCCATTTACCGATGGCGGCTTCAAAACAAAATTTGATATTTACCGATGTCAAAGAAAGCGAGGCCATTTACCGATGGCGGCTTCACTACAAAATTTGATATTTACCGATATCAAAGAAAGCGAGGCCATTTACCAATGGCGGCTTCACTACAAAATTTGATATTTACCGATATCAAAGAAAGCGAGGCCATTTACCGATGGCGGCTTCACTACAAAATTTGATATTTACCGATATCAAAGAAAGCGAGGCCATTTACCGATGGCGGCTTCAAAACAAAGATATTTATAAGTGGAACAAGACCAGACATTTACCGATGACTGGGAAGGAACTCGATGTTTACCGACATCGAACAAAGGTGTTTATAAGTGAAACAAGACCAGACATTTACCGATGACTGGGAAGGAACTCGATGTTTACTGACATCAAACAAAGGTGTTTTTAAGTGAAACAAGACCAGACATTTACCGATGACTGGGAAGGAACTCGATGTTTACCGACATCGAACAAAAACAAGACCAGGCATTTACCGATGACCGGGAAGGAATTCGATGTTTACCGACATCGAACAATGATGTTTACCGACACCGAACAAAGATGTTTATAAGTGAAACGAGACCAGGCATTTACTGATGACTGGGAAGGAACTCGATATTTACCGACATCGAACAATGATGTTTATAAGTGAAACGAGACCAGACATTTACCGATGATTGGGAAGGAACTCGATGTTTACAGACATCGAACAATGATGTTTACCGACACCAAAGAAAGAAATACACTTATGAAACGAAACCATTTACCAACGGCGAAAATGAAACACTCAATATTTACGGATAGCGAATTTGCTGGGGAATCTTAAACGACAAAACCATTTACCGATGGTTAACAAGCGACTGATGTTTACCGACATCGAATAATGATGTTTACCGACACCAAAGAAAGGAAAGGACACACATGGGTGTGGACATAACGATTTTTTTGTAGACATCACGAGAGACATGCCATTTACTGATGGCCAACGATTGGGATTTGACGTTTACCAACATCGAAAGATGATGTTTACCGACATCAAAGAAAAGCACAGACATTTACGGGGATCAACACGACACTTACCGCTATCGCAAGGATGACATCTACATATGTCAAAATAAGGCAGACACTTACTGGTGACTAAATCGGAAGAGAATCAAGCTTTCCTTTCACGGACTGGTGAGAAAATAAATCTCACTGGGGTTATTGATTCTGAATGTTGCCAAGAGCAACTGCTGCAAATGTGCTACACTGATGTTGAAAAATGATCCGTCTCTTCCGGAGATATGATCCAATCTGGTTTGGTACATGTATGCATATGTTTGAGTTTTCTATGGCGTAATGTTCCATATTGAATGGAAATGCTACGCGATTTGAGAATGCGTATGCAAATGATGATTACTATATGCAAGACGCAAAGGGAGGAAAACTCCTGCTGGGAAAGCAAATGATCACTTTACTGAGCACACAATTTTTGATACGATCTTCCAACTCTGTGGGGACATACAACAATTCTGCTGAGGATACTTACTGATCTGACATTCTCGGAACGGCAGAGAAACCAACTCAACTGGGGAGTCACTTGTTGGGAAAACACCAACCTCTCGACCATGCTGGGGAAACAAATTCTGAACTCGACTTAGACGACCCAACTTCTTACACGACTGGACAGTGTTGAAACAACAGGGTCTTCCTTCGAACAAACTTTGGCTCATCTGCTTTAGCCATCAATCAAAGATAGTAACCTGCAAAATGGCAAGACATACATGCCCTAGGGGATCGTATGGACAAGATATACTCAAGTGTACTCATCATTCAAAATGATTTTCAGATGTTTTATCTTTCCGCACGTCATTGTCTAGCCTTCATGTTTTTAGATGGAATGTTTATCAAAAATTCGGACGTTTTTTGCAAACAAAACAGTAAAATAAAAAAACAAGAGAGCATTTTGACTGAATAACTAGTTTTATTGATTGAAAATGGCCTATAAAGGCAAATACATCAGGAAGCAATTCCTAGGAAGAGGTAATTGCGCCAAAAGAGAAAATAAACTATCCTATTGGCAATGTGAACACGACATTCCACTATTTCCCAATTCTGTTATGACTCATAGATCTTCACTTTCCCCCAAATTCTTTGCTTTCTGAGAAGAGTGATTGAACCGATCATTTCCTTCAAGATGGTAGACACTGAAACACGATGAAGTACAGATAACTCAGACTGTAGTCTTTGCTTTAATCCCTCTTTTGCCTGGACCGCCTTTTCAGGTTTTCAATCCACCGGGATACCCATTTTTTCCTAAGCCGCCTTTGCAGGTTTTCGACTTACCGGGTGTACATATTATTTTTATTCTTTATCCCTAACTTTTGCCCGAACCTTTTTCTTTTCTTTTTCTCTTGGTTCGCCGGGATGCCCTTTTTTGCCTAGACTTTCTTTTTTGTCCAGCGGATCAATTTATGCGAAGTATTTTTTTACTACATCTGAATTCACAGGAGACAGAAAATCTTCACCATCCATAGTTGTAAGCATCAAAGCTCCACCAGAAAAGACCTTTTTAACAACATATGGACCTTCATAATTCGGAGTCCACTTGCCCCTGTTATCTGTACCGGGAGGAAGGATCCTCTTCAAAACTAAGTCACTTATCTGATAGCTTCGAGGACGCACTTTCTGATCAAAGGCCTTCTTCATCCTTCTCTGATATAGATGTCCATGGCACACAACTGCTAATCCTTTTTCCTCAATTAAATTTAACTCATCAAACCTGGCTTGAACCCACTCAGCCTCGTCAAGTTTTACATCCATCATCACCCTCAAAGAAGGGATTTCAACTTCTACTGGCAAGACTGCCTCCATGCCATACACAAGTGAAAACGGAGTTGCCCCGGTTGACGTACGCACTGAGGTACGATACCCATGCAAAGCGAAAGGCAACATCTCATGCCAATCCTTGTACGTCACGACCATCTTTTGCACAATCTTCTTAATGTTCTTGTTTGCCGCCTCTACAACACCATTCATCTTTGGTCTGTAAGGAGAAGAATTATGGTGTTCGATCTTAAAGTCTTTGCAAAGCTCTTTCATCATCTTGTTATTGAGATTCGAACCATTATCAGTGATGATTCTCTCAGGAACCCCATAACGACAGATAATTTCTTTCTTAATGAATCGAGCAACCACTTGTCTAGTAACATTGGCATAGGAAGCTGCTTCCACCCACTTGGTAAAGTAATCAATCGCGACTAGGATGAAGCGATGTCCATTAGAAGCAGTAGGTTCAACCTTTCCAATCATATCGATGCCTCATATCGCGAATGGCCAAGGAGAATTCATAATATTCAGAGGGTTCGGCAGTACATGCACTTTATCTGCATAGATCTAACATTTGTGGCACTTCCGAGCGTATTTGAAACAATCAGATTCCATGGTTATCCAGCAATAACCGGCTCTTAACAACTTCTTGGCCATTGCATGACCACCCTCATGGGTACCGAAAGATCCCTCGTGTACTTCCTGCATTAACATGTCTGCTTCGTGTCTAACCACGCATCTGAGCAAAACCATGTCAAAGTTCCTCTTGTACAACACATCATCCTTGTTCAAGTAAAAGCTTCCAGCTAGCCTTCTCAATGTCTTCTTGTCATTCTTTGACGCTCCTTCAGGATACTTTTGGCTTTTGAGGAAATTCTTAATATCATAAAACCACGGCTTCTCATCAATAACAGACTCGGCTGCAAACACATACGCAGGCCTCTCGAGTCGATTCACAGCAACATGTGGCACATGATTCTGCCAATGAACTTTAATCATGGAAGACAAAGTGGCTAAGGCATCAGCCATTTGATTTTCATCTCGGGGTACATGATACAACTTTACTGTCTTGAAGAAAGTCAGGATCCTTCTGGTGTAATCTCTATAAGGAATCAAATGCGGCTGATGAGTATTCCAGTCTCCATTGACTTGGTTAATCACTAGATCAGAATCTCCATAAATGTCCATAGTTTTGATCCTTAGATCGATGGCTTCCTCAATCCCCATGATACAGGCCTCGTACTCAGCTTCGTTGTTGGTTACTTCAAAAGTCAATCTGGCAGAAAAAGGTATGTGTGCACCTTTAGGATTAATGAGTATTGCCCCAACATCATTTCCATTCACATTTACCGCCCCATCAAACATCAGTGTCCACTTGTCATCGGGATCCGGTCTTTCCTCGACAAGAGGCTCTTCACAATCTTTCATCTTTAAGTACATGATATCTTCATCGGGGAATTCAAACATCATCGGCCGATAGTCATCAATTGGTTGCTCGGCAAGGTAATTAGACAGAATACTACCCTTGATGGCCTTTTGCAACGTGTACTGGATATCATACTCTGTCAAAATCATCTGCCAACGAGCCACTTGTCCGGTAAGAGCCGGCTTTTCAAAGATATACTTTACTGGGTCCATCTTAGAAATCAACAAGGTAGTATGGTTCAACATATACTGTCTTAGTCGGCGAGCAGCCCATGCCAAAGTGCAGCAAGTTTTCTCGAGCAGCGAATATCTTGTTTCACAGTCGGTAAACTTTTTGCTAAGGTAGTATTTGCATGCTCTTTTCGACCAGACTCGTCATGCTGTCCCAATACACACCCCATCGAATTCTCTGTTATTGAAAGGTACATTATCAGAGGCCTCCCAGGAACTGGAGGTATGAGAATTGGAGGTTTCTACAAATATTCTTTTATCTTATCAAAAGCTCTTTGACAATCATTGTTCCACCTGATTTCTTGATCTTTTCTTAGCAATTTAAATATCAGTTCGCACGTAGCTGTTAGGTGAGATATGAACCGTGCAATGTAGTTCGGCCTCCCTAAAAACCCACGGACCTGCTTTTCCGTTCTTGGTTCAGGCATTTCTTGAATAGCTTTTACTTTCGCTGGATCAACCTCAATCCCTTTCTCACTAACAATGAAACCTAACAGCTTTCCAGATCTCACTCCAAACATACACTTGTTTGGATTCAGCCTCAGTTTGAACTTTCTCAATCTTTCGAACAACTTTTGCAAGTTTGCCAAGTGCTCCTCTTCTGTCTGAGACTTCGCAATCATATCATCCACGTACACTTCAATTTATTTGTGCATCATGTCATGAAAGAGAGTCGTCATAGCTCTTTGGTAAGTAGCATCGGCGTTCTTCAACCCAAATGGCATTACCTTATAACAGAACGTGCCCTAAGGTGTAATGAATATCGTCTTTTCCATGTCTTCTGGCGCCATCTTGATCTGATTATAGCCAGAAAATCCATCCATGAAAGAGAAAACCGAGGACTGAGCAGTGCTATCGACCAATACATCAATGTGAGGTAATGGGAAGTCATCTTTCGGACTGGCTCTGTTTAAATCTCGGTAATCGACACACATCCTGACTTTACCATCCTTCTTTGGCACGGGGACGATGTTGGCCACCCAAGGGGGATAGTTGGTAACTGCTAGAAAACCTGCATCCAACTGTTTCTGAACCTCCTCTTTGATCTTGACAGCCATATCAGGACTAGTTCTGCGAAGCTTCTGCTTTACCGAAGGACAATCTTCTCTGAGAGGTAGCTTGTGCACCACAATATCCGTATCCAAACCAGGCATATCTTGATACGACCATGCGAATACGTCCACATATTCTTGCAGCATTTCAATCAGCCCTCTCTTGACCTTTTCCTCTAAAGCAGTCCCTATCTTGATCTCTTTCTTTGCGTCCTCAGTACCAAGGTTAATGACTTCCAACTCTTCCTGATGAGGTTGAATGACCCTTTCATCCTGTTTCAATAGTCTGGCCAATTCTTTGGGAAGTTCACAATCTTCTTCACTCTCCTCTTCTGCTTGGTAAATGGGATTATCGAAGTCATATTGAGCCGTAATAGAACTGTTTTTAATGGAATCCGCAAGATCAATTCTGCACGAACGATGTTTCATGCCTTGTTTTAGAAAAAGAGTTCAAGGAAGTCACAAAAAAGAAAAAACATTGCCATTTTTATGGTTTTGAAAATGAAAGTAAAAACAGAAAGACAGTGAACACAAGTTTGATTGCAAAACTTCCTTTATTGATGATGATCATTGAAAATTTAAAACATGATGTGGCCCTACAATGAACCACTACGCCTTGGGCAGAGCGTAGGGCTTTCATGCAAAATGAAAAAACAGAAGAAAATTACTCTGTCTGAAGAGTAACTTGGACTATTTCTTCAGCAATCCAGTTGTTGATCTTCTCCCCTGGAGCACACGGGCGCACCCAATTATCCATATCACAATCACTATCACCATCTTCATTGTCTATTGCAAAGACATCCCCGTGGTTCACCAATCCAGCACTAGTGAAAGTACATGGCCCTTTCTGATTCTGGACACCCTGCTCTGATGATTGAAAAGGCACATAACCCTCTTCTAGAACACCTGTGGTGATGCAAGAATGATATGTGTATGATGCGTATGCTATGTTTTATCATGAATAAACCTGAAAAATGATATGCATATGCGGGTTGACTTTTTTTTCTTTTTTATGCATTATTTTTTGAAAATGAACATGCTATGATGCAAAATGATGAAACAATGGTTGGTTGGCTGTGTATCACAAGGCACAGGATCAGAACTTCAGCATGAATCCGGAACCGGGAACCATAGAACACAGTCATCAGCTTAGAACCCATACTTCAGAACCAACGGTCACCAACAAGAACCAAACAAAAGTCACCAACAGAATAAGTCACCATCAGAACAAGTCACCATCAGTACTTGTAAATGATTCATTCCCGCCCCACTCACGGGTGTAATCTAGGCCAGGGTAAGGTCAAGAGAAATGCAGGATAAACAATCCTTTCAATAATATCATCATATGCACACCAGGTGTATGCAACGATAATACCCCATCAGAATCTGAACTGCTCGTGATACCATGTTCCGCTAAGTGGCGCCATACCACCCGCTTCCCATGAATCACTATATTCCTAGGTGTCCTAAAGTTCACTCATAGCCTGTGTATTGGGCCTTTACCTCTTGTGACTCCCACCCAACAGCCAAAACAGATACACAGCTAGCACAGTATGCATGAAACAGTAAAGCGCACATAGGATGCAATGCAAGCAGATAAGTATGCAAAGCAATAAATAAATAACACACAATAGACAATAAACAAACAAACGCTAGGAAAGGTCCACTAGGGAAAATAAATCCCCAGCAGAGTCGCCAGCTGTCGCTCCCCGGATTTCCCGAATCCAAGTACAAACGCGAAAAGGAGTGGCGCGGAAAAAGAGTAGAGTCGCCAGCTATGTACTTTTATCCCAAGAGGAGGGAAAGGTAGTACTGCATAACCAAGAGGGAACAGATAAAACAAAGTCTCGAACCAAAGAAAACTGAGTAAGGGGGCCGGTTACGTGAAGGGAAGGTTATCGCACCCCTTCACGTCTGTGGTACTCCACAGGATCCACGCTTGCTATTTATGTCTAAAGTGTGTGTAAAAAGTCCTATATGGGACGCGAAAGAGAGAAAATCAAAGTAGGGAAAAGAAAGAGTTATTGCTCGCACAGGCCCTACCCTGCTGCATACGTATCTCAAGAAGGATTGAGAATCAGAGCACCGTAGCTCGGCTAACCTATGTGTTTGTTTTTTGTGATGAATGACGTTACTACACAATCTACCGGATGCTCGACCTTTGGAGACTTACTCACCTGTAGTAGAAGGAGTTAACGTGTTCTTAGGAGAAGAAAAATCAATGAGTTTGTTTTTTTTGGGAATGCTCATGCAAAAAGGAAGTCCTAGACGAAGGAACCGTGCTACCTTAATTGACATGCAAACGAGAGACTATACGAAGCCTAGCAATCCTATGAGGAGACGATCACACCATACAAAACAAACATGCATAAAGTAAACACGCCAACAAGGGGGCTCAAACATACGTGGGTAGGGCTTTAGTCAAGAGGGGTCATATCAACCTCGACAAACAAGCCATGGAAAGGTAATCAAAGGGGCTCTTAACCACTGATATTGAACGTCAGGGTGAGCAGATCAAGCGGGTAATGAGGATAAGACCTCATAGCTCTTAACCCTGGACAGGGTGAGCTCACGACAAAAAGTGGGGATTCAGAAAGGTGGAACCCTCTCCACTGACTGACCGGACAAAAGATCTTGGGCTTTTGTTCTGAAGCATCGACACGTAGTGTGATCTTAAAGAACGACACACTGCATAACGGGGGATTGACTACTAATCCCTTTTATCCGTCAATTGCCTCTTCATGGAGGTCTTTAGCACTGGTGCCTCTTCTTGGAGGTCTTTGGGCACAAAAGTAAACACACAAAAACATTGCCTCCTATCGGGGTCTTCTAGCTAAGAAAACGTTAAAATATGGGAAAGATGTAAAAGGGATCAAGAGATCTACCACACGGATAAAGATCCGAAGTAACAGCAACTAAAGAAATAAGAAACCCAGAAATCTCTCAGGCTAGCACCATCAAAGAAAACAAGTCAGCAAAGCAATCAGAATAAATCTCCAAATGGTATCCCACAAATAAAGGGGAATACCAAGCAAGCTATCTCTTCAAGGTTCAGGTGAGCCCTCACAAGAAAACTCAACAATCAGGTTAGAGAAACAAGATGGAGTGCAATTAAGAGTTGCACCAAACAGAGAATCACATGAATCATGCCATTAAAGTTCACAAAAAGCAACCAAGGGTAGGAGGCCTAAACCTCTTGTCAAACAAATGCATTAAAAGGGTATCAAAACCCAAAGTCAGGGGGCAAGGATACACACATCAAGACATGACATACATACTAAAACATGTGCCCACATGCAAAACCTAACGATACCCACTCTTCCAAATTCACCCATAATACCTCACACATTCAGAAATTTCAGGTTGAAAGTATAACGTAGTGGAAATAGGGCATACCTAATTGGGGAGGATCGATTGAAATTGAATTGCACCGTTGGCTTTGCAGAACAATCTTAGGGTTTATATGAGAGGGAATTGGTTCTTTGCAGATGAGTTCCCTTCAGTCTCTGGAGGTTTCTCTGAATTAGTTAGAATCTCTCTAGGGTTTTGTTCCAAGGAAACTTCAGAGTGTTTTCAGCTTTCACCAATTCTCCCCTTCTTTTACTGAAATTTCAGGATTTATAACTTGATTCTCATGGCTTTGTGGGCTCAAATGAGAGAGGTCCAAGTCCAAGATTTTTCTGTTATATTTTTTATTTATTATTTTTTTATTATTATTTTTTATTTTTATTTTCAAAACGCGTGGGCTTCGCCTAGCGAGCATGACAGTTCAGGAAATTCCTCTAAGCGTAGGTGATTCTGGTGGCTTTTCTTGGGACTCGCTAGGCGACCCATTCTGCTCGCCTAGCGAGCATGACAGCTCATGAACAAACTTTTGCTCCTTCAACATTAACGTTTTGAATGATGAATAGACCCTATTTGAACATGTTGGAAGTAACTCAAGTCATTCCATGGCCATTTCACCTTCAGTTGACCAACAGTTGACTTTTGGCTTCATAGTTGAATTTTGAACTGTACTTAGCCCATTAAGCTTGATCCTTCAGATAGAGCCCACAAAGTGACTTGGATGACATCCTCTTGGAGCTAATTCTGATTGACATGATGAAATGCAATATGAAATGTTAAATGACCTAAAAAATGAATGCATGAATGAGGAGGGCAAATTTGAGGTGTTACACTAGCCCGAAAGATGATTTTCCGTTACCTCACATCGATGTGTTGGTAGATAATACAGCTCAATTCTCGGTGTTTTCCTTCATGGATGGCTTTTCGGGCTATAATCAAATTAAAATGTCGCCAGATGATATGGAGAAAACAATGTTCATCACACCATGGGGCACTTTTTGTTATAAGGTGGTGCCATTCGGTCTCAAGAACGCTGGTGCCCCGTATCAAAGAGCTATGGTGACCTTGTGTCTTGATATGATTCATCATGAGATCGAATGTTATGTTGATGACATGATAGTGAAGTCACAAACAGAAGAGGGGCATCTGGTAGACTTGGCCAAGTTGTTTGACCGATTGAGACAATTCAAATTGAGGTTGAATCCGAGTAAGTGCACTTTTGGAGTGCGGTCCGGCAAGTTGCTGGGGTTTATTGTAACTGAAAGAGGAATTGAGGTTGATCTTGCTAAAGCAAAAGCGATACAAGAAATGTCTGAACCGAGGATAGAAAAAGAGGTTTGTGGTTTCTTAGGTAGATTGAACTACATTTCGCGGTTCATATCTCATCTAACAGCCACGTGTGAACCCATATTCAAGTTGTTGAGAAAATGCCAAACGGTTAGGTGGAATGATGATTGCCAAGCGGCATTTGAATAAATAAAAGAATATTTGCAGGAGCCTCCGATTCTGATGGCTCCTGTGGAGAGGCGACCGTTAATCCTGTACTTGACAGTCCTTGAGGGGTCTATGGGGTGTGTATTGGGGCAGCATGACGAGTCTGGCCTAAAAGAGCATGCAATTTACTACCTTAGCAAAAATTTTACCGACTGTGAAACAAGATATTCACTGCTCGAGAAAACTTGTTGCGCTTTGGCATGGGCTGCTCGCCGACTGAGACAGTATATGCTGGTTCATACCACTTTGTTGATTTCCAAGATGGATCCAATCAAGTATATATTTGAGAAGCCAACATTGACCGGACGGGTTGCGAGATGGCAAATGATTTTGACTGAATACGATATCCAGTACACTTCTCAAAAAGCAATAAAGGGGAGTGTATTGTCTGATTACCTCGCCCAGCAACCCATTGAGGATTATCAACCGATGAAATTTGAGTTCCCTGATGAGGACATCATGTTTCTCAAATCGAAAGATTGTGAGGAACCTATCCGGGAGGAGGGGCCTGACCCTGAGTCCGAATGGATTCTGATGTTTGATGGGGCTGATAACGTGAATGGTAGCGGGGTTGGTTCCGTTTTGGTTACGCCGAAGGGATCCCACATTCCTTTTGCTACCCGGCTAACATTTGAATGCACCAACAATGTGGCTGAATATGAAGCTTGTATCTTGGGTGTCGAAGAGGCGATTGATTTGCGAATCAAGAACCTTGTTATTTATGGAGATTCGGCTTTGGTTGTGAACCAGGTTAACAGGAAATGGCTTACGCATCAATCCCACTTAATTCCATACCGGGATTATACGAGGAGATTGTTGACGTTCTTCACCAAGGTGGAATTACACCATGTGCCGAGGGAAGAAAATCCTTTAGCAGATGCCTTGGCTACTCTGGCCGCTTTGATTAAGGTGCAGTGGTGGAATCAAGTTCCTAGTGTTGAGGTGGGACGGCTGGATAGACCGGCTTATGTGTTTGTTGTCGAAACAGTGCCTGATGATGAAAAGTCGTGGTATTACGACATCAAGCGTTATCTGGAGACCCAAGAGTATCCCGAGGGAGCGTCTAAGAAGGACCGAAAGACTCTGAGGAGGTTGGCCATGGCGTTCTATCTGAAAAAAGATGGGGTTTTGTACAAGAGGAATTTTTATTGGGTTTTTCTCAGATGTGTCGATGACAAAGAAGCAAGCCAATTGATGAAAGAGGTGCACGAGGGATCGTTTGGTACCCACGCCAGCAGGAATGCGATGGTGAAAAGGTTGCTAAGGGCTGGATATTACTGGATGACAATGGAGGCTCATTGTTTTAACTTCGTGCGGAAATGTCATAAATGCCAGATTTATGCTGACAAGGTGCACATGCCCCCAAATCCGTTGAGTTTGATGTCGTCTCCGTGGCTGTTCGTTATGTGGGGCATTGATATGATCGGAAAGATCGAGCCTACGGCTTCGAATGGGCACCGGTTCATATTAGTGGCTATTGATTACTTCACCAAGAGGGTGGAAGCGGCGTCTTATGCTAATGTGACGAAACAGGTCGTGGCCAGGTTCCTAAAAAGAGACATCATTTGCAGATATGGGGTCCCCGAAAGAATCATTACTGATAATGGTTCTAATCTCAACAATGAGATGATGGTAGAACTGTGTCGGGAGTTCAAGATCGAGCATCACAATTCTTCTCCTTATCGTCCAAAGAAGAATGGGGCGGTCGAGGTGGCTAATAAGAATATTAAGAAGATTGTGCAAAAAATGGTCGTGACCTATAAGAATTGGCACGAGATGTTGCCGTTTGCATTGCATGGTGTCATACGGTGAACTGACTTGGGGTGTTTTGCTTTTTATCGCAATGTCGCGGATAGCAAGAGTCGCCACCGACTTTTCTTTTATCCAATAAGGAAAGGTGGAAAAGAACAGGAAAGACCTCAATAGATTTTGGGTTCGGGAGGTACATTATACAAAGGGAAGGTATTAGCACCCTTTGTATCCATGGTTATCCATGGGCTCTTAATTGCTGGATCACTTATATTTTTGTCTGAAAAGTGTTCGTGAATTGTTTAAAAAAATGTTTCGAAAAGAGAGTTTAACTTTGTAATGATTCTCGTATGAATGTATACAAAGTATTTATCTCGTTTGATTTTGAAAATGGTTTAGAAAAATATAACTTGGTAATGATTCTAGTATGAATGTATACCAAGTGGTGATTTTCTAGGATTTGCAAAGTGTGAGGGGTGGGAAATGTTTTTAGGTTATGCTCCAGTAATTGAGAGCTATACCTTCCTAAGGTCGTTATGAACGTTTCCTATCCTTATGAGGGTAAAACTGTCCTTACTATTGAGAAGTAAGTAATTTTACCCTTTGGATGTAAAAGGGTCATTGTAGGGTCATCGATAGGTCATTGAAGGCAACAGTTGTAAGGATACCTTAGCATTCGAAGGGACGATCATCATTTAACCGTAGGCTACACCGAAGGGTCATCGAGGGACGAAATCATATATTCGAAGGCAACATCCGAGGGACTATGATTTATTTTATGATGATTTAATCGAAGGGCCATTGCTAAGTGTATCCCCACATTCGCGGGACATGACCGGGGTACCGTAATATCGTAAGGCAAAAGAGAGGTCCAAAATCACATGTTTAAAGGTCATATTTTAAAGTCAATTAGGTGATTAGGATGAATTTCCACCTTAAAATCAATACATTAAAATTAATACATTAAAATTAATTAAGCAATTTAGGGTGGATCTTCATAAGGGTATCCCACAAATAAAGTGGAAGGCCTAAACAGCACTCTTTTCCTGGGATATGTGAACCTTTACAAAATTCAGCAAACGGGTTAGAATACCAATCAGGGTGCAATCGAGTATTACACCGCAAAAGAAAACACAGCAGCATGAATGTCAGGCAAAACAATGCATAATTAACATAGAATAGATCAGGTTACGCATCGGACATAACAAATATCAACGACTGTCCCGTTCGCCTCTGCCTCGCCTAGCGAGGGCCTAGCGAATGCTCGCTACATGCTCGCTTAGCGATGTGCTAGCGAGCGGCGGCGGGTTTTGAATTTTAGAACAGTATGATCTCAGCATGCTGCATGCCTTATTGCATTCAATTACAGAAATAATATGGTCAAATACTCAGGATATTCAGGCGTACTGGAATTCACATGCAAAGTCTAATTACATATCCAAAAATTCAATCATGATGCATTATGTATTTAGAGATTTACACATTGGAAGCATAAAACAATAATGATACACAAACCTGTTTGCAATGGAGTGTTAATGCTGAATTGGCAAGTCACCTTTGGTATCGGGTTGAGTTGGGCGGCGGTAACTTCGGTGCGGATGAGCGGCCGTCAGGGTTTCTTCACTCCGACTTCTCTGGGCTACTCTCCGGGGTTGCTATGCCAGGGTTTCCGGCCGTCTTCTTCTGTTTTCGTCCTCCGTTTGTGTCTGTCCCTTTTCGTGGCTGAAGAGCTGGTATTTATAGTGGTAGTGGTGACCTAATGGGCTCAGACTGAAGCCCGAAAATTATAATATTCGCAAGCTTCGCTAGGCGAGCCTGTAGCGAAGGCTCGCTAGGCGAAGGATTTGCTCGCCTAGCGAGCATGCAGTTTATGACCTAATGGGCTCAGAATGAAGCCCAACCATTCTGGTAATCGCAAGCTTCGCTAGGCGAAGGAGTTGCTCGCCTAGCGAGCAAGCTAGTTTGGGCCTCTTCTGGATTGGGTCCGTTGTGAGCTGGGCTTTTGTTCCTTTAAGATCAGTGCCTTGCAGAATAAGTCGGAATGCCTTGAAAGATGCCTTGTAATATCAACGGGCAAATTTTGGGGTATGACACATGGGTATCGAACCTCAGTGCGTACATCTACTGGGGCAACGCCTTTCTCGCTTGTGTATGGGATGGAAGCTGTGCTACCAGTTGAGGTCCATATTCCGTCATTGAGAGGGGAAGAGGCTGAATGGGTAAGGACTCGCTATGAAGAGTTGAGCCTGATTGAGGAATAGAGGCTGGCGGCCATTTGTCATGGGCAGTTGTACCAGCAGCGAATGAAGCGTGCTTTTGACCGAAAGGTACGACCTCGTGTGTACCATGTAGGAGATATAGTGTTGAAAAGGATCCTTCCTCCTCAGAACGATCATCGGGGCAAGTGGACACCCAATTATGAAGGTCCATTCGTGGTCAAGAAGGTTTTCTCTGGCGGAGCCTTGCTGTTGACGACCATGGGTGGTGAGGATTTTCTATCCCCTGTGAATGCGGACGCAGTTAAAAAATACTTCGTATAAGAGACCCGCTGGACGGGAAGAATAAAATAGTCCAGGCAAAAATGGGCATCCCGGCGAACCAGAAAAAAATGAATGAAGATGAAAAGGTTCGGGCAAAAATTAGGGATAAAAAAGAAAAAAAAACTGTACGCCCGGCAGGTCGAAAACCCCACAAGGGCGGCCTGGGCAAAAAAGGGTATCCCGGTGGACTGAAAACCCGAGAGGACGGTCCAAGCAAAAGAGGGAGTGAAACGAACAACTGCGTCTGGCATGATCGTTTGTACTTTGGATATGACACATGGATAATCTAAAAGCGGAGATCGGTCGGAAGCGTCTTGTTTCGGAAGGCAGAAAGCGCGGAGAGTCTTGAGGACATATGGGTTGTAATCGGGTTGGAACTCGATGAGATCACAGGTTCACATTGCCATTAGGATAGATTTTCCTTTTGTGCGCAATTACCTCTTTTCAGGGATTACTTCCTGTGTACTGCTCAGTTACGAGCCACCTTTTTTCAATCAATAAAATGCATATTCAGTCAAATAATTTTGTTTTTGTTTTCATTACCGCTTTGAGTGCAAAAACATTCGTTTATTTTGATAAGAATCTTTGCATTTTGAGATGTAGGGGTCTCTTCCAATGCATGCTTAGAGGATTGAAACTTGAAATCTTATTCGGAAGGTAGAGTGACCCGGGTGTTGAAATTTTGGCGCGCCTGGGGCACGTTTTATCTGACGATCTCTTTTGCAGGTGTTGTTGGTTATTTTCACTCACTTGCAGGTTGTGGTGCGAAGCGTTTCTTTTTGACAAAAGATTCCTTTGAGGTCAAATCAGGGATGAGGAATTGAAGAACGGTGTAGAGACGGCGAAAGAATTGTGACGATCCTAGAGGGTTAATCAAGAAGACTCTTCAAAGTTTGAAGAAAGTGGAAAATTGACATTGTGGTTAGATGGTGAATACTAGTGCTCGACGAGTCGACGGGTGTTCCGTGTCAAATATTACGTATCTCCCTAGCGGGTTCGAGGTCGGTGTTTCCTCAGTGGCCAGGCATGGAGGTTGTTGTTCCCCCGGCAGGGGTGTGCGTTGGTAGTTTTTTCCCCAGTGAAGTCCCCAAGCAGATCGAGTTCAGTGGAGGTCATCCCTAGTGAGGGTTACTCTTTCCTCGGCGTCAGTGTTATCCCATGAAGGGTTGGAGATTGGAGCGATATCGAGTTCCTCAACAGAGTTGCTCGTGCCGTCCCCTGAGGGGGATACTTTTTACGCATTCATCATTTAGAGAAGCATAGCATATTGCATAACTAATTGCGTAGCATTTCCGTGGTTATGGAGCATTACGCTGTAAAACTCATGCATCGGCATTGCAAGCATAAGCTAGTCTCGAGTCGTGGTTACCATTTGAGAGTTGGTTTAGCTGGTTGGTGAAGATGTTACTCTGAGGAGTTTGGCATCGTGGTTTTGAATCAACAGTATTCCCCAGTAGCGCAATATTGGAGGAAGAGATTTCGTCGTTCGGAGATGGAAATGAAGATTGGAGAACGTTACGCGATCAGCGCGAAGATTGAGGTCCACCATGAGAAAAGGAAGTGCTGGGCATTTTCTGAAGAAAGGTGTTCAATTGGAGATGGGGATTGGAATTGAAGATTGTATCCGGGATGAGGTCCTCAGGATTGTCTTCTGATCATGTGTCACCCTAGACTTTGGTGAGGCCAACAGAAGTCGTTATGGGTGTCTTCAAGGGAAAAGAACAGGAAAGACCTCAATAGATTTTGGGTTCGGGAGGTACATTATACAAAGGGAAGGTATTAGCACCCTTTGTATCCATGGTTATCCATGGGCTCTTAATTGCTGGATCACTTATATTTTTGTCTGAAAAGTGTTCGTGAATTGTTTAAAAAAATGTTTCGAAAAGAGAGTTTAACTTTGTAATGATTCTCGTATGAATGTATACAAAGTATTTATCTCGTTTGATTTTGAAAATGGTTTAGAAAAATATAACTTGGTAATGATTCTAGTATGAATGTATACCAAGTGGTGATTTTCTAGGATTTGCAAAGTGTGAGGGGTGGGAAATGTTTTTAGGTTATGATCCAGTAATTGAGAGCTATACCTTCCTAAGGTCGTTATGAACGTTTCCTATCCTTATGAGGGTAAAACTGTCCTTACTATTGAGAAGTAAGTAATTTTACCCTTTGGATGTAAAAGGGTCATTGTAGGGTCATCGATAGGTCATTGAAGGCAACAGTTGTAAGGATACCTTAGCATTCGAAGGGACGATCATCATTTAACCGTAGGCTACACCGAAGGGTCATCGAGGGACGAAATCATATATTCGAAGGCAACATCCGAGGGACTATGATTTATTTTATGATGATTTAATCGAAGGGCCATTGCTAAGTGTATCCCCACATTCGCGGGACATGACCGGGGTACCGTAATATCGTAAGGCAAAAGAGAGGTCCAAAATCACATGTTTAAAGGTCATATTTTAAAGTCAATTAGGTGATTAGGATGAATTTCCACCTTAAAATCAATACATTAAAATTAATACATTAAAATTAATACATTAAAATTAATTAAGCAATTTAGGGTGGATCTTCATAAGGGTATCCCACAAATAAAGTGGAAGGCCTAAACAGCACTCTTTTCCTGGGATATGTGAACCTTTACAAAATTCAGCAAACGGGTTAGAATACCAATCAGGGTGCAATCGAGGATTACACCGCAAAAGAAAACACAACAGCATGAATGTCAGGCAAAACAGTGCATAATTAACATAGAATAGATCAGGTTACGCATCGGACATAACAAATATCAACGACTGTCCCGTTCGCCTCTGCCTCGCCTAGCGAGGGCCTAGCGAATGCTCGCTACATGCTCGCTTAGCGATGTGCTAGCGAGCGGCGGCGGGTTTTGAATTTTAGAACAGTATGATCTCAGCATGCTGCATGCCTTATTGCATTCAATTACAGAAATAATATGGTCAAATACTCAGGATATTCAGGCGTACTGGAATTCACATGCAAAGTCTAATTACATATCCAAAAATTCAATCATGATGCATTATGTATTTAGAGATTTACACATTGGAAGCATAAAACAATAATGATACACAAACCTGTTTGCAATGGAGTGTTAATGCTGAATTGGCAAGTCACCTTTGGTATCGGGTTGAGTTGGGCGGCGGTAACTTCGGTGCGGATGAGCGGCCGTCAGGGTTTCTTCACTCCGACTTCTCTGGGCTACTCTCCGGGGTTGCTATGCCAGCGTTTCCGGCCGTCTTCTTCTGTTTTCGTCCTCCGTTTGTGTCTGTCCCTTTTCGTGGCTGAAGAGCTGGTATTTATAGTGGTAGTGGTGACCTAATGGGCTCAGACTGAAGCCCGAAAATTATAATATTCGCAAGCTTCGCTAGGCGAGCCTGTAGCGAAGGCTCGCTAGGCGAAGGATTTGCTCGCCTAGCGAGCATGCAGTTTATGACCTAATGGGCTCAGAATGAAGCCCAACCATTCTGGTAATCGCAAGCTTCGCTAGGCGAAGGAGTTGCTCGCCTAGCGAGCAAGCTAGTTTGGGCCTCTTCTGGATTGGGTCCGTTGTGAGCTGGGCTTTTGTTCCTTTAAGATCAGTGCCTTGCAGAATAAGTCGGAATGCCTTGAAAGATGCCTTGTAATATCAACGGGCAAATTTTGGGGTATGACACATGGGTATCGAACCTCAGTGCGTACATCTACTGGGGCAACGCCTTTCTCGCTTGTGTATGGGATGGAAGCTGTGCTACCAGTTGAGGTCCAGATTCCGTCATTGAGAGGGGAAGAGGCTGAATGGGTAAGGACTCGCTATGAAGAGTTGAGCCTGATTGAGGAATAGAGGCTGGCGGCCATTTGTCATGGGCAGTTGTACCAGCAGCGAATGAAGCGTGCTTTTGACCGAAAGATACGACCTCGTGTGTACCATGTAGGAGATATAGTGTTGAAAAGGATCCTTCCTCCTCAGAACGATCGTCGGGGCAAGTGGACACCCAATTATGAAGGTCCATTCGTGGTCAAGAAGGTTTTCTCTGGCGGAGCCTTGCTGTTGATGACTGTAGCGGTGTATTCGTCGCTATATGATCTATCGATTAAATCATAAGCTAAGAGATACGTTGAAATTTTCGAGTCGCCACCGCACTTTTATTTATCCAAAGGATTGGCTAAAAAGCGAACAAAAGCCTAAGAAGTTTTACACGTAGAAAACTAATAAAAAGATCAGAGAGTCTGGGTAAGGGGTAAATTACGCAATGGGAAGGTGTTAGGCACCCACTACGTCCTAGGTACTCCTAGGGAGCCCTTTTCACACTTGTTATGCAAAAATTATTATTTGTTATGACCTAAAGATTGTGCAAACATGATTGGGATGATGAGGAAAGAATATACATTTTATTGTTAATGGGTTATTGGGTTCGAACGGATGAACCCGTTGCCTACGTACCTTCCATCAAAGGTAAGGATCAGAACGCCGTAGTTCGGCTAAAAGATTTCCAAAAGTGGGTTAGGTTCAATTTTAAACACAAACCCTAGGTCTTACGTTATCCACGGGAGAAAACTCAACCTTATACAAACAACAACGTCCACCATGTGAGAACAGCTTCAACTGGCCAGAGAGGGGTTAACCCTATAATAGGCGAGGAAGACTTACAATTCAATCACTAAAGACAGAAGGTGAGATTAACATCAACCACTAAGATAAATCAAACCTATAGCTCATGTATGAAAAGATTAATGGACAAAGCCAAAACAAGTGAATGAGTGAAGTTACTGATTATGATTATAAAAACGGAGTCAAGTATGATTAAGATCAATTCAAATAAGTATTATGAAAATGAAGTTTTGAAAAAAGGTCAAGGACTTGAGTCCAGGTTTTTAGTTAGAAAACATGAAGATGTTTGCACAACACTTATGTCAAGTTTAAAAGATAAGGTGTGAAAAGGTTCTAAGACGTAATGAATGATGAATGGATGAGGATGGATAGTAAAACTTCTTAGAAGGTTCACTTCTTGAGATCATATGGGAGATGATTCAAGTGTGTCCTTTGGAATAGCAATTAATAATAACAAACAGGCAAAGCAAGCAAAAGCGGATATCGGATGCCAATCAATGGTCTTATACCAATCTCCTAAAACAGAACGGGATATCAGAAGCCACTCAATGGACTTACACTAATCTCCACAGACAAAGAAAATAAAAGCGGATACCGGATACCAATATATGGATTTACACCAGTCTCCTAAAACAGAACAGGATATCAGATGCCACTCAATGGACTTACACTAATCTCCTCAGAAGAAAACAAAAATGAAATATGGAAGTCAACTGCCAATCTATCTGGACTTAGGTTATCTCCACAGTATGGTCCTAGGAAATCCAATGCCACATCACTGGGACTTACAATGGATCCTCACATACAAGAACAAAAGCAACAATATGATCACAGGAATGCAAATGCCAACTTACAGGGACTTATAATTGCAACCTCTCATACAAACAGATGAACAAACTATGATCACAGGAAAGCAGATGCCAACTTACAGGGACTTATAACTGTATCCTCACATACACACAGATAAACAGAAGATATGAGTGACCAATGAGGTCTTACACTCTATCCTTCCATATCACAGGAGCAAATGCCAAAGCAATGGTCTTACAATTGTCCTCAATGGGCAAACAACAATGATAGCATCACAAAGATAAATGAGATGATCATGCATTAATGGCAATTGATGATGATGATAAATGCATAGCATACAGGCAAGCAAGTGCACATGAAGCAATCAATCAATCAATGAATATCAAACAGCACACTCTATAGCCAAACAATGGGGGCTCACACAAGAGGGTTTGACTTTAAAAGTCCACTATAATGGGTAAAAGTTGCTCTTAACCTGGCCATTGAGGGGCTCAGGTGAAGCAGATGAATAGGAGATGAGGAGTATGCCTCATTGCTTCTATCTCATATCAGAGAGAGCATCAAAGAAAGTGTGGGAGTTCAGAAAGTAGGAACTCTCTCCACATTATTGACTCGATTAGATCTTGGGTATTTATCTCATTGCTTCAACCAGGTACTGGGAGCAAAGAGAGGACACACTGAATAGTGGGGGATAGATTACTTATCCCTACCTTCCACCAATTGCCTTACTTGAAGGACTTTTCCTGCTTAGGACAAATATAAACAAACACAGGCATTGCCTCTTAAGGAGGACTTCAGACAGTTTGCCCGGTCAAATAACAGACCGGGTCTCCAGACTACATGAAGAAGAAGTAATTATACCTCAAAGCAAATGCTATAAAGCAAAGCAAGCAATCAAGTTCAAAGAACTTAGGCAACTAAAGTACCTGAAAAAGTCAAACTCATTAGTAAACAAGTCAACAATCAAAAGCAAAAGAAAATGAACCAATAGTCACACAGAAGGACCAATTGTGCAAGGCACAAAGACTCAAGCATATGAGTCACCTACAAAACAAGTGGTTAGCACATGATAAACAAACCAACTCAATCAAAATTGAAAGGTCTTTGGGGCATTGGTGCTCAACCTGAAACAAACAGCTCAATTGTAAGCTCAGAAGACCACTAGGACTAGCCTAGGGTCAAAGATGAAAGAAAAAGGCCAAGGCAGCAAGCAATATTCAATCAAAGTCAACTCCAATCATGTAAGAAGCAAATACAATTGGATTCAAACTTACATCATGCATCAAGGTCATTTCATATGCAAAAGGATGCAAAGCATGGCAAAAGAAGCATACAAAAGTCAACAGCAAAGACTTCATTCAAAAGTCAACTCAAACATTTTCAAAAATTATGAAATAAATCACACTCAATCCTAACATCTAACATGGTATACATGTAAAATTTCATGGCATTTGGATGAGAGGAAGGCAGTCAATGAAATTCATGAAGTCAAATCAAATTCAAGCAAGCATGGTGAAAGTCAACAAGCATAGGTCAACTTCAAAAAATCATATCAATTTGAAAACAGAAGATAAATGAATGAGATTAACATCAATGCAAAGCTTGAGATGTCTAGTTATCACATATGAAATTTCAAGGTCATACAATAAGATTTGAGAATTTCACAAAAGATTTGGCAAGGTATAGCACAAAAAGTCAACAAATGACCAAGTATGGAAGAAAATTCACAATTAAATGGAAAACAGCATGATTAATTCCAAGAAAATTCATACATCAATTAGACATACAAGGGATCATTCATGCAAAATTTGGAGTCATTTTGATGTAGGGAAGTGTGTGAACAAAAATTGTGGAAATGCATGATCATGGTATAGCACCAAATGCAACACACAACTTCAAAAAATCATAACTATCAATCCACAAATGATAAATGCACAAACTTTATATGGAAATGAAGATCAATGTGTCTAGTTTCACCACAAAAAATTTCAAGCTCATTGGATGCAACATGACAATTTCACAAAGAGAATGGCACAATGTATCATTTTGGCATACATGTCAAGAAAATATTTATCAATTAAAATCCAGCCAATGGAAAATTAATTAAAATTCACCATAAAATAGTAGACATCTTTGTGATCATTATGCAAGAAATTTCATAATTTTTGGAATTAAAATGAGCAAGAAATGAATTGTTGAAGTTTGATGAATAAATGAACAAAACATGAAATACATAGCATGGTCAATGGTCAAACACAAGTCAACGTGGCAATGCTGTAATTTCTGCCAACTTAAATGAAACGACACAGCATTGGCAAACAAAATGAAATGTTCTCATTGGCTGGAACCAACGGAACAGTGCTCATGCGCCAATGAGCTCAAAATTCTGGGTTCTAAAACCCTAGGGTTTTAACAGCCAGGCATGCTTCAAACTTAAGTTCATGAACAACAACCAACAAACAGCATAGCATTCAAACATCATCCCCAAGCTCAATATCAACTGAAATTCGAACAAACCAAACACTAACATGGCAATGGTGAGGTTCATACTACACACAAACAACAGCAACAACATGGCATTGTGGGAAAAAAACTGGAAAAGGCAAATGGTTTGACAGCAGCACATCATCATAACAGCCGCAGCAACATTCATTATGACATAACAGTAAACAACATGAGCTTGATGATTTCTGGACAGCTCATGATTCAAGCATAGCAGCAGCAAGATTTCAGCATTGTAAGCATGGCAAATCGTGTTCATCATGTTATCATCATGCAAACATAACCAACAGCAAGCAACAGCATAAGTTCATCATCATCATTCAAATAACAAACCACACAACAACAGTACATGACAGCATACAACAGCATGGATTTAGCAGCAGGGCAGTAACAGCATGGTTTCAGTATATTCAAGCACCATCCATAACCAACATCAACAATCAAAAACAAACAATGTAACAGCATCACTAAACAGCATTAGCCAACAGCAAAACAAGCAATACTCAAGGGAGAAATCTGGATATGACATCAGGTTTGAACAGCAGCATTGGCATTCAGCATTCAACTCATGACCAAAACTAAACCAAGTCTCACACAATCAACATCATCATCTCATGATCTTAATCATCAAACAAACAATTGCAACAAACAAATCACACAAAAAAAACATGGCCTTAATGCTCATGTAGCAACATAATACAAGCAAACTGAGTATGAGTCATATGGATTTCTAAGCATGTTCACTCGGTTATAGCATTTAATGGTTCTTTGGGTTCAAGCCTAACAGCAGCAAGGTTTAGCATGGTATCATGGTAAGTTCATGAAATAACATACAACATTTGAACAACCAAGTATAAGCAAAACCAACAATGATCATGACCTATGAAAACATCATTAGCATGTGCATTAGCTAGCAACACAACACACACAATCATGAATTCATGTACTGGGCAGAGTTATGATTGTGTAACAGCAGCAGGCATTAACAGCATGGCAGCACATTCATGTTCATTATCATCATGTAATCATCATCATAAAACATTTAAGTAAACAGCATGGTATTCTATCATGGCAATCCTCATGGTAGCTAAACAATCATCACTATACATCGTTAACAACAAACCAACCAAAATCCTGAGAAAAAAACTGGACAGGGCATGAGTTTGGGCAGCAGTATCATTGAGGTTTTGGCAATGCTCTAGCAAGCACTTAACAAGCATACAACACAGTCATATGGATTTTCCAAACATGTTTCTAAAGTTTTCAAATACTGCAGCAGGGTAATAGCAACATGGTGGAAAATCCTCATGACTTAAACATCAACATACAACAGCAGTCATTAATTCAAGCAAAACATCATTAAACAAGGTACAAGCCTTATGTCAAGCAAACAAGGCAAAGAAACAGTATGCTCATGCACATCTAAACAGCAACACACCAAAACAACATTCAAGCAAAAGTTTGAGCCGGACAGGTAGTTTATCAGTAGCATGTCATCATCTCCAACATTCATCAGCATATGTTATCATCATTCCACATTCAAAAACATGGCAAACAGCAAGATATTTAGCAATGTACTTCATGACATAAACAACCAAATAACAAAAGCAGGCAAGTTTCTGGATAGGGTTTCCTGAATTGTAGCAAGCATTCATCATCATCCATCATTATATCATCAATCATAAACAAACTTCAAGTAGACTTATGCATACAGCATGGTAGCCAAAACAAAGATGTTCATACAGCAGCCTAACAACAACAAAACAAACAGACAGTCGAGCAAATTCTGGGCAGGCTTACAGTTATGAACAGGGTATCATCATCAACACTCCATCATGAACAAAACTCATCCAGCAATTAACAACCACACAATGGCCATGCCACACTATCCTCATGCAACAATAATCACAACCAAACAACATTTAATCCTGGAAAAAAAAATCTGGGCAAGGCACAGGTTGAACAACAGCAGCATAAACTCATCATCACCATAAGCTCGAAAATTCAATGTACTCAGAAATTAAATATGAGCATACCAATAGCATTAACAAACTTAAAGCAACAGGAATATATCATTACTTTTCACTAAAACATTGCAAACAAACCAAATCGAACCAAAATGCATTAATACACAAAAATAAAAATCAAGTTTTAAGACAGCATAGTTCACCATTCAATGTGATTCAAGTTTCATAATGCTCAGCATACAAAGAACTATAAGATACATGGCATGTTTTGATGAAAAGAGAAAGTTGAGGGCTTACTTGTTTTTGAAGAAAAACTGGAAATAGTGAGGAAATGAGGGATGTAGCTCGAAACAAACAATCACACAGCTTCCAAAGGTTGAATGCTTGCAGAAAACTTTCAGCAGAAAAATGCCAATTGCCCAAAAATGCAAGAAGGGAGAATGAGTGTGTTTTTTACGTGGAGGCTGCAGTCTAGGGTTGTGAGAATGTCAGAAAAATGCATTTATATTGTCTGTTTAAAGTTGGTTTAGAGAATGATAATCTTGCTTAACTTAAAATGTGGTTTTTGCCTTTTTGCTAAATGTGTACCAGTGGAGATTGGAGGGTGTGTTTGCTGCGAATTGGGCCTCAAATAGGCTGGAAACAGACTGCAATTTTGCTGTTTTTGGTTATACATGGAAGGCTGTACCTTGCTTTGTTCTTATGCTCCAATTTGCAAAAATAACAACTTGTGCAAGTTTGGTCAAAATGAGGTGTAAAGGTGGTATGATGATGGTTTATGGCTTGGAACAAATCACAAATATTGTATGGAACATTTCCCAATTGACCAAATCAAGAAAAAGCCAAAAACTCAAAAAGTCAAAGTTTGGTCAAACTTTAAATTTAAATGCAAAAGGTCCAAAAATGCCATTTTGATTGGCAAGGTTTTAGGTCATGAAATTTATATTTTTGAAAGAGGATGAAAAATGTGGTTTGTAGGAAAAAACCCCACCAAATTTGGCCTTATGGTTTGAGAGTTATGGCTTGTTGAAGTTCAAAAATTGGTGAAAATGATTTGATCATATCTTGACAACCACACATGGGATTTTGATGTTCTTGGACTTTTTGAAAATGGGAAAACAAGATCTTCAACTTTCATGTTGGGCAAAAATTCATTTGGAGCTTGTATCATGATGTAAGTTTAAGATCAAGAAGTTTCCATTTTTGGCAGTTGAAATTACAAGTCCACTTTCTATTTCTGGAAAATTTCTGATTTGACTTGATTTTCTTCCATGATGACGCGGCGAACTTGATCACAACCCAAGCGATTAACAGAACAGACACGGCCTTACTCGTGGTTATGCTCCAAATAGCTGTGCTGACACAGCATTCTTATGTGAAATAACCAATGACTGCCGGATATGGCTGACATACTTCACCTTGTACTTCCCAAGGTCTTCCTGGATCATATTGACAGACTTCCCATGCGAAGGCAATGGGTTCCTGGTAACATAGGGGTTGAGTCTTCAAAACTCAGAATTCCGCTTCTCATGAGGTCTTGAACCTTATTCTTCAGCGGGAAACAGTTCTCTACGTTGTGGCCCGGAGCACCGGAATGGTAGGCACAATGCTGGTCTGGTTTGTACCACCATTGCGGATTGGCAGGAATTGCAGGAGGATCCCTGGGTGAAACCAACTTCCTCTCCAACAAGGAGGGATAAAGCTCTGTATATGTCATCGGAATAGGGTCGAAGCTGACCTTCTTCCTATCATAGTTCACATTTGCTTGGTTTGGTTGTACTTCCACGAGGCTGGTAAGCCTGTTGCTGTGGACGCTGCTGTTGCTGGTATTGCGGTTGTGGATATTGCTGCTGATGCTGATACTGTTGAGCATTATCCTTGAATACAGGTGCCACACTGCCACCTGATGCTGATGTCTGGAATGATGTGCAGGCTTCCTCTGAACAGAGGGTCTTCGATGTTTCGGCTGAGACTGCACAGCATGAGCTTCACCTTCTTTCCTCTTAAACGCTCCATACCGTTAGAGGAAGAACCATCATCTTTAGACAACCGTCCTTCACGGACGCCTTCTTCAAGACGCATCCCCATGTTCACCATCTCGGTGAAATCAGAGGGAGCGCTGGCCACCATTCTCTCATAATAAAATGACCCAAGAGTCTTCAGAAAGATCTTGGTCATCTCTTTCTCTTCTAATGGTGGAGTGATTTGAGCTGCCAGCTCACGCCATCTCTGGGCGTACTCCTTGAACACTCTTTGTCCTTTTGTGACATAGACCTGAGTTGATCTCTGTCAGGCGCCATGTCAACGTTGTATTTATATTGCTTGACGAAAGCTTCGCCAAGATCATTGAAAGAGCGGATGTTGGCACTGTCCAGACTCATGTACCAACGGAGAGCAGCACCAGACAAACTGTCTTGGAAGTAGTGGATCAAGAGTTGATCGTTGTCGGTCTGCGTGGACATCTTTCTGGCATACATAACCAAGTGTGCCAAAGGACAAGTGTTCCCTTTATACTTCTCAAAGTCTGGGACCTTGAATTTACCTGGTATTTTCACACCGGGAACTAGACAAAGTTCGGCTGCTGACTTGCCGAAGAGATCTTTGCCTAGAGAGTTCTCAATTCCTTCTCAGCTCAAGGAATTGATCGTTCATTGCATCCATTTTCTCATGTACATCTGAGCCCTCAGACGCTTCAGAGTGATAAATGGTGTCGTCTACCCTCGGCATGGTATGCACGACAGGAGGGACAGGAATAGGGAACCGGGCTAGATGCCGGCATTTGAGCAAACGTAGGAGCTGGCAGATCAGGCATAAGCCGGGAGGCATCCCCCAAGGAAAACCGGGAGGCATGGCATTTGGCTGATGGGCACTAACAGGCACCGATGAAGTAGCTATCTCTGATATAACAGTCCGCTGAACCGGAGTTGCTGGCTGTTGGGAGCAGGCTGATTCTGGGCAGCAAGAAGTTGCTCCATCATGCGCCAAGTCTGGCGACTTCATCCCTCAAGCTCTGGTTCTCTTGTTCCAATTGCTCCATAATCCTTGCAGAGTTGACCCTCGTATATACCGGTGAGTCAGCTTGTCTTCAAAATAAATGAAGATCAGAGGTTAGAACCAGAAGACCAGAAAAATGGGTACCTGTTTATGCAAGAATGATGCATGAAATGCTTGTGCAAATGCTTTATTTTCAAGGAACCCTCAGGGTATTCATTTGCAATATTTTGAATATTTAAACATTTCGATTGCTCATGGAAAATATTTCATTCAAAATATTAAGACAAAGAAGTACAGCATTCTTTTAAATCATTACAAAGAGAAAAGGTAAATGACATCCTATGGATCCCTATTAGCTCGGGATGCTGGAAGACGAGAAGTGTACAACTTCTTGATCTCTCTCTCATAGGCAGCCTCCATATCAGCCTTCTCCTTTGCAAGTTGATCATACTTCCTTTTCCAGAATTTGGATGACTGAGGAAGCAGAGAAGTCCAAGTGTCGTTCGGATCGTCGATCACTCGGTGCTCGAGAAATTCAATCATATCATCCTTCTCCTTGAGCTGCTGCAGCAATTCCTCTCTCTCGCGGATCCAGGCACGCGAAAGGTCTTCTTCTCTCAACTCCTCTACACGTTGGGTAGGGAGGGTTGAAGGCCCAGCCACATCCAACAGTGTAGGTCTCGGATGATCATACGGCATCAGGTAGGTAGCAGCCCTCTGTCTGACCCAAGAGGTGTATGGCTCCAAAGCAATGCAATTCTTTGGACCCAATTCATTCCTACTCTTTATGCGAATATTGCGCCAAGCGCGGACAAATCTGGCTTTCAGGCCTTGGGGATCTTTACCCTCCTGAAAGAATACACCTTCTAACAGAATGTTATGGGTTTATCCTTTAGGGGGAACCCAAGCTGACGACGTGCAAGCGTAGGGTTGTAGGTAATCCCACCACATGTACCAAGAAGAGGCACATTGGGAATTCACCACAAGAATTGATGATCTGAACGGTATCATACACGCGATCATACCAGGTGATATCATCATTGGTGAGAGACATGAGTCTCTGAGACCACCGTAGACATCCCTTGTTCTCCTTGAAAGCAACTGTCTGCGGCAAGTGCGAAATAAACCACTTGTACAGCAGGGGTAAACAGCAGACAATAACTCCTCCATTCTTCATATTCCTTAGATGCATGGAGACATATGCATCACCCAACAAGGTCGGAACCGGATTAAGAACTGAAAAGATCCTAATGGCGTTCATGTCGACGAACTTGTCAAAGTTGGGAAACAGCACCAATCCATAGATAAGCAATACAAATAGAGCCTCAAAGGCATCCTCACTCATGGCCTTCCCATAAAAGTGGCTTGAGCAATGAGGAACTCGGAAGGAAAACCCTGAATTCCGCCTTTGGTAGTCAGATTAGCTCTAATCAGATCTTCATCTATGTGCAACAAGCTGGAAATCTCTCGAGCAGATGGAATACTCTCTAAGCCACTGAACGGCACTTGATCCAGAATCGGAATCCCAATAAGGTGAGAGTATTCTTCCAAAGTCGGCAACAACTGGAAGTCCGGAAATAAGAAGCAATGATAGAGCGGATCATAGAACTGAGCAAGAGTGCTCATCAATCCCTCATCCACTTGAGTAGTCAGCAACGGCAGAAGCTTCCCATATCGAGCCTTGAAACCCAAGGGATCTAATACATATGATGTCAGATTCCTTAACTCTTTTACATCAGGGCTGCTTAAAGCTGTACTTCTTTGTATGCCTTTTCGGTCTTTCCATGTCTGAAAATTTTGCAAATAACCCTTTAAGTTCCTTGAAAATTTTCTCTTTTGATGACATGAATGCGGATGAATGCGTGAATGCATGAATGCAACAAACACACTCAAGGATCAAGCAAAGCACACCAAACAAAGGTCGTGGGAAAGCTCTTGTATCCCTAATATCAATCATCCATTTTGGTGGATTTAGGTTTTCACCTTATCGACACCCAAGTTCCATTGATATTAACGGTACATGAACCGGTTCAAACATTCCTAATATCAACCAGCCGCTTTGATGGATTTTAGGTTTTACACCTGATCCGGGATCCATTGATATTAACAATGCTTGAACGACTCAACCACGAATCACGGGTTTGTTGAGAGTCACGAGCATGGAGTCTCGGTTAAGAACCACCCAAAGGGAGTGTACTAGGGTTTAAACCTGCCAGACATGTTCTATCAGAGGTTCCCATAATCATCGTTCCATCTTTCGAATATTATCGGAGGAACGAATACTCGTATTCCAAGAATATTCTCAAGAGAAACTCTTATGAGTGTAGTATCGCGTAACAATCGTATCAGAACTGACATCTGAACGACCTCCGCACTACGGTCCTAAAAATAGGCCAAGATGGGTTTGGTAAACTAAGGTCCTTTGCTTCTGCGGAACATGATTGAAAGAATAATGCCTAACCACAAATAACTTGTGTGACATTATTAGTTCAACATGACCTCCACCAAGTGAATGGGCTCGCAAGTCAACTGGCTAAGGACTACTCCACACCAGTCGACAAGACTATGCCATTCTCCTATCCTAGAGAGCACTCGAGTTCGGGTATAGAACTCATCTCACAGATCACCAAAGCACACAGCAAATGTATATCAAGCAATTCACACATTACAATCAATACATTCATCCCAATTGTACAAAAATATGTCAGATAAAGAATAATAACATATATCACAACAAGGGTGAAAAGTAGGCAATACCACCAAGGATTCTGGTGAGATGTCCCCAGCAGAGTCGCCACTTTTCTGTAGCGGTGTATTCGTCGCTATATGATCTATCGATTAAATCATAAGCTAAGAGATACGTTGAAATTTTCGAGTCGCCACCGCACTTTTATTTATCCAAAGGATTGGCTAAAAAGCGAACAAAAGCCTAAGAAGTTTTACACGTAGAAAACTAATAAAAAGATCAGAGAGTCTGGGTAAGGGGTAAATTACGCAATGGGAAGGTGTTAGGCACCCACTACGTCCTAGGTACTCCTAGGGAGCCCTTTTCACACTTGTTATGCAAAAATTATTATTTGTTATGACCTAAAGATTGTGCAAACATGATTGGGATGATGAGGAAAGAATATACATTTTATTGTTAATGGGTTATTGGGTTCGAACGGATGAACCCGTTGCCTACGTACCTTCCATCAAAGGTAAGGATCAGAACGCCGTAGTTCGGCTAAAAGATTTCCAAAAGTGGGTTAGGTTCAATTTTAAACACAAACCCTAGGTCTTACGTTATCCACGGGAGAAAACTCAACCTTATACAAACAACAACGTCCACCATGTGAGAACAGCTTCAACTGGCCAGAGAGGGGTTAACCCTATAATAGGCGAGGAAGACTTACAATTCAATCACTAAAGACAGAAGGTGAGATTAACATCAACCACTAAGATAAATCAAACCTATAGCTCATGTATGAAAAGATTAATGGACAAAGCCAAAACAAGTGAATGAGTGAAGTTACTGATTATGATTATAAAACGGAGTCAAAGTATGATTAAGATCAATTCAAATAAGTATTATGAAAATGAAGTTTTGAAAAAAGGTCAAGGACTTGAGTCCAGGTTTTTAGTTAGAAAACATGAAGATGTTTGCACAACACTTATGTCAAGTTTAAAAGATAAGGTGTGAAAAGGTTCTAAGACGTAATGAATGATGAATGGATGAGGATGGATAGTAAAACTTCTTAGAAGGTTCACTTCTTGAGATCATATGGGAGATGATTCAAGTGTGTCCTTTGGAATAGCAATTAATAATAACAAACAGCAAAGCAAGCAAAAGCGGATATCGGATGCCAATCAATGGTCTTATACCAATCTCCTAAAACAGAACGGGATATCAGAAGCCACTCAATGGACTTACACTAATCTCCACAGACAAGAAAATAAAAGCGGATACCGGATACCAATATATGGATTTACACCAGTCTCCTAAAACAGAACAGGATATCAGATGCCACTCAATGGACTTACACTAATCTCCTCAGAAGAAAACAAAAATGAAATATGGAAGTCAACTGCCAATCTATCTGGACTTAGGTTATCTCCACAGTATGGTCCTAGGAAATCCAATGCCACATCACTGGGACTTACAATGGATCCTCACATACAAGAACAAAAGCAACAATATGATCACAGGAATGCAAATGCCAACTTACAGGGACTTATAATTGCAACCTCTCATACAAACAGATGAACAAACTATGATCACAGGAAAGCAGATGCCAACTTACAGGGACTTATAACTGTATCCTCACATACACACAGATAAACAGAAGATATGAGTGACCAATGAGGTCTTACACTCTATCCTTCCATATCACAGGAGCAAATGCCAAAGCAATGGTCTTACAATTGTCCTCAATGGGCAAACAACAATGATAGCATCACAAAGATAAATGAGATGATCATGCATTAATGGCAATTGATGATGATGATAAATGCATAGCATACAGGCAAGCAAGTGCACATGAAGCAATCAATCAATCAATGAATATCAAACAGCACACTCTATAGCCAAACAATGGGGGCTCACACAAGAGGGTTTGACTTTAAAAGTCCACTGTAATGGGTAAAAGTTGCTCTTAACCTGGCCATTGAGGGGCTCAGGTGAAGCAGATGAATAGGAGATGAGGAGTATGCCTCATTGCTTCTATCTCATATCAGAGAGAGCATCAAAGAAAGTGTGGGAGTTCAGAAAGTAGGAACTCTCTCCACATTATTGACTCGATTAGATCTTGGGTATTTATCTCATTGCTTCAACCAGGTACTGGGAGCAAAGAGAGGACACACTGAATAGTGGGGGATAGATTACTTATCCCTACCTTCCACCAATTGCCTTACTTGAAGGACTTTTCCTGCTTAGGACAAATATAAACAAACACAGGCATTGCCTCTTAAGGAGGACTTCAGACAGTTTGCCCGGTCAAATAACAGACCGGGTCTCCAGACTACATGAAGAAGAAGTAATTATACCTCAAAGCAAATGCTATAAAGCAAAGCAAGCAATCAAGTTCAAAGAACTTAGGCAACTAAAGTACCTGAAAAAGTCAAACTCATTAGTAAACAAGTCAACAATCAAAAGCAAAAGAAAATGAACCAATAGTCACACAGAAGGACCAATTGTGCAAGGCACAAAGACTCAAGCATATGAGTCACCTACAAAACAAGTGGTTAGCACATGATAAACAAACCAACTCAATCAAAATTGAAAGGTCTTTGGGGCATTGGTGCTCAACCTGAAACAAACAGCTCAATTGTAAGCTCAGAAGACCACTAGGACTAGCCTAGGGTCAAAGATGAAAGAAAAAGGCCAAGGCAGCAAGCAATATTCAATCAAAGTCAACTCCAATCATGTAAGAAGCAAATACAATTGGATTCAAACTTACATCATGCATCAAGGTCATTTCATATGCAAAAGGATGCAAAGCATGGCAAAAGAAGCATACAAAAGTCAACAGCAAAGACTTCATTCAAAAGTCAACTCAAACATTTTCAAAATTATGAAATAAATCACACTCAATCCTAACATCTAACATGGTATACATGTAAAATTTCATGGCATTTGGATGAGAGGAAGGCAGTCAATGAAATTCATGAAGTCAAATCAAATTCAAGCAAGCATGGTGAAAGTCAACAAGCATAGGTCAACTTCAAAAAATCATATCAATTTGAAAACAGAAGATAAATGAATGAGATTAACATCAATGCAAAGCTTGAGATGTCTAGTTATCACATATGAAATTTCAAGGTCATACAATAAGATTTGAGAATTTCACAAAAGATTTGGCAAGGTATAGCACAAAAAGTCAACAAATGACCAAGTATGGAAGAAAATTCACAATTAAATGGAAAACAGCATGATTAATTCCAAGAAAATTCATACATCAATTAGACATACAAGGGATCATTCATGCAAAATTTGGAGTCATTTTGATGTAGGGAAGTGTGTGAACAAAAATTGTGGAAATGCATGATCATGGTATAGCACCAAATGCAACACACAACTTCAAAAAATCATAACTATCAATCCACAAATGATAAATGCACAAACTTTATATGGAAATGAAGATCAATGTGTCTAGTTTCACCACAAAAAATTTCAAGCTCATTGGATGCAACATGACAATTTCACAAAGAGAATGGCACAATGTATCATTTTGGCATACATGTCAAGAAAATATTTATCAATTAAAATCCAGCCAATGGAAAATTAATTAAAATTCACCATAAAATAGTAGACATCTTTGTGATCATTATGCAAGAAATTTCATAATTTTTGGAATTAAAATGAGCAAGAAATGAATTGTTGAAGTTTGATGAATAAATGAACAAAACATGAAATACATAGCATGGTCAATGGTCAAACACAAGTCAACGTGGCAATGCTGTAATTTCTGCCAACTTAAATGAAACGACACAGCATTGGCAAACAAAATGAAATGTTCTCATTGGCTGGAACCAACGGAACAGTGCTCATGCGCCAATGAGCTCAAAATTCTGGGTTCTAAAACCCTAGGGTTTTAACAGCCAGGCATGCTTCAAACTTAAGTTCATGAACAACAACCAACAAACAGCATAGCATTCAAACATCATCCCCAAGCTCAATATCAACTGAAATTCGAACAAACCAAACACTAACATGGCAATGGTGAGGTTCATACTACACACAAACAACAGCAACAACATGGCATTGTGGGAAAAAAACTGGAAAAGGCAAATGGTTTGACAGCAGCACATCATCATAACAGCCGCAGCAACATTCATTATGACATAACAGTAAACAACATGAGCTTGATGATTTCTGGACAGCTCATGATTCAAGCATAGCAGCAGCAAGATTTCAGCATTGTAAGCATGGCAAATCGTGTTCATCATGTTATCATCATGCAAACATAACCAACAGCAAGCAACAGCATAAGTTCATCATCATCATTCAAATAACAAACCACACAACAACAGTACATGACAGCATACAACAGCATGGATTTAGCAGCAGGGCAGTAACAGCATGGTTTCAGTATATTCAAGCACCATCCATAACCAACATCAACAATCAAAAACAAACAATGTAACAGCATCACTAAACAGCATTAGCCAACAGCAAAACAAGCAATACTCAAGGGAGAAATCTGGATATGACATCAGGTTTGAACAGCAGCATTGGCATTCAGCATTCAACTCATGACCAAAACTAAACCAAGTCTCACACAATCAACATCATCATCTCATGATCTTAATCATCAAACAAACAATTGCAACAAACAAATCACACAAAAAAAACATGGCCTTAATGCTCATGTAGCAACATAATACAAGCAAACTGAGTATGAGTCATATGGATTTCTAAGCATGTTCACTCGGTTATAGCATTTAATGGTTCTTTGGGTTCAAGCCTAACAGCAGCAAGGTTTAGCATGGTATCATGGTAAGTTCATGAAATAACATACAACATTTGAACAACCAAGTATAAGCAAAACCAACAATGATCATGACCTATGAAAACATCATTAGCATGTGCATTAGCTAGCAACACAACACACACAATCATGAATTCATGTACTGGGCAGAGTTATGATTGTGTAACAGCAGCAGGCATTAACAGCATGGCAGCACATTCATGTTCATTATCATCATGTAATCATCATCATAAAACATTTAAGTAAACAGCATGGTATTCTATCATGGCAATCCTCATGGTAGCTAAACAATCATCACTATACATCGTTAACAACAAACCAACCAAAATCCTGAGAAAAAACTGGACAGGGCATGAGTTTGGGCAGCAGTATCATTGAGGTTTTGGCAATGCTCTAGCAAGCACTTAACAAGCATACAACACAGTCATATGGATTTTCCAAACATGTTTCTAAAGTTTTCAAATACTGCAGCAGGGTAATAGCAACATGGTGGAAAATCCTCATGACTTAAACATCAACATACAACAGCAGTCATTAATTCAAGCAAAACATCATTAAACAAGGTACAAGCCTTATGTCAAGCAAACAAGGCAAAGAAACAGTATGCTCATGCACATCTAAACAGCAACACACCAAAACAACATTCAAGCAAAAGTTTGAGCCGGACAGGTAGTTTATCAGTAGCATGTCATCATCTCCAACATTCATCAGCATATGTTATCATCATTCCACATTCAAAAACATGGCAAACAGCAAGATATTTAGCAATGTACTTCATGACATAAACAACCAAATAACAAAAGCAGGCAAGTTTCTGGATAGGGTTTCCTGAATTGTAGCAAGCATTCATCATCATCCATCATTATATCATCAATCATAAACAAACTTCAAGTAGACTTATGCATACAGCATGGTAGCCAAAACAAAGATGTTCATACAGCAGCCTAACAACAACAAAACAAACAGACAGTCGAGCAAATTCTGGGCAGGCTTACAGTTATGAACAGGGTATCATCATCAACACTCCATCATGAACAAAACTCATCCAGCAATTAACAACCACACAATGGCCATGCCACACTATCCTCATGCAACAATAATCACAACCAAACAACATTTAATCCTGGAAAAAAAAATCTGGGCAAGGCACAGGTTGAACAACAGCAGCATAAACTCATCATCACCATAAGCTCGAAAATTCAATGTACTCAGAAATTAAATATGAGCATACCAATAGCATTAACAAACTTAAAGCAACAGGAATATATCATTACTTTTCACTAAAACATTGCAAACAAACCAAATCGAACCAAAATGCATTAATACACAAAAATAAAAATCAAGTTTTAAGACAGCATAGTTCACCATTCAATGTGATTCAAGTTTCATAATGCTCAGCATACAAAGAACTATAAGATACATGGCATGTTTTGATGAAAAGAGAAAGTTGAGGGCTTACTTGTTTTTGAAGAAAAACTGGAAATAGTGAGGAAATGAGGGATGTAGCTCGAAACAAACAATCACACAGCTTCCAAAGGTTGAATGCTTGCAGAAACTTTCAGCAGAAAAATGCCAATTGCCCAAAAATGCAAGAAGGGAGAATGAGTGTGTTTTTTACGTGGAGGCTGCAGTCTAGGGTTGTGAGAATGTCAGAAAAATGCATTTATATTGTCTGTTTAAAGTTGGTTTAGAGAATGATAATCTTGCTTAACTTAAAATGTGGTTTTTGCCTTTTTGCTAAATGTGTACCAGTGGAGATTGGAGGGTGTGTTTGCTGCGAATTGGGCCTCAAATAGGCTGGAAACAGACTGCAATTTTGCTGTTTTTGGTTATACATGGAAGGCTGTACCTTGCTTTGTTCTTATGCTCCAATTTGCAAAAAT
This sequence comes from Lathyrus oleraceus, assembly GCF_024323335.1. Classification (NCBI taxonomy): domain Eukaryota; kingdom Viridiplantae; phylum Streptophyta; class Magnoliopsida; order Fabales; family Fabaceae; genus Lathyrus; species Lathyrus oleraceus. The sequence continues at coordinate 443,065,363 of NC_066582.1, read as the reverse complement.
AACAACTTGTGCAAGTTTGGTCAAAATGAGGTGTAAAGGTGGTATGATGATGGTTTATGGCTTGGAACAAATCACAAATATTGTATGGAACATTTCCCAATTGACCAAATCAAGAAAAAGCCAAAAACTCAAAAAGTCAAAGTTTGGTCAAACTTTAAATTTAAATGCAAAAGGTCCAAAAATGCCATTTTGATTGGCAAGGTTTTAGGTCATGAAATTTATATTTTTGGAAAGAGGATGAAAAATGTGGTTTGTAGGAAAAAACCCCACCAAATTTGGCCTTATGGTTTGAGAGTTATGGCTTGTTGAAGTTCAAAAATTGGTGAAAATGATTTGATCATATCTTGACAACCACACATGGGATTTTGATGTTCTTGGACTTTTTGAAAATGGGAAAACAAGATCTTCAACTTTCATGTTGGGCAAAAATTCATTTGGAGCTTGTATCATGATGTAAGTTTAAGATCAAGAAGTTTCCATTTTTGGCAGTTGAAATTACAAGTCCACTTTCTATTTCTGGAAAATTTCTGATTTGACTTGATTTTCTTCCATGATGAGGTTGAACATGATAGATGAGACTTATACAAGCATGAATGAACTTCTTCAAATCAATTCTATCCATCAAATCTTGATTAAATCAACTGTTGACCAAGTTTGACTTTCTGTTGACTTTCCTAGGGTTTTGGACTGATTGATGCACTTCTGATGAATTCCAAACCCTAATTCCTTGAGACCTTGACTTCAAATGATGTCTCAAGATGTATGAACCTTTGATTAATGATCATGATGCCCAAATTCTGCAAGAATGGCCATCATCCATTGCTTTGACTGACTGTTGACCATCTTTGACCTAATTTCTGATGATTGCTTCCACTGCAAGCAACAAGGTTAGACTGACAATATTTTTGTACTTTTTGAATGATAAACATATGACAGCAAGATATACAAATGCAAAGTATGCTTGGTGATCAAGAAATCAACCCACAAGGCAAATCTATCCACTAGGAGGGGACAAAGGCATGCAATGATCTTTGAGGTTATAATATAAATGATATGGGCCATGAGGGATCTTAGGGCCCAAAATTGGGGTCTTACAGATGCCCCTATTTAAGGTCATTCTAGCCGGAGAAGTGAAGTTTAGAAATCTTCATCTCGACGCGGTAGAATGGGCTTAAATAACAGTAATGAGACAAATTTTGGTCCCTAAGAGACCTCATGATGCAGATGTATGCATGCAAAAGACACAAATTCTGTGGGGAATATGATTCACACAGAAGGAAAGACGATCCATCGGAGTAGTACACTCACCAGGAACAGAGACTCTAACAAGACTCTATGGGGATAATAAAAGAAATGAGATGTGTGAACAATACACGACTCTAAACTGGGGAAAAAACAAAACTGACACAACGTGATTAAAACACGACTCTGATTAGAAAACAGAAAACAGACTGGAGAACTCACTGGGGAGTGAAGGACTCACACTGGGAAAAGAATTCCAAATGGAAAATAAATCCATTGGAGGGACACAAGCTGACTCCTGGAGAGAAGCAACAGAAAGTTCCACTGGGGAAGCAACAAAGAAATGAGATGTTACCAGGCATACGGGTAACAAACTCAGAGAAAATCTGACTCCACAGGGGGACCGAGGTCATAATAGGGAGCAGAAAGGAGGGAACACCAAGGATACCGGTTACTGGGTATATAATAGGTGACCGACCAAAGCGTGAATTGGATTTCACTTCCAAAACACTCATCATCCTGAAGAGAGCGAAAAGCAAACTTGTTTATAGGATGGACATTCAATTCCACAAGGAAAATGAATCTTACTCTGAGGGGAAAACAATCAAAAGATTGACTCAAGAGCGAACGAGATATAATATCCATTACCGTCAGAACGTGGATAGAATACTCAGATGAGACATATTATTCATTACCGGCAGACCGTGAATAACATACTCGAAAGGAAAATTATCCTGAACCGGTTACTGGGTTGTTTATAGGATAAAATCCGAAGACGTGAATTGGTTTTCACTTCCAAAACACTCATCATCCGAAAGGAGGGCTTGAAAAAAAGCAAATCGACTTACAGGATGGGCATTCGAATCCACAAGGGGAAAACGAATCTTACTCAAATGGGGACACAAACCCAAAGAGTGCATGAGATATAATATCCATTACCGGCAGACCGTGGATAAGATACTCGCATGAGATATATTATCTATTACCGTCAGAACGTAGATAATAAACTCGCATGGTAAGAAACACCAGAGATACCGGTTACTGGGTATATAATAGGTGATTTACCGAAACGTGAATTGGTTTTCACTTCCAAAACACTCATCATCCAAAACACAAACTGGTTAAAGGATGGCTATTCGATTTCTACAAAGAAGACGAATCTTGCTCAGTTGGGGAAAATCAACAAAGGATTCCAACTAAAGAGCGCATGAGATATATTATTCATTACCGGCAGACCGTGAATAATACACTCGAAAGGAAAAGACACCAGAGATACCGGTTACTGGGTATATAATAGGTGACTAACCAAAAAAAGAGACAATCGATACCAAGCATACGGGTAAACGAAAGACAACTCCAAGGGATAAATTGCAAGCATCCGGCAATTATCCAATAACAAAGAAATATTCGACTCCGCAAAGGGAAATAACGAATCTTACTCGACTGGGGAAACACAAAAGGCTTCGACTGAAGAGTTCATGAGATATATTATTCATTACCGGCAGACCGTGAATAATATACTCGCATGGAAGATTATCCACAACCGGTTACTGGGTTAATAAAGGATAAATCAACCGAACAGAAAGGCATCGGGATACCAAATTAGGTATATAATGATGACCAATCAAAAGGAGCAACAGACATTACCAACAAAAGGGTACATGAAAGGCGAACTGCTGAGGATAAATTGCAAGCATCCGGCAATTATCGACAGAAGACTAGCTGGGGATGCATTGATAAAGGATCAATGATCCAGGGAACAAATCACAAGCATACGGTGAAAAGACCCACTGGGGATAAAATTGCTAGCATACGGCAATTATCCACAAAAGACTTGCTGAATATATAAGTGCTATCTGAGCAACTTATACAGGCGAAGGACAATCATCATCAAATATTGGATGAAGATAACCACAAAAATTAGGGTTTACATCTACCGAACACGGGGTAGAAGACCAACAACTCCGCGTGGGGATAGAACAAATCACAAATCCGCACGGGAAACCAAAATAGGGTTATAACAAACCACAAACTGCTGAAGAGCAGGAAAATAGGATTTTACAACTACCGGTATGAGAGTAGAAAACCAAAACTCTGGCTGGAGAATAAAAGGTGTATAACCACAAATTCTGTTAAGAAAGCCAGGAAAAGTAGGACTTACAACTACCGGTATGAGGGTAGAGGCCCAAAAAACATTCCGCTGGGGAACAACCCACTGGGAAGCACAAGACATCTGACAAATAGCCGATTCGGGAATGATCCGAAAAGACAGACTGAATAAAGACACGTCCTAATGAGGATATAACTCAAATAGGAAAATCCATCCCAATATATGTTGGGAGGAAACGGAAGAAACCGTCATCCACGAGGATATATCTCAGTAGGGAACTGCAGAAGGAAACACAAACATTTTCTGCTTATGGGGTTGACTCTATATGGAGAGATTTATAACACCCGACATCTGCTTGGGGAGATCTATAAAGAGATCTATATCACCATAGCAGGAGACACGACAAACAAAAGATATATGGCAAGAAATGCAACATGAATATCTGAATGTTTATGAATATGCATGAATATGCGTGATTTATGTTTGATGAATGCTGACAAAACAGACAATTCTAACACAAACAGGTTCAGGAACCAAACGTCCGGTATTATACTTCCAGGGAAAAAACCAGCTGGAGAGCCAATCTGCGGAGATCTACATGCTGTAAAGCAAAGATCTGCGGGTACTGCTGAAGAAGCAGAGAATCATAGATATCAGGAAACAACCCAATCAGGGTACAGAAAGTCACAACGGGCAAGACAGCCACCAAGACAAATCTGTAGGGGAACAAGAGAAGTCCCAAAGTATCTGCAGGGGATCCCGGTGTCAACTGAGAAACAAAAAAGGTGCATTGCACAGGCACAAACTGCTGTAGAAGCAAATCCACATAACTCCACTGGGGAACAACCCACTGAGGGAGGATGATATCATCCAGATAGAATCTAACTGCATAAGCAACTCTACTGGGGAAAACTGTCGGCTACTCTCTTGGGAACAAACCACTGAGGGAGGACAGATCAAACAAGTATATTCTGCGATAAACCACTCCACTTGGGGAGAATACACATAGCAAACTGATCACAACAAGTAGATTCTGCAATATAAGCCACTCTACTGGGGATCACAAACAGTCAGGAAATCAATCCGTTCACTGGAGGCTAGAGCCATCATCCGACCATACGGGGATTGAAGGAGTAATCAACAGGCGAAACTGCCACAACAAACAACTGCAGACTAAGCTGAGGAAAAGATGGTTGCAATACTGGGATGTCAACCCAAATCAAAACCGCTCAGGAAAATAAATCCTGCTCTGCTGGAGAGACATAAGCACTCTGATGGAGAGATAGCAACAATTCCGCAGACGACTTCGCCGGGGAAAAGGTAAAGTACCGGGTATCAAACCACTGACTTACCAAGTCTTCAAAAGAAAACAAACGTGCTGAGGAAACAGACAAATCCTACTGGCACACTGCACGGGGAAAAGCGGTAACAACTCCACTTGCAACCCTGGTGGGGATATTAATAACAGCTCTACTCGCAACTCCGAGGGGAGTACCAATCAATCAGTTACACTCATGACTGTGCTGAGGAGACAAATAAAGTCTGGGGTTATGACCCACTGGAGAAAGTGACGGGGCACCAAGATGACAAACCATCAACCACCGAAACTTCTAAATAAAACACCCATGCTGGGGAAAACTGCTGCTGGAGAAAACGAAGTCTTCAACAACAAAACACTTGCGACTGTACTGGGGAACAACCCCAACAAGGATTTGAAGAAAGAAGATACCACCAAACCAGGAATATGAACCAATGTCTTACCTGTTGGGAATCATGCCACCCTCGGGAGAGCACTGAGATATTCTTGAGTATCCTTTCAATCTTGTGAATGTTCACTTTGTTTAAACAAAAATTTTGAAAAATTGATTTGTTTAAAACAATGACATTTTATCAATTTAAAACATGCAAAACATTTGTTGAATTGAAACAAATAAGAGTGCAAATAATTGGATAAAAAGCTCAAATTGATTTGATAGAATGGTAGTCTGCAAATGGCAAGACTCCATAGATCTGTACAAATTTGAAATCAGTGATATATATTGGAAGAGGGCTACATTGAACATAATGATCCTTTCTCTACCAATTTGAATCTCGATGTATCCAAAGCTTCAGTTGACGACGAATCGAGAATCTTCTGACGAAATGACGGCTGATGAACAGAAAGTCTTGTCAGGATGCAGTTACTTGCCAAAAATCCCTAATTTTTGCCTAGATTGCCCTAGGGTGAGGTACTCAATCTAGCGGGATGCAAATATATTCTTTTTTTTCAAGTCTCTAATTTTTGCCTGGATTACCCTTGCAGGTCCTCCACCGAGACGCTCATTTTTGCCTAAGCCGCCCTTTCGGGTTTTCAACTTAGCGAGCTTTCTGTTTTTTTTCATTTGTTTTTTCATTTTTTTTCATTTGCATATACTCTTTTTTTTTTTTAGGCATAGTATCTCTTAACTGCATCTGAATTCACAGGACGAGTGAAATCCTCCCCATCCATTGTTGTAAGCATTAAAGCTCCGCCTGAAAAGGCTCTCTTAACAACATATGGACCCTCGTAGTTTGGAGTCCACTTGCCCCTGGAATCGGGCGCGAAAGACAAAACTTTCTTGAGCACAAGGTCACCTTCTCGGAACACACGAGGCTTGACCTTCTTGTCGAATGCTTTCTTCATTCTCTGCTGATACAACTGACCATGGCACATGGCAGTTAATCGCTTCTCTTCAATCAAATTCAGTTGGTCATAACGACTCTGAATCCATTCAGCATCAGTCAACTTGGCTTCCATCAAGACTCGCATTGATGGGATCTCCACCTCTACTGGGAGAACGGCTTCCATGCCATAAACAAGAGAGAAAGGGGTTGCCCCTGTTGAAGTGCGTACAGACGTACGGTATCCATGCAAAGCAAATGGCAGCATCTCATGCCAATCTTTGTACGTGACAGTCATCTTCTGGATAATTCTCTTGATATTTTTGTTAGCAGCTTCAACAGCCCCATTCATCTTAGGTCTGTAAGGAGAGGAATTATGGTGTGCAATCTTAAATTCAGCGCACAACTCATCCATCATCTTGTTGTTCAGATTGGATCCATTATCAGTAATGATCCTCTCTGGCACACCATAACGGCAAATCAGCTGATTCTTGATAAACTTCACAACCACCTGTCTGGTTACATTCGCGTACGAAGCGGCTTCAACCCATTTGGTGAAGTAATCAATTGCTACGAGAATAAACCGATGTCCATTGGACGCTTTCGGCTCAATCATACCGATCATGTCAATTCCCCACATAGAGAAAGGCCATGGTGATGAAATCACATTCAGGAGTGTCGGAGGAATATGAATCTTATCCGCATAAATTTGACACTTGTGACATTTCTTCACATACTTGCAACAGTCAGACTCCATTGTCAGCCAATAGTAGCCTGCTCTCAACATCTTCTTAGCCATGGCATGTCCATTGGAATGAGTACCAAATGAACCCTCATGGACCTCAGTCATCAACAGGTTTGCTTCGTGTCTATCCACGCATCTGAGCAAAACCATATCAAAATTTCTCTTGTACAGCACTTCACCACTGAGGTAGAAACTGCCTGACAACCTTCTCAAAGTTTTCCTATCTTTCACAGATGCCCCAGGCGGGTAGACCTGGTTCTGGAGGAAATTCTTGATATCAAAATACCAAGGCTTGTCATCTTTCACGTCTTCAATTGCAAATATGTGAGCTGGTCTATCCAAGCGCATCACAGTAATATTGGGGACATCATTCCACCATCTGACAACTATCATAGAAGCAAGCGTTGCAAGGGCATCTGCCATCCGATTATCCTCTCGAGGAATATGATAAAATTCAACTTCTGTAAAGAAAGTTGAAATTCTCCTTGCATAATCTCTGTATGGGATGAGACCTGGTTGATTCGTCTCCCATTCACCTTTGATCTGATTGACAACCAAAGCTGAATCACCATAGACATCAAGATATTTGATCTTAAGTCAATGCATTCTTCAAGTCCCATAATACAGGCTTCATACTCCGCCATATTATTCGTGCATTTGAAGGTTAGCCTTGCTGTAAACGGAATGTGCGAACCCTGGGGATTAACAATTACTGCCCCAATTCCATTTCCATATTGATTAACAGCGCCATCAAACACCATCGTCCATCTGGAACCAGGTTCTGGACCTTCATCAAGTGTAGGCTCATCGCAATCTTTCATCTTCAAATACAGAATTTCCTCGTCAGGGAAGTCATACTGAACAGACTGATGATCTTCAATTGGCTGGTGCGCTAGATGGTCAGCCAAGATACTACCTTTGATAGCTTTCTGAGCTCGATACTCAATATCATACTCAGACAACAGCATCTGCCAACGGGCAATCCTCCCAGTTAAAGCAGGCTTCTCGAAGATATACTTAATTGGATCCATTCTGGATATCAACCAAGTTGTATGATTAATCATGTACTGGCGCAAACGCTTAGCTGCCCAAGCTAAAGCACAGCACGTCTTCTCAAGCATAGAGTACCGAGACTCACAATCAGTAAACTTCTTACTGAGGTAGTAGATAGCAAACTCCTTCTTCCCTGATTCATCTTGTTGACCGAGTACACAACCCATCGAGTCTTCAAGAACTGTCAAGTACATAATCAGAGGTCTTCCTTCCACAGGCGGAGACAAAATCGGAGGTTCGGACAGATAATCTTTGATACTGTCGAAAGCTTTCTGGCAATCCTCGGTCCAATCATGAGACTGATCTTTCCGGAGGAGCTTGAATATCGGCGCACATGTGGCAGTCATGTGGGATATAAATCTGGAAATGTAGTTCAAGCGGCCAAGAAAACCTCGGACTTGCTTCTCAGTTTTGGGTGCGGGCATCTCTTGTATTGCTTTGACCTTTGCAGGATCAACCTCAATACCTCTTTCACTTACCACAAAACCCAACAACTTTCCGGAACGGACTCCAAAGGTACATTTGTTCGGATTCAGACGAAGCTGGAACTTCCTCAAACGCTGAAAAAGCTTCAACAAATGCTCAATATGCTCAACTTCCGTTCGGGACTTAGCAATCATATCATCAACATAGACTTCTATCTCCTTGTGCATCATATCATGAAACAAGGTAGTCATAGCTCGTTGATACGTGGCTCCGGCGTTCTTCAAACCGAAGGGCATCACTCGATAACAGAATGTTCCCCAAGGTGTGATGAATGTTGTCTTCTCCATATCCTCTGGTGCCATCTTGATTTGATTATATCCGGAAAATCCGTCCATAAAGGAAAAGACTTTGAATTTAGCTGTATTGTCTACCAACATGTCAATGTGTGGTAGAGGAAAATCATCCTTTGGGCTAGCTTTATTCAAATCTCTGTAATCAACGCACATACGGACTTTTCCGTCCTTCTTAGGAACAGGCACAATGTTGGCCACCCATAGAGGATATGTCGAAGTCACCAGAAACCCCGCATCAATTTGCTTCTGAACTTCCTCTTTGATCTTCACTGCCATATCTGGATGAGTTCTTCTGAGCTTCTGCTTCACAGGCACGCACTCAGGCTTCAAAGGCAGGAAATGTTGCACAATATCTGTATCTAAACCCGGCATGTCTTCATAGGACCAAGCAAAGATATCTGAATATTCTCGTAGCAAGCTGATCAAATCTTCCTTAACAGACCCTTCAAGAAGTGCCCCAATCTTCACCAGGCGCTCACAATCTTCAGATCCCAAGTTGACTGTTTCCAAGTCTTCGAGATGCGGCTGAATGATCTTCTCTTCGTGCTCAAGGAGACGGGTGATCTCATCAGGGATCTCTTCAACGTCATCTTCCTCTGCCTCAAATACAGGGAATTCAAAATTGGGAGATGGCGTTGGATCATTATGTTCAATGGGTTTTAGGATCAACCTGCATAATGATTTTGGTTAAGAAAAACTTCAGAATTTAAGCAAGCAAATCATTATGCAGATGAAAGAATGTTGCTTTTACAGCTTTTATTTTTGTTTTTATGTTTTTTGTGATCACTGATTTCATAAAGAAAAGCAAAAAGTGAAAACAAAGGAAAAACAAATGTTTTGACAATGCAAAAATTGAATGAAAACATCATTGTATATATGCTTTGCCAACAATGTCATCACTTCTCCTTTTGGCATGGGAGAAGGGTTTTAAACAAAATGAACAATTACTCTGATCTATGGATAACTGTAGGAACATCCACAGCGACCCAATTGTGGCAGACACCACCAGGAATAACAAAATTGTTCAAGTCTTCTGCATCTTCTTCTTCAATGATAGCAGCAGCTTCCTCTTCTGCAGGTTGATCAGCATGGATGAATCCTCCACTCGTGAACAGACCTTGCTCGTTGAATGCCCCAGAACCAAAGCCAATGCCAGCCCGGGATCGATTATCTTCAAGTTCAAGCACTTTCCCTAATCCAGCAACTGCACCACATTCAATGGCCAGCTTAGCATCTCGGTAGGAAGTGAATGAAGGAGACTTCTTCTCGATTGGTTTATCAATAGATAAAGCTTGGAATTGAGTTCCAACTTCATCCTCAGCATCAATGTACGAGAAAGAAGATAGATTACTGACCAGGAGAGCCTTTTCTCCCCCTACTACAACCAATTTCTTGTTTTTCACAAACTTCAACTTTTGGTGTAGGGTGGATGTCACGGCGCCAGCCTCGTGAATCCATGGTCTGCCCAAGAGACAGCTGTATGATGGGTGAATATCCATTACTTGAAAAGTGATCTGGAAATCACTTGGTCCAATCTTGATTGGGAGGTCAACTTCCCCAATCACGGTCTTGCGCGACCCATCAAAAGCTTTAACAACAACCCCACTCTGCCTCATAGGAGGACCTTGATATGACAGACGAGAGAGTGTGGATTTTGGCAATACATTCAGAGATGATCCAGTGTCCACCAGTACATTGGACATTGCATCAGATTTGCAATTCATAGATATGTGTAAAGCCATGTTGTGGTCTCTTCCCTCCTCAGGGAGATCAGCGTCACAAAAGCTCAGAGTGTTGCAAGCGGTAATGTTTGCAACAATGCTATCAAATTGTTCCAGGGTGACGTCGTGATCGACATACGCCAGATCCAAGACTTTCTGCAGAGATTCCCGATGAGGCTCTGAGTTCAGCAATAGAGAAAGAATAGAAATCTTGGAGGGCGTGTGTAGAAGCTGGTCTACAATATTGTACTCACTCTTTCTGATGAGCCTCAGCATCTCATCAGATTCTTCATCAACAATGCCACTCGGGCCATCTGAAGAAACAGGAGTCTTTTGTACAGACGAGGAGGGTTTGGCAACATCAAGTGCCGGATTCTGAACATTCACAGCATTCCCTACGGGATGTACAACAGATTCAGAAGCAACAGCCTTAGCAGGCGCAGAAAAGACACGACCACTGCGGGTCAATCCACTAACATCAGCAATAGTGGTTACAGAAGTGGACGGCAGAGGCACTTCAACTCCATCCTGGACAGCCACAGGATTGTACCGGAACGGTACGGCTTTATCAGATGAATACGGCACAGGGCCAGCTGGTTTGATAATCAAAGCAGGGGATGCCTTAGGCTTGTTGCTATTATAGCGAATAACAACGGGCTCAGGCAATTTGAACACCGGGGAGATAACACTCACTTCGGGCTCAACAACATCCACATTGCGATTCTGGAGAATCTCAATGGTACCTTCATTCAACAACATTTGCAATTCGCGGCGGACTTGGTCACAACCCAAGCGATTAACAGAACAGACACGGCACTTATCGTGGTTATGCTCCAAATAGCTGTGCTGGCACAGCATTTTATGTAAATAAACCAACGATTGCCGGATATGGCTGACATACTTCACCTTGTACTTCCCAAGGTCTTCCTGGATCATATTGACAGACTTCCCATGCGAAGGCAATGGGTTCCTGGTAACATTAGGGTTTGAGTCTTCAAAACTCAGAATTCCGCTTCTCATGAGGTCTTGAACCTTATTCTTCAGCGGGAAACAGTTCTCTACATTGTGGCCCGGAGCACCGGAATGGTAGGCACAATGCTGGTCTGGTTTGTACCACCATTGCGGATTGGCAGGAATTGCAGGAGGATCCCTGGGTGAAACCAACTTCCTCTCCAACAAGGAGGGATAAAGCTCTGTATATGTCATTGGAATCGGGTCGAAGCTGACCTTCTTCCTATCATAGTTCACATTCGCTTGGTTGGTTGTACTTCCACGAGGCTGGTAAGCCTGTTGCTGTGGACGCTGCTGTTGCTGGTATTGCGGTTGTGGATATTGCTGCTGATGCTGATACTGTTGAGCATTATCCTTGAATACAGGTGCCACACTGGCCACCTGATGCTGATGTCTGGAATGACGTGCAGGCTTCCTCTGAACAGAGGGTCTTCGATGTTTCGGCTGAGACTGCACAGCATGAGCTTCACCTTCTTTCCTCTTAAACGCTCCATACCGTTTAGAGGAAGAACCATCATCTTTAGACAACCGTCCTTCACGGACGCCTTCTTCAAGACGCATCCCCATGTTCACCATCTCGGTGAAATCAGAGGGAGCGCTGGCCACCATTCTCTCATAATAGAATGACCCAAGAGTCTTCAGAAAGATCTTGGTCATCTCTTTCTCTTCTAATGGTGGAGTGATTTGAGCTGCCAGCTCACGCCATCTCTGGGCGTACTCCTTGAACGACTCTTTGTCCTTTTGTGACATAGACCTGAGTTGATCTCTGTCAGGCGCCATGTCAACGTTGTATTTATATTGCTTGACGAAAGCTTCGCCAAGATCATTGAAAGAGCGGATGTTGGCACTGTCCAGACTCATGTACCAACGGAGAGCAGCACCAGACAAACTGTCTTGGAAGTAGTGGATCAAGAGTTGATCGTTGTCGGTCTGCGTGGACATCTTTCTGGCATACATGACCAAGTGTGCCAAAGGACAAGTGTTCCCTTTATACTTCTCAAAGTCTGGGACCTTGAATTTAACTGGTATTTTCACACCGGGAACTAGACAAAGTTCGGCTGCTGACTTGCCGAAGAGATCTTTGCCACGGAGAGTTCTCAATTCCTTTCTCAGCTCAAGGAATTGATCGTTCATTGCATCCATTTTCTCATGTACATCTGAGCCCTCAGACGCTTCAGAGTGATAAATGGTGTCGTCTACCCTCGGCATGGTATGCACGACAGGAGGACGGGAATAGGGACCGGGCTAGATGCCGGCATTTGAGCAAACGTTGGAGCTGGCAGATCTGGCATAAAGCCGGGAGGCATCCCCCAAGGAAAACCGGGAGGCATGGCATTTGGCTGATGGGCACTAACAGGCACGGCTGAAGTAGCTATCTCTGATATGACAGTCCGCTGAACCGGAGTTGCTGGCTGTTGGGGAGCAGGCTGATTCTGAGCAGCAAGAAGTTGCTCCATCAATGCGCCAAGTCTGGCGACTTCATCCCTCAAGCTCTGGTTCTCTTGTTCCAATTGCTCCATAATCCTTGCAGAGTTGACCCTCGTATAATACCGGTGAGTCAGCTTGTCTTCAAAATAAATGAAGATCAGATGTTAGAACCAGAAGACCAGAAAAATGGGTACCTGTTTATGCAAGAATGATGCATGAAATGCTTGTGCAAATGCTTTATTTTCAAGGAACCCTCAGGGTATTCATTTGCAATATTTTGAATATTTAAACATTTCGATTGCTCATGGAAAATATTTCATTCAAAATATTAAGACAAAGAAGTACAGCATTCTTTTAATTCATTACAAAGAGAAAAGGTAAATGACATCCTATGGATCCCTATTAGCTCGGGATGCTGGAAGACGAGAAGTGTACAACTTCTTGATCTCTCTCTCATAGGCAGCCTCCATATCAGCCTTCTCCTTAGCAAGTTGATCATACTTCCTTTTCCAGAATTTGGATGACTGAGGAAGCAGAGAAGTCCAAGCGTCGTTCGGATCGTCGATCACTCGGTGCTCGAGAAATTCAATCATATCATCCTTCTCCTTGAGCTGCTGCAGCAATTCCTCTCTCTCGCGGATCCAGGCACGCGAAAGGTCTTCTTCTCTCAACTCTTCTACACGTTGGGTAGGGAGGGTTGAAGGCCCAGCCACATCCAACAGTGTAGGTCTCGGATGATCATACGGCATCAAGTAGGTAGCAGCCCTCTGTCTGACCCAAGAGGTATATGGCTCCAAAGCAATGCAATTCTTCGGACCCAATTCATTCCTACTCTTTATGCGAATATTGCGCCAAGCGCGGACAAATCTGGCTTTCAGGCCTTGGGGATCTTTACCCTCCTGAAAGAATACACCTTCTAACAGAATGTTATGGGGTTTATCCTTTAGGGGGAACCCAAGCTGACGACGTGCAAGCGTAGGGTTGTAGGTAATCCCACCACATGTACCAAGAAGAGGCACATTGGGGAATTCACCACAAGAATTGATGATCTGAACGGTATCATACACACGATCATACCAGGTGATATCATCATTGGTGAGAGACATGAGTCTCTGAGACCACCGTAGACATCCCTTGTTCTCCTTGAAAGCAACTGTCTGCGGCAAGTGCGAAATAAACCACTTGTACAGCAGGGGTAAACAGCAGACAATAACTCCTCCATTCTTCATATTCCTTAGATGCATGGAGACATATGCATCACCCAACAAGGTCGGAACCGGATTAAGAACTGAAAAGATCCTAATGGCGTTCATGTCGACGAACTTGTCAAAGTTGGGAAACAACACCAATCCATAGATAAGCAATACAAATAGAGCCTCAAAGGCATCCTCACTCATGGCCTTCCCATAGAAAGTGGCTTGAGCAATAAGGAACTCGGAAGGAAAACCCTGAATTCCGCCTTTGGTAGTCAGATTAGCTCTAATCAGATCTTCATCTATGTGCAACAAGCTGGAAATCTCTCGAGCAGATGGAATACTCTCTAAGCCACTGAACGGCACTTGATCCAGAATCGGAATCCCAATAAGGTGAGAGTATTCTTCCAAAGTCGGCATCAACTGGAAGTCCGGAAATAAGAAGCAATGATAGAGCGGATCATAGAACTGAGCAAGAGTGCTCATCAATCCCTCATCCACTTGAGTAGTCAGCAACGGCAGAAGCTTCCCATATCGAGCCTTGAAACCCAAGGGATCTAATACATATGATGTCAGATTCCTTAACTCTTTTACATCAGGCTGCTTAAAGCTGTACTTCTTTGTATGCCTTTTCGGTCTTTCCATGTCTGAAAATTTTGCAAATCAACCCTTTAAGTTCCTTGAAAATTTTCTCTTTTGATGACATGAATGCGGATGAATGCGTGAATGCATGAATGCAACAAACACACTCAAGGATCAAGCAAAGCACACCAAACAAAGGTCGTGGGAAAGCTCATTGTATCCCTAATATCAATCATCCATTTTGGTGGATTTAGGTTTTCACCCTATCGACACCCAAGTTCCATTGATATTAACGGTACATGAACCGGTTCAAACATTCCTAATATCAACCAGCCGCTTTGATGGATTTTAGGTTTTACACCTGATCCGGGATCCATTGATATTAACAATGCTTGAACGACTCAACCACGAATCACGGGTTTGTTGAGAGTCACGAGCATGGGTCTCGGTTAAGAACCACCCAAAGGGAGTGTACTAGGGTTTAAACCTGCCAGACATGTTCTATCAGAGGTTCCCATAATCATCGTTCCATCTTTCGAATATTATCGGAGGAACGAATACTCGTATTCCAAGAATATTCTCAAGAGAAACTCTTATGAGTGTAGTATCGCGTAACAATCGTATCAGAACTGACATCTGAACGACCTCCGCACTACGGTCCTAAAAATAGGCCAAGATGGGTTTGGTAAACTAAGGTCCTTGGCTTCTGCGGAACATGATTGAAAGAATAATGCCTAACCACAAATAACTTGTGTGACATTATTAGTTCAACATGACCTCCACCAAGTGAATGGGCTCGCAAGTCAACTGGCTAAGGACTACTCCACACCAGTCGACAAGACTATGCCATTCTCCTATCCTAGAGAGCACTCGAGTTCGGGTACAGAACTCATCTCACAGATCACCAAAGCACACAGCAAATGTATATCAAGCAATTCACACATTACAATCAATACATTCATCCCAAATTGTACAAAAATATGTCAGATAAAGAATAATAACATATATCACAACAAGGGTGAAAAGTAGGCAATACCACCAAGGATTCTGGTGAGATGTCCCCAGCAGAGTCGCCACTTTTCTGTAGCGGTGTATTCGTCGCTATATGATCTATCGATTAAATCATAAGCTAAGAGATACGTTGAAATTTTCGAGTCGCCACCGCACTTTTATTTATCCAAAGGATTGGCTAAAAAGCGAACAAAAGCCTAAGAAGTTTTACACGTAGAAAACTAATAAAAAGATCAGAGAGTCTGGGTAAGGGGTAAATTACGCAATGGGAAGGTGTTAGGCACCCACTACGTCCTAGGTACTCCTAGGGAGCCCTTTTCACACTTGTTATGCAAAATTATTATTTGTTATGACCTAAAGATTGTGCAAACATGATTGGGATGATGAGAAAGAATATACATTTTATTGTTAATGGGTTATTGGGTTCGAACGGATGAACCCGTTGCCTACGTACCTTCCATCAAAGGTAAGGATCAGAACGCCGTAGTTCGGCTAAAAGATTTCCAAAAGTGGGTTAGGTTCAATTTTAAACACAAACCCTAGGTCTTACGTTATCCACGGGAGAAAACTCAACCTTATACAAACAACAACGTCCACCATGTGAGAACAGCTTCAACTGGCCAGAGAGGGGTTAACCCTATAATAGGCGAGGAAGACTTACAATTCAATCACTAAAGACAGAAGGTGAGATTAACATCAACCACTAAGATAAATCAAACCTATAGCTCATGTATGAAAAGATTAATGGACAAAGCCAAAACAAGTGAATGAGTGAAGTTACTGATTATGATTATAAAACGGAGTCAAAGTATGATTAAGATCAATTCAAATAAGTATTATGAAAATGAAGTTTTGAAAAAAGGTCAAGGACTTGAGTCCAGGTTTTTAGTTAGAAAACATGAAGATGTTTGCACAACACTTATGTCAAGTTTAAAAGATAAGGTGTGAAAAGGTTCTAAGACGTAATGAATGATGAATGGATGAGGATGGATAGTAAAACTTCTTAGAAGGTTCACTTCTTGAGATCATATGGGAGATGATTCAAGTGTGTCCTTTGGAATAGCAATTAATAATAACAAACAGGCAAAGCAAGCAAAAGCGGATATCGGATGCCAATCAATGGTCTTATACCAATCTCCTAAAACAGAACGGGATATCAGAAGCCACTCAATGGACTTACACTAATCTCCACAGACAAAGAAAATAAAAGCGGATACCGGATACCAATATATGGATTTACACCAGTCTCCTAAAACAGAACAGGATATCAGATGCCACTCAATGGACTTACACTAATCTCCTCAGAAGAAAACAAAAATGAAATATGGAAGTCAACTGCCAATCTATCTGGACTTAGGTTATCTCCACAGTATGGTCCTAGGAAATCCAATGCCACATCACTGGGACTTACAATGGATCCTCACATACAAGAACAAAAGCAACAATATGATCACAGGAATGCAAATGCCAACTTACAGGGACTTATAATTGCAACCTCTCATACAAACAGATGAACAAACTATGATCACAGGAAAGCAGATGCCAACTTACAGGGACTTATAACTGTATCCTCACATACACACAGATAAACAGAAGATATGAGTGACCAATGAGGTCTTACACTCTATCCTTCCATATCACAGGAGCAAATGCCAAAGCAATGGTCTTACAATTGTCCTCAATGGGCAAACAACAATGATAGCATCACAAAGATAAATGAGATGATCATGCATTAATGGCAATTGATGATAATGATAAATGCATAGCATACAGGCAAGCAAGTGCACATGAAGCAATCAATCAATCAATGAATATCAAACAGCACACTCTATAGCCAAACAATGGGGGCTCACACAAGAGGGTTTGACTTTAAAAGTCCACTATAATGGGTAAAAGTTGCTCTTAACCTGGCCATTGAGGGGCTCAGGTGAAGCAGATGAATAGGAGATGAGGAGTATGCCTCATTGCTTCTATCTCATATCAGAGAGAGCATCAAAGAAAGTGTGGGAGTTCAGAAAGTAGGAACTCTCTCCACATTATTGACTCGATTAGATCTTGGGTATTTATCTCATTGCTTCAACCAGGTACTGGGAGCAAAGAGAGGACACACTGAATAGTGGGGGATAGATTACTTATCCCTACCTTCCACCAATTGCCTTACTTGAAGGACTTTTCCTGCTTAGGACAAATATAAACAAACACAGGCATTGCCTCTTAAGGAGGACTTCAGACAGTTTGCCCGGTCAAATAACAGACCGGGTCTCCAGACTACATGAAGAAGAAGTAATTATACCTCAAAGCAAATGCTATAAAGCAAAGCAAGCAATCAAGTTCAAAGAACTTAGGCAACTAAAGTACCTGAAAAAGTCAAACTCATTAGTAAACAAGTCAACAATCAAAAGCAAAAGAAAATGAACCAATAGTCACACAGAAGGACCAATTGTGCAAGGCACAAAGACTCAAGCATATGAGTCACCTACAAAACAAGTGGTTAGCACATGATAAACAAACCAACTCAATCAAAATTGAAAGGTCTTTGGGGCATTGGTGCTCAACCTGAAACAAACAGCTCAATTGTAAGCTCAGAAGACCACTAGGACTAGCCTAGGGTCAAAGATGAAAGAAAAAGGCCAAGGCAGCAAGCAATATTCAATCAAAGTCAACTCCAATCATGTAAGAAGCAAATACAATTGGATTCAAACTTACATCATGCATCAAGGTCATTTCATATGCAAAAGGATGCAAAGCATGGCAAAAGAAGCATACAAAAGTCAACAGCAAAGACTTCATTCAAAAGTCAACTCAAACATTTTCAAAAATTATGAAATAAATCACACTCAATCCTAACATCTAACATGGTATACATGTAAAATTTCATGGCATTTGGATGAGAGGAAGGCAGTCAATGAAATTCATGAAGTCAAATCAAATTCAAGCAAGCATGGTGAAAGTCAACAAGCATAGGTCAACTTCAAAAAATCATATCAATTTGAAAACAGAAGATAAATGAATGAGATTAACATCAATGCAAAGCTTGAGATGTCTAGTTATCACATATGAAATTTCAAGGTCATACAATAAGATTTGAGAATTTCACAAAAGATTTGGCAAGGTATAGCACAAAAAGTCAACAAATGACCAAGTATGGAAGAAAATTCACAATTAAATGGAAAACAGCATGATTAATTCCAAGAAAATTCATACATCAATTAGACATACAAGGGATCATTCATGCAAAATTTGGAGTCATTTTGATGTAGGGAAGTGTGTGAACAAAAATTGTGGAAATGCATGATCATGGTATAGCACCAAATGCAACACACAACTTCAAAAAATCATAACTATCAATCCACAAATGATAAATGCACAAACTTTATATGGAAATGAAGATCAATGTGTCTAGTTTCACCACAAAAAATTTCAAGCTCATTGGATGCAACATGACAATTTCACAAAGAGAATGGCACAATGTATCATTTTGGCATACATGTCAAGAAAATATTTATCAATTAAAATCCAGCCAATGGAAAATTAATTAAAATTCACCATAAAATAGTAGACATCTTTGTGATCATTATGCAAGAAATTTCATAATTTTTGGAATTAAAATGAGCAAGAAATGAATTGTTGAAGTTTGATGAATAAATGAACAAAACATGAAATACATAGCATGGTCAATGGTCAAACACAAGTCAACGTGGCAATGCTGTAATTTCTGCCAACTTAAATGAAACGACACAGCATTGGCAAACAAAATGAAATGTTCTCATTGGCTGGAACCAACGGAACAGTGCTCATGCGCCAATGAGCTCAAAATTCTGGGTTCTAAAACCCTAGGGTTTTAACAGCCAGGCATGCTTCAAACTTAAGTTCATGAACAACAACCAACAAACAGCATAGCATTCAAACATCATCCCCAAGCTCAATATCAACTGAAATTCGAACAAACCAAACACTAACATGGCAATGGTGAGGTTCATACTACACACAAACAACAGCAACAACATGGCATTGTGGGAAAAAAACTGGAAAAGGCAAATGGTTTGACAGCAGCACATCATCATAACAGCCGCAGCAACATTCATTATGACATAACAGTAAACAACATGAGCTTGATGATTTCTGGACAGCTCATGATTCAAGCATAGCAGCAGCAAGATTTCAGCATTGTAAGCATGGCAAATCGTGTTCATCATGTTATCATCATGCAAACATAACCAACAGCAAGCAACAGCATAAGTTCATCATCATCATTCAAATAACAAACCACACAACAACAGTACATGACAGCATACAACAGCATGGATTTAGCAGCAGGGCAGTAACAGCATGGTTTCAGTATATTCAAGCACCATCCATAACCAACATCAACAATCAAAAACAAACAATGTAACAGCATCACTAAACAGCATTAGCCAACAGCAAAACAAGCAATACTCAAGGGAGAAATCTGGATATGACATCAGGTTTGAACAGCAGCATTGGCATTCAGCATTCAACTCATGACCAAAACTAAACCAAGTCTCACACAATCAACATCATCATCTCATGATCTTAATCATCAAACAAACAATTGCAACAAACAAATCACACAAAAAAAACATGGCCTTAATGCTCATGTAGCAACATAATACAAGCAAACTGAGTATGAGTCATATGGATTTCTAAGCATGTTCACTCGGTTATAGCATTTAATGGTTCTTTGGGTTCAAGCCTAACAGCAGCAAGGTTTAGCATGGTATCATGGTAAGTTCATGAAATAACATACAACATTTGAACAACCAAGTATAAGCAAAACCAACAATGATCATGACCTATGAAAACATCATTAGCATGTGCATTAGCTAGCAACACAACACACACAATCATGAATTCATGTACTGGGCAGAGTTATGATTGTGTAACAGCAGCAGGCATTAACAGCATGGCAGCACATTCATGTTCATTATCATCATGTAATCATCATCATAAAACATTTAAGTAAACAGCATGGTATTCTATCATGGCAATCCTCATGGTAGCTAAACAATCATCACTATACATCGTTAACAACAAACCAACCAAAATCCTGAGAAAAAAACTGGACAGGGCATGAGTTTGGGCAGCAGTATCATTGAGGTTTTGGCAATGCTCTAGCAAGCACTTAACAAGCATACAACACAGTCATATGGATTTTCCAAACATGTTTCTAAAGTTTTCAAATACTGCAGCAGGGTAATAGCAACATGGTGGAAAATCCTCATGACTTAAACATCAACATACAACAGCAGTCATTAATTCAAGCAAAACATCATTAAACAAGGTACAAGCCTTATGTCAAGCAAACAAGGCAAAGAAACAGTATGCTCATGCACATCTAAACAGCAACACACCAAAACAACATTCAAGCAAAAGTTTGAGCCGGACAGGTAGTTTATCAGTAGCATGTCATCATCTCCAACATTCATCAGCATATGTTATCATCATTCCACATTCAAAAACATGGCAAACAGCAAGATATTTAGCAATGTACTTCATGACATAAACAACCAAATAACAAAAGCAGGCAAGTTTCTGGATAGGGTTTCCTGAATTGTAGCAAGCATTCATCATCATCCATCATTATATCATCAATCATAAACAAACTTCAAGTAGACTTATGCATACAGCATGGTAGCCAAAACAAAGATGTTCATACAGCAGCCTAACAACAACAAAACAAACAGACAGTCGAGCAAATTCTGGGCAGGCTTACAGTTATGAACAGGGTATCATCATCAACACTCCATCATGAACAAAACTCATCCAGCAATTAACAACCACACAATGGCCATGCCACACTATCCTCATGCAACAATAATCACAACCAAACAACATTTAATCCTGGAAAAAAAATCTGGGCAAGGCACAGGTTGAACAACAGCAGCATAAACTCATCATCACCATAAGCTCGAAAATTCAATGTACTCAGAAATTAAATATGAGCATACCAATAGCATTAACAAACTTAAAGCAACAGGAATATATCATTACTTTTCACTAAAACATTGCAAACAAACCAAATCGAACCAAAATGCATTAATACACAAAAATAAAAATCAAGTTTTAAGACAGCATAGTTCACCATTCAATGTGATTCAAGTTTCATAATGCTCAGCATACAAAGAACTATAAGATACATGGCATGTTTTGATGAAAAGAGAAAGTTGAGGGCTTACTTGTTTTTGAAGAAAAACTGGAAATAGTGAGGAAATGAGGGATGTAGCTCGAAACAAACAATCACACAGCTTCCAAAGGTTGAATGCTTGCAGAAAACTTTCAGCAGAAAAATGCCAATTGCCCAAAAATGCAAGAAGGGAGAATGAGTGTGTTTTTTACGTGGAGGCTGCAGTCTAGGGTTGTGAGAATGTCAGAAAAATGCATTTATATTGTCTGTTTAAAGTTGGTTTAGAGAATGATAATCTTGCTTAACTTAAAATGTGGTTTTTGCCTTTTTGCTAAATGTGTACCAGTGGAGATTGGAGGGTGTGTTTGCTGCGAATTGGGCCTCAAATAGGCTGGAAACAGACTGCAATTTTGCTGTTTTTGGTTATACATGGAAGGCTGTACCTTGCTTTGTTCTTATGCTCCAATTTGCAAAAATAACAACTTGTGCAAGTTTGGTCAAAATGAGGTGTAAAGGTGGTATGATGATGGTTTATGGCTTGGAACAAATCACAAATATTGTATGGAACATTTCCCAATTGACCAAATCAAGAAAAAGCCAAAAACTCAAAAAGTCAAAGTTTGGTCAAACTTTAAATTTAAATGCAAAAGGTCCAAAAATGCCATTTTGATTGGCAAGGTTTTAGGTCATGAAATTTATATTTTTGGAAAGAGGATGAAAAATGTGGTTTGTAGGAAAAAACCCCACCAAATTTGGCCTTATGGTTTGAGAGTTATGGCTTGTTGAAGTTCAAAAATTGGTGAAAATGATTTGATCATATCTTGACAACCACACATGGGATTTTGATGTTCTTGGACTTTTTGAAAATGGGAAAACAAGATCTTCAACTTTCATGTTGGGCAAAAATTCATTTGGAGCTTGTATCATGATGTAAGTTTAAGATCAAGAAGTTTCCATTTTTGGCAGTTGAAATTACAAGTCCACTTTCTATTTCTGGAAAATTTCTGATTTGACTTGATTTTCTTCCATGATGAGGTTGAACATGATAGATGAGACTTATACAAGCATGAATGAACTTCTTCAAATCAATTCTATCCATCAAATCTTGATTAAATCAACTGTTGACCAAGTTTGACTTTCTGTTGACTTTCCTAGGGTTTTGGACTGATTGATGCACTTCTGATGAATTCCAAACCCTAATTCCTTGAGACCTTGACTTCAAATGATGTCTCAAGATGTATGAACCTTTGATTAATGATCATGATGCCCAAATTCTGCAAGAATGGCCATCATCCATTGCTTTGACTGACTGTTGACCATCTTTGACCTAATTTCTGATGATTGCTTCCACTGCAATCAACAAGGTTAGACTGACAATATTTTTGTACTTTTTGAATGATAAACATATGACAGCAAGAATATACAAATGCAAAGTATGCTTGGTGATCAAGAAATCAACCCACAAGGCAAATCTATCCACTAGGAGGGGACAAAGACATGCAATGATCTTTGAGGTTATAATATAAATGATATGGGCCATGAGGGATCTTAGGGCCCAAAATTGGGGTCTTACAATGACCATGGGTGGTGAGGATTTTCTATCCCCTGTGAATGCGGACGCAGTTAAAAAATACTTCGTATAAGAGACCCGCTGGACGGGAAGAATAAAATAGTCCAGGCAAAAATGGGCATCCCGGCGAACCAGAAAAAAATGAATGAAGATGAAAAGGTTCGGGCAAAAATTAGGGATAAAAAAGAAAAAAAAAACTGTACGCCCGGCAGGTCGAAAACCCCACAAGGGCGGCCTGGGCAAAAAAGGGTATCCCGGTGGACTGAAAACCCGAGAGGACGGTCCAAGCAAAAGAGGGAGTGAAACGAACAACTGCGTCTGGCATGATCGTTTGTACTTTGGATATGACACATGGATAATCTAAAAGCGGAGATCGGTCGGAAGCGTCTTGTTTCGGAAGGCAGAAAGCGCGGAGAGTCTTGAGGACATATGGGTTGTAACCGGGTTGGAACTCGATGAGATCACAGGTTCACATTGCCATTAGGATAGATTTTCCTTTTGTGCGCAATTACCTCTTTTCAGGGATTACTTCCTGTGTACTGCTCAGTTACGAGCCACCTTTTTTCAATCAATAAAATGCATATTCAGTCAAATAATTTTGTTTTTGTTTTCATTACCGCTTTGAGTGCAAAAACATTCATTTATTTTGATAAGAATCTTTGCATTTTGAGATGTAGGGGTCTCTTCCAATGCATGCTTAGAGGATTGTAACTTGAAATCTTATTCGGAAGGTAGAGTGACCCGGGTGTTGAAATTTTGGCGCGCCTGGGGCACGTTTTATCTGACGATCTCTTTTGCAGGTGTTGTTGGTTATTTTCACTCACTTGCAGGTTGTGGTGCGAAGCGTTTCTTTTTGACAAAAGATTCCTTTGAGGTCAAATCAGGGACGAGGAATTGAAGAACGGTGTAGAGACGGCGAAAGAATTGTGACGATCCTAGAGGGTTAATCAAGAAGACTCTTCAAAGTCTGAAGAAAGTGGAAAATTGACATTGTGGTTAGATGGTGAATACTAGTGCTCGACGAGTCGACGGGTGTTCCGTGTCAAATATTACTTATCTCCTTAGCGGGTTCGAGGTCGGTGTTTCCTCAGTGGCCAGGCATGGAGGTTGTTGTTCCCCCGGCAGGGGTGTGCGTTGGTAGTTTTTTCCCCAGTGAAGTCCCCAAGCAGATCGAGTTCAGTGGAGGTCATCCCCAGTGAGGGTTACTCTTTCCTCGGCGTCAGTGTTATCCCATGAAGGGTTGGAGATTGGAGCGATATCGAGTTCCTCAACAGAGTTGCTCGTGCCGTCCCCTGAGGGGGATACTTTTTACGCATTCATCATTTAGAGAAGCATAGCATATTGCATAACTAATTGCGTAGCATTTCCGTGGTTATGGAGCATTACGCTGTAAAACTCATGCATCGGCATTGCAAGCATAAGCTAGTCTCGAGTCGTGGTTACCATTTGAGAGTTGGTTTAGCTGGTTGGTGAAGATGTTACTCTGAGGAGTTTGGCATCGTGGTTTTGAATCAACAGTATTCCCCAGTAGCGCAATATTGGAGGAAGAGATTTCGTCGTTCGGAGATGGAAATGAAGATTGGAGAACGTTACGCGATCAGCGCGAAGATTGAGGTCCACCATGAGAAAAGGAAGTGCTGGGCATTTTCTGAAGAAAGGGGTTCAATTGGAGATGGGGATTGGAATTGAAGATTGTATCCGGGATGAGGTCCTCAGGATTGTCTTCTGATCATGTGTCACCCTAGACTTTGGTGAGGCCAACAGAAGTCGTTATGGGTGTCTTCAAGGGAAAAGAACAGGAAAGACCTCAATAGATTTTGGGTTCGGGAGGTACATTATACAAAGGGAAGGTATTAGCACCCTTTGTATCCATGGTTATCCATGGGCTCTTAATTGCTGGATCACTTATATTTTTGTCTGAAAAGTGTTCGTGAATTGTTTAAAAAAATGTTTCGAAAAGAGAGTTTAACTTTGTAATGATTCTCGTATGAATGTATACAAAGTATTTATCTCGTTTGATTTTGAAAATGGTTTAGAAAAATATAACTTGGTAATGATTCTAGTATGAATGTATACCAAGTGGTGATTTTCTAGGATTTGCAAAGTGTGAGGGGTGGGAAATGTTTTTAGGTTATGATCCAGTAATTGAGAGCTATACCTTCCTAAGGTCGTTATGAACGTTTCCTATCCTTATGAGGGTAAAACTGTCCTTACTATTGAGAAGTAAGTAATTTTACCCTTTGGATGTAAAAGGGTCATTGTAGGGTCATCGATAGGTCATTGAAGGCAACAGTTGTAAGGATACCTTAGCATTCGAAGGGACGATCATCATTTAACCGTAGGCTACACCGAAGGGTCATCGAGGGACGAAATCATATATTCGAAGGCAACATCCGAGGGACTATGATTTATTTTATGATGATTTAATCGAAGGGCCATTGCTAAGTGTATCCCCACATTCGCGGGACATGACCGGGGTACCGTAATATCGTAAGGCAAAAGAGAGGTCCAAAATCACATGTTTAAAGGTCATATTTTAAAGTCAATTAGGTGATTAGGATGAATTTCCACCTTAAAATCAATACATTAAAATTAATACATTAAAATTAATACATTAAAATTAATTAAGCAATTTAGGGTGGATCTTCATAAGGGCATCCCACAAATAAAGTGGAAGGCCTAAACAGCACTCTTTTCCTGGGATATGTGAACCTTTACAAAATTCAGCAAACGGGTTAGAATACCAATCAGGGTGCAATCGAGGATTACACCGCAAAAGAAAACACAACAGCATGAATGTCAGGAAAAACAGTGCATAATTAACATAGAATAGATCAGGTTACGCATCGGACATAACAAATATCAACGGCTGTCCCGTTCGCCTCTTCCTCGCCTAGCGAGGGCCTAGCGAATGCTCGCTACATGCTCGCTTAGCGATGTGCTAGCGAGCGGCGGCGGGTTTTGAATTTTAGAACAGTATGATCTCAGCATGCTGCATGCCTTATTGCATTCAATTACAGAAATAATATGGTCAAATACTCAGGATATTCAGGCGTACTGGAATTCACATGCAAAGTCTAATTACATATCCAAAAATTCAATCATGATGCATTATGTATTTAGAGATTTACACATTGGAAGCATAAAACAATAATGATACACAAACCTGTTTGCAATGGAGTGTTAATGCTGAATTGGCAAGTCACCTTTGGTATCGGGTTGAGTTGGGCGGCGGTAACTTCGGTGCGGATGAGCGGCCGTCAGGGTTTCTTCACTCCGACTTCTCTGGGCTACTCTCCGGGGTTGCTATGCCAGGGTTTCCGGCCGTCTTCTTCTGTTTTCGTCCTCCGTTTGTGTCTGTCCCTTTTCGTGGCTGAAGAGCTGGTATTTATAGTGGTAGTGGTGACCTAATGGGCTCAGACTGAAGCCCGAAAATTATAATATTCGCAAGCTTCGCTAGGCGAGCCTGTAGCGAAGGCTCGCTAGGCGAAGGATTTGCTCGCCTAGCGAGCATGCAGTTTATGACCTAATGGGCTCAGAATGAAGCCCAACCATTCTGGTAATCGCAAGCTTCGCTAGGCGAAGGAGTTGCTCGCCTAGCGAGCAAGCTAGTTTGGGCCTCTTCTGGATTGGGTCCGTTGTGAGCTGGGCTTTTGTTCCTTTAAGATCAGTGCCTTGCAGAATAAGTCGGAATGCCTTGAAAGATGCCTTGTAATATCAACGGGCAAATTTTGGGGTATGACACATGGGTATCGAACCTCAGTGCGTACATCTACTGGGGCAACGCCTTTCTCGCTTGTGTATGGGATGGAAGCTGTGCTACCAGTTGAGGTCCAGATTCCGTCATTGAGAGGGGAAGAGGCTGAATGGGTAAGGACTCGCTATGAAGAGTTGAGCCTGATTGAGGAATAGAGGCTGGCGGCCATTTGTCATGGGCAGTTGTACCAGCAGCGAATGAAGCGTGCTTTTGACCGAAAGATACGACCTCGTGTGTACCATGTAGGAGATATAGTGTTGAAAAGGATCCTTCCTCCTCAGAACGATCGTCGGGGCAAGTGGACACCCAATTATGAAGGTCCATTCGTGGTCAAGAAGGTTTTCTCTGGCGGAGCCTTGCTGTTGACGACCATGGGTGGTGAGGATTTTCTATCCCCTGTGAATGCGGACGCAGTTAAAAAATACTTCGTATAAGAGACCCGCTGGACAGGAAGAATAAAATAGTTCAGGCAAAAATGGGCATCCCGGCGAACCAGAAAAAAATGAATGAAGATGAAAAGGTTCGGGCAAAAATTAGGGATAAAAAAGAAAAAAAAACTGTACGCCCGGCAGGTCGAAAACCCCACAAGGGCGGCCTGGGCAAAAAAGGGTATCCCGGTGGACTGAAAACCCGAGAGGACGGTCCAAGCAAAAGAGGGAGTGAAACGAACAACTGCGTCTGGCATGATCGTTTGTACTTTGGATATGACACATGGATAATCTAAAAGCGGAGATCGGTCGGAAGCGTCTTGTTTCGGAAGGCAGAAAGCGCGGAGAGTCTTGAGGACATATGGGTTGTAACCGGGTTGGAACTCGATGAGATCACAGGTTCACATTGCCATTAGGATAGATTTTCCTTTTGTGCGCAATTACCTCTTTTCAGGGATTACTTCCTGTGTACTGCTCAGTTACGAGCCACCTTTTTTCAATCAATAAAATGCATATTCAGTCAAATAATTTTGTTTTTGTTTTCATTACCGCTTTGAGTGCAAAAACATTCGTTTATTTTGATAAGAATCTTTGCATTTTGAGATGTAGGGGTCTCTTCCAATGCATGCTTAGAGGATTGAAACTTGAAATCTTATTCGGAAGGTAGAGTGACCCGGGTGTTGAAATTTTGGCGCGCCTGGGGCACGTTTTATCTGACGATCTCTTTTGCAGGTGTTGTTGGTTATTTTCACTCACTTGCAGGTTGTGGTGCGAAGCGTTTCTTTTTGACAAAAGATTCCTTTGAGGTCAAATCAGGGACGAGGAATTGAAGAACGGTGTAGAGACGGCGAAAGAATAGTGACGATCCTAGAGGGTTAATCAAGAAGACTCTTCAAAGTCTGAAGAAAGTGGAAAATTGACATTGTGGTTAGATGGTGAATACTAGTGCTCGACGAGTCGACGGGTGTTCCGTGTCAAATATTACTTATCTCCCTAGCGGGTTCGAGGTCGGTGTTTCCTCAGTGGCCAGGCATGGAGGTTGTTGTTCCCCCGGCAGGGGTGTGCGTTGGTAGTTTTTTCCCCAGTGAAGTCCCCAAGCAGATCGAGTTCAGTGGAGGTCATCCCCAGTGAGGGTTACTCTTTCCTCGGCGTCAGTGTTATCCCATGAAGGGTTGGAGATTGGAGCGATATCGAGTTCCTCAACAGAGTTGCTCGTGCCGTCCCCTGAGGGGGATACTTTTTACGCATTCATCATTTAGAGAAGCATAGCATATTGCATAACTAATTGCGTAGCATTTCCGTGGTTATGGAGCATTACGCTGTAAAACTCATGCATCGGCATTGCAAGCATAAGCTAGTCTCGAGTCGTGGTTACCATTTGAGAGTTGGTTTAGCTGGTTGGTGAAGATGTTACTCTGAGGAGTTTGGCATCGTGGTTTTGAATCAACAGTATTCCCCAGTAGCGCAATATTGGAGGAAGAGATTTCGTCGTTCGGAGATGGAAATGAAGATTGGAGAACGTTACGCGATCAGCGCGAAGATTGAGGTCCACCATGAGAAAAGGAAGTGCTGGGCATTTTCTGAAGAAAGGGGTTCAATTGGAGATGGGGATTGGAATTGAAGATTGTATCCGGGATGAGGTCCTCAGGATTGTCTTCTGATCATGTGTCACCCTAGACTTTGGTGAGGCCAACAGAAGTCGTTATGGGTGTCTTCAAGGGAAAAGAACAGGAAAGACCTCAATAGATTTTGGGTTCGGGAGGTACATTATACAAAGGGAAGGTATTAGCACCCTTTGTATCCATGGTTATCCATGGGCTCTTAATTGCTGGATCACTTATATTTTTGTCTGAAAAGTGTTCGTGAATTGTTTAAAAAAATGTTTCGAAAAGAGAGTTTAACTTTGTAATGATTCTCGTATGAATGTATACAAAGTATTTATCTCGTTTGATTTTGAAAATGGTTTAGAAAAATATAACTTGGTAATGATTCTAGTATGAATGTATACCAAGTGGTGATTTTCTAGGATTTGCAAAGTGTGAGGGGTGGGAAATGTTTTTAGGTTATGATCCAGTAATTGAGAGCTATACCTTCCTAAGGTCGTTATGAACGTTTCCTATCCTTATGAGGGTAAAACTGTCCTTACTATTGAGAAGTAAGTAATTTTACCCTTTGGATGTAAAAGGGTCATTGTAGGGTCATCGATAGGTCATTGAAGGCAACAGTTGTAAGGATACCTTAGCATTCGAAGGGACGATCATCATTTAACCGTAGGCTACACCGAAGGGTCATCGAGGGACGAAATCATATATTCGAAGGCAACATCCGAGGGACTATGATTTATTTTATGATGATTTAATCGAAGGGCCATTGCTAAGTGTATCCCCACATTCGCGGGACATGACCGGGGTACCGTAATATCGTAAGGCAAAAGAGAGGTCCAAAATCACATGTTTAAAGGTCATATTTTAAAGTCAATTAGGTGATTAGGATGAATTTCCACCTTAAAATCAATACATTAAAATTAATACATTAAAATTAATACATTAAAATTAATTAAGCAATTTAGGGTGGATCTTCATAAGGGTATCCCACAAATAAAGTGGAAGGCCTAAACAGCACTCTTTTCCTGGGATATGTGAACCTTTACAAAATTCAGCAAACGGGGTAGAATACCAATCAGGGTGCAATCGAGGATTACACCGCAAAAGAAAACACAGCAGCATGAATGTCAGGCAAAACAGTGCATAATTAACATAGAATAGATCAGGTTACGCATCGGACATAACAAATATCAACGGCTGTCCCGTTCGCCTCTGCCTCGCCTAGCGAGGGCCTAGCAAATGCTCGCTACATGCTCGCTTAGCGATGTGCTAGAGAGCGGCGGCGGGTTTTGAATTTTAGAACAGTATGATCTCAGCATGCTGCATGCCTTATTGCATTCAATTACAGAAATAATATGGTCAAATACTCAGGATATTCAGGCGTACTGGAATTCACATGCAAAGTCTAATTACATATCCAAAAATTCAATCATGATGCATTATGTATTTAGAGATTTACAAATTGGAAGCATAAAACAATAATGATACACAAACCTGTTTGCAATGGAGTGTTAATGCTGAATTGGCAAGTCACCTTTGGTATCGGGTTGAGTTGGGCGGCGGTAACTTCGGTGCGGATGAGCGGCCGTCAGGGTTTCTTCACTCCGACTTCTCTGGGCTACTCTCCGGGGTTGCTATGCCAGGGTTTCCGGCCGTCTTCTTCTGTTTTCGTCCTCCGTTTGTGTCTGTCCCTTTTCGTGGCTGAAGAGCTAGTATTTATAGTGGTAGTGGTGACCTAATGGGCTCAGACTGAAGCCCGAAAATTATAATATTCGCAAGCTTCGCTAGGCGAGCCTGTAGCGAAGGCTCGCTAGGCGAAGGATTTGCTCGCCTAGCGAGCATGCAGTTTATGACCTAATGGGCTCAGAATGAAGCCCAACCATTCTGGTAATCGCAAGCTTCGCTAGGCGAAGGAGTTGCTCGCCTAGCGAGCAAGCTAGTTTGGGTCTCTTCTGGATTGGGTCCGTTGTGAGCTGGGCTTTTGTTCCTTTAAGATCAGTGCCTTGCAGAATAAGTCGGAATGCCTTGAAAGATGCCTTGTAATATCAAAGGGCAAATTTTGGGGTATGACAGTTGCCCCTGTTCAATATTCTTGAACCGAGAGAGTAGAATGGTATGTGCCGTTCGTGGTCTGGAGGTGAAAGATTATTGAACACTAGAATGCCCCAAAAATTTGCGCCTGTCAATTAGTCTTGATGGAGATGGGCTTAAAGATGCCATCCAGGTAGTTTGATGATGAGGGCTCCAGATTGCGTCGTACGTTAGACGATACCTGGAGACATGGGTGTCATACCGGGTCATACGCTAGACCGTATAGTGAGTCATCCATTAGGCTGTCGACTTCGCCGGGGAGTCGGAGTGTGTTATATACCGCTGGGGATAAGGGATCAGAATGGATCATACGCTAGATCATATCTGAATACCAGAGTGAGTTGTTCGTTAGGCGGTTGACTTTGCTGGGGATGAAAGATCAGAATGGATCGTACGCTAGATCGTCTCTGAGTTGCAGAATAAGCCGTCTGTTAGGCTGTACTTGAGGATGAGAGGTCAGAATGGATCGTACGCTAGATCGCATCTAAGTAGCAGAAAGAACCGTCCGTTAGGCTGAATCTGATGATGAAAGGGGTAGTCGTACGCTAGACTACGCTTCAGAAATGTACCGTACACTAGGTAGCATCTGAGGACTTGAAGGTCTAACTGGGTCGTACATTAGACTGTATTTGAGCAGAATGAGTCGTCCGTTAGGCTGAATCTGATAATGAAAGGGGTAGTCGTACGCTAGACTACGCTTCAGAAATGTACCGTACACTAGGTAGCATCTGAGGAGATGAAGGTCTAACTTGGTCGTACATTAAACCGTATTTGAGCAGAATGAGCCGTCCATTAGGCTGAATCTGCTGAAAAGGGAGTAGTCGTATACTAGACTACAATTCAGAAATGTACCTGTCTTTAGGTAGCATCTGAAGAGATGAAGGTCTAACTTGGTCGTACATTAAACCGTATCTGAGCAGAATGAGCCGTCCATTAGGCTGAATCTGTTGAAAAGGGAGTAGTCGTATACTAGACTACAATTCAGAAATGTACCGTACACTAGGTAGCATCTGAGTAACAGAATGAGCCGTCCGTTAGGCTGAATCTGCTTAAAAGGGAGTAGTCGTATACTAGACTACCATTCAGAAATGTACCTGTCCTTAGGTAGCATCTGAGTAACAGAATGAGCCGTCCGTTAGGCTGAATCTGCTTAAAAGGGAGTAGTCGTATACTAGACTACCATTCAGAAATGTACCTGTCCTTAGGTAGCATCTGAGTAACAGAATGAGCCGTCCGTTAGGCTGAATCTGCTTAAAAGGGAGTAGTCGTATACTAGACTACCATTCAGAAATGTACCTGTCCTTAGGTAGCATCTGAGTAACAGAATGAGCCGTCCGTTAGGCTGAATCTGCTTAAAAGGGAGTAGTCGTATACTAGACTACAATTCAGAAATGTACCTGTCACTAGGTAGCATCTGAAGGTCTAACTGGGTCGTACATTAGACCGTACTTGAGTTGTTGAAGATCAGAGTGGATCGTATGCTAGATCGTATCTGAGTTGTTGAAGGTCAGAATGGATCATACGTTAGATCGTATCTGAGTTGTTGAAGATCAGAGTGGATCGTATGCTAGATCGTATCTGAGTTGTTGAAGGTCAGAATGGATCGTACGCTAGATCGTATCTGAGTTGTTGAAGGTCAGAATGGATCGTACGCTAGATCGTATCTGAGTTGTTGAAGGTCAGAATGGATCGTACGCTAGATCGTATCTGAGTTGTTGAAGGTCAGAATGGATCGTACGCTAGATCGTATCTGAGTTGTTGAAGGTCAGAATGGATCGTACGCTAGATCGTATCTGAGTTGAAGGGGTCATATGTTGAGCTGAATCAGGATGAACCGTACGCTAGGCTATATCTGATAGTATTTGTATATGTTGTATTTGCGATAAATGTCTGGGATGAGCTTATAGATGCCATCGTTGGGAGGACGTCAGAATGAATGTTGACATGGAGTATATCTGAAAGATGTATCTGAAGAAGAAAGTAGTCGTACGCTAGACTACACCTCGGAATATACCGTACGCTAGGCAGTATCTGAGGGATATAGTTGAATCTTGAATGTAATTGATAAAGATGTCCGTCTGAATGGACCTTTGTGTTGGTTGTATCAAGAGGATAATTAACCTGAAAAATAAAGTTAGCTTCATGCCATGTCATGATGCATGAGGTGCAAATGTTGTACGCGTGCGTGTGCTGTGAAATGATGTAATGAATGCACTATGTATCTGAAATAGATGAGAGCCTTGTATACACGTATAATGAAATGATGTAATGCGGAACGAAAATTGTACGTAGGTATGTGATGTGAAATGATGTAATGAATGCATTATGCGTCGGAAACGTTCTTCCAGGGGACTCTACTGGGGGAATAAATCTCAGTCTGCTGGTCGGAGATATTTGTATTGATGATCCTGTCTCAGCCGGGGGTATTTGACTTCTGTCTGATGGTAGAAACATTCGACAGAGCCTGGCTGGGGATAGAAGAGATGACCAATTCGTCTAGTGATGCCCATTTCTTCTGGGAAATAACTGGCTTAGCCGGGGAATAGAATTGGCAACAGATTCATTGGAAAGCCTGGTTAGACCTTCTCCTTGATCCTGAAGTCCTTTAGTAATTGTCATTGCTATTTTAGGCATGCATTTTTGTAAACATTGATCATATTCAAATGCATAAATCAATTCAAATTAAATCAATGGACGTTTATGCAAACAAAACAGAAAAAGTGAAAACAAAAGCATCTTTCTTGTGGAGATAAAATTGTATTGATTTTGAAAGAGGGCCTATAAACAGGCAATTTGTGTACAAGGAGACAGAAATCCTAGTAAGAGGAAATTGTCAGGAAAACAGAGAGAAAGCTATGCAGAAAAAAAAATCCTATCGATTCTAATTTCACTACTGTCATTATGTCTTCAAGCATCTCATCCCTTGCTGTCGGATGGAAGTGATTGGCTTGTTCAGTCCTTGGAACTTGGTTGAAGCTGACAGAGAACGGGACATAGTCATACGCTTTAATCCCTAATTTTTGCCTGGACCACCTTTTCAGGTTTTCAGTCCACCAGGATGCCCTTTTTTGCCCAAGCCGCCTTTTCAGGTTTTCGACTTGCCGGGTGTACGTCTTTATATGTTTATCCCTAATTTTTGCCCGAACCCTTTTGGTTCGCCGGGATGCCCTTACTTTTGCCTAGATACGTCGACCTAGCGGGTCTCTTTTATGCGTAGTATTTTTTACTATGTCTGCGTTCACGGGATGTGGGAAATCTTCGCCACCCATTGTAGCAAGTATCATGGCTCCACCAGAGAATACTTTCTTAAATGGCCCTTCGTATGTGGGAGTCCATTTGCCCCTGGGATCACTTTGTGGTAGGATGATACGCTTGATCACCAAGTTGCCAATTTGATACATATGTCTCTTGACCTTTTTGTTAAATGCCTGCGTCATGCGCTTCTGATATATCTGCCCGTGACAAACAGCCGCAAGTCTCTTCTCATCAATCAAATTTATTTGATCGAGTCTAGTCTGAATCCATTCATCTTCATCTAAGTCTGCATCTTTCATAATTCTTAGAGAGGGAATCTGAACTTCCACTGGTAGATCGCCCTCCATTCCATAGACTAAAGAGAAGGGAGTTGCCCCTGTCGAGGTGCGCACTGAAGTGTGATAACCATGGAGAGCAAAGGGTAACATCTCATACCGGTCTTTGTATGTCACTGTTATCTTCTTGATATTGTTAGCAGCCTCCACGGCGCCGTTCGTCTTTGGCCGGTACGGAGAAGAGTTATGGTGTTTTATTTTGAACTGCATGCAGAATTCAGTTTAGTACCATTATCAGTGATAACTCTTTCAGGAGACAGCAGGTTTCTCAAATAGATATTTGATAGAATCCCTCTTAGAAGTCAATAAAGTGGTATGATTCAACATATACTGTCTTAGTCGGCGAGCAGCCCAAGCCAAAGCACAGCAAGCTTTCTCGAGCTGTGAGTATCTTGTTTCACAGTCGGTACCTTTTGCTAAGGCAGTGTATGACATGCTCTTTTCGACCAGACTCGTCATGTTGCCCCAGCACACCTTATTGAATTTTCTAACACGGCCAAATACATGATTAGAGGTCTTCCTTCAACTGGTGGCATCGGAATTAGAGGTTCTTGGAGATATTTCCTGATTTTGTTATTCATCATTCCATACCATCTCTTGATTTTTCCTTTTTTAGTGATTTGAAGATGGGTTTGTAGGTAGCAGTCAAGTGTGGGATGAATCGGGCAATGTAATTCGAGTGCCCCCAAGAAACCTCTGACTTCTTTCTTGTCTATTTCAGTACTCAGATCTATAGTTTCAATTGATTCCTCATGCGGCTGTATGGTCTTTTCTTCTCGTGGTACCAGTCTGGCAAGTTCTCCAGGGACTTCACAATCTTCCTCACTTCCATCCTCGGCTTGGTAGATCGGATTTTCGAAGTCGTAATGAACAGTAGCAGAATTATTATCAACAGGATCCAGAGTGGATATGGATCGGAAAATTGTTACGTGAGTGTGTGCAAGAACATAGCTTGTTTGAAAAATGACGGGAAAGATAAAGAGCGCAATATTTGAATGCAAAAAGGTCCATTGATTTATTGAATATGAATATGCTTATGAAATGACAAACCCTTAAAATTAGCTATTATGCCCCGGGTATAGACACAATGCTTTTGAAATACTAAAATGGCAATAACAATTACTCCTGACTAAAGGAAATCGGGATAGCGTCTCCAGCCTTCCAATTACTGAGTCCGTCACCAATTATTGGGAAAATCCAGCTATCCAAGTCATAATCGTTATCAGTATCTTCCACAGCATTGACAGTCTCGTCATGATTAGGCAGAGGGGCAGCGATGACATTAGGAGTCTCCGGAGGATCAAAGGTAGTCGCCTGTATCTTCCCACTTCGAATGCCACTTTCAACATGTTCACCTGTTAATATAAGTTCAGTGAAACCCAATGAGGAACTCCTCAATAGATGGCTGTAGAATGGGCCAGTCAGTGTGCTCATGAACATGTCCACCAATTCTCGATCGGTCATAGGGGGTTTGACTCTGCCAGCCAAATCTCTCCATTTTTGAGCATATTCTCTGAAGCTTTCTTTAGATCCCATAGTCATATTCTGCAACTGTAGCCGAGTAGGCGCTAGTTCAAAATTATACCGGTAGTGCTTGTAGAAAGCTGTCGCTAAATCAGTCCATGTGTGGATGTTAGAGCTCTCGAGCTGATAATACCACTCCAACTGTGTGCCAGACAAACTCTCTTGGAAGAAATGATCCATAGCTTCCTATCAGTGGTGTGCGGCTGAATCTTTCTCACGTAAGCTCTCAGATGCATCTGAGGACAAGATGCCCCATCATACTGAGTGAAAGCGGGGACCTTGAATTTGCGAGGAATGATCACATCGGAGACTAGACCCAAACTTTCGAAATCCAGATTGGGCGCCTTCTGACCCTCCATAGCTAGCATGCGTTCTTCCAACAACTTGTACTTGTCATCTTTTGGAGAGTACTGTTCATTCTTGTAATCTTCATCGTCATCCTCAGGGTTGAAAGGATCAGCATTCTCATCTTCTGAATCTGTCTCTGTTTCCTCTTCTTGATCCTTCGGAATTCGAATCTCGACTCTTGTGGCTTGTCGTTTGAGCCTTCTTCCCGGGTTAATGTAACTCACCGGTTTCTTGTCTTCCTTTTGCTCGAGCAAGAGAGCTTTCAGTTCCTCCTGCCCCTTGGATAATTTCAAGATCATCTCCTGGAGTTGAGCATTCTGAGCCTGGAGCTCTTTGACAGCTTGTTCGAGGTCCATTTTTCTGTTTGCAGGAAAACCGTGAGAACACTGATCCCTTTAGAGTACCTGTTATGCAATGTTATGTCATGCTATGCAATGTATGAAATGTTTTCAAGGCCTTTTGGAATTTAACTTTGTATAGACTACCAAAAAAAGAAACTTTTTTTTTTTGTTTTTTTTTTGTGTTTTTTTTTTTGTTTTTTTTTTTTGTTTTTTTTTTGTTTTTATACAAAACAGAGCAAAGTTAAATCCCTAAGTCCTTGAAATGGTTAGTACAATGTTATGATGTCATGATGTTATGATGTTAAGATGTTATGATGTTATGAGGTTAAATAAATAACACGCACAAGCAAGTCACACAACCATCATTCCTAGGTTTTAAGGCTTGCATGAGTTCCATAGGTAAGTACCCTCCCCACTGAAGTTTGGTTGGTTCAACCTGTCCTAGAATAGTAACCGGGTTCTAGAAGGATCTCAAATCATCGACCTTTCCTTAAGTCCACTTCAGTGCAACACCAAGTGGTTGACCGAAGCTTCCCTAAAGTCCAATCTCAAAGAGTGTAGCATCGAGTATCAACCAACCTCAGTCGGAACCGAAGCCAGTCATCTCACTACTTTTTAATGGCTAGGATGAGTCAGTTAAGGTTCTAAAGGTCTGGTTAATGCTTTGGTGACACCACGCGAAATGCCAAATTTTTCCTCAAGTAAACATGAGGAACATCAGGACATCCAAAGTGTCACATTAACCGTAGCCATCATTTTAACCATTCCAGTATACGCCGGATAGTCGCGATGATCTATTGCTACTTACCTAAGGTACACTAGATCCGGGTGTGGGATCTTTCACTCAAGAATACCCAAGCAATCCCTTAAAAGTAAATCAGACAATTTTAAATAAGTGATCTTGTTTTTAAGGTAACCTCTCTTTTTAAAGTATCCCCAGCAGAGTCGCCAGTTCTGTCATACGGTGAACTGACTTGGGGTGTTTTGCTTTTTATCGCAATGTCGCGGATAGCAAGAGTCGCCACCGACTTTTCTTTTATCCAATAAGGAAAGGTGGAAAAGAACAGGAAAGACCTCAATAGATTTTGGGTTCGGGAGGTATATTATACAAAGGGAAGGTATTAGCACCCTTTGTATCCATGGTTATCCATGGGCTCTTAATTGCTGGATCACTTATATTTTTGTCTGAAAAGTGTTCGTGAATTGTTTAAAAAAATGTTTCGAAAAGAGAGTTTAACTTTGTAATGATTCTCGTATGAATGTATACAAAGTATTTATCTCGTTTGATTTTGAAAATGGTTTAGAAAAATATAACTTTGTAATGATTCTAGTATGAATGTATACCAAGTGGTGATTTTCTAGGATTTGCAAAGTGTGAGGGGTGGGAAATGTTTTTAGGTTATGATCCAGTAATTGAGAGCTATACCTTCCTAAGGTCGTTATGAACGTTTCCTATCCTTATGAGGGTAAAACTGTCCTTACTATTGAGAAGTAAGTAATTTTACCCTTTGGATGTAAAAGGGTCATTGTAGGGTCATCGATAGGTCATTGAAGGCAACAGTTGTAAGGATACCTTAGCATTCGAAGGGACGATCATCATTTAACCGTAGGCTACACCGAAGGGTCATCGAGGGACGAAATCATATATTCGAAGGCAACATCCGAGGGACTATGATTTATTTTATGATGATTTAATCGAAGGGCCATTGCTAAGTGTATCCCCACATTCGCGGGACATGACCGGGGTACCGTAATATCGTAAGGCAAAAGAGAGGTCCAAAATCACATGTTTAAAGGTCATATTTTAAAGTCAATTAGGTGATTAGGATGAATTTCCACCTTAAAATCAATACATTAAAATTAATACATTAAAATTAATACATTAAAATTAATTAAGCAATTTAGGGTGGATCTTCATAAGGGTATCCCACAAATAAAGTGGAAGGCCTAAACAGCACTCTTTTCCTGGGATATGTGAACCTTTACAAAATTCAGCAAACGGGTTAGAATACCAATCAGGGTGCAATCGAGGATTACACCGCAAAAGAAAACACAACAGCATGAATGTCAGGAAAAACAGTGCATAATTAACATAGAATAGATCAGGTTACGCATCGGACATAACAAATATCAACGACTGTCCCGTTCGCCTCTGCCTCGCCTAGCGAGGGCCTAGCGAATGCTCGCTACATGCTCGCTTAGCGATGTGCTAGCGAGTGGCGGCGGGTTTTGAATTTTAGAACAGTATGATCTCAGCATGCTGCATGCCTTATTGCATTCAATTACAGAAATAATATGGTCAAATACTCAGGATATTCAGGCGTACTGGAATTCACATGCAAAGTCTAATTACATATCCAAAAATTCAATCATGATGCATTATGTATTTAGAGATTTACAAATTGGAAGCATAAAACAATAATGATACACAAACCTGTTTGCAATGGAGTGTTAATGCTGAATTGGCAAGTCACCTTTGGTATCGGGTTGAGTTGGGCGGCGGTAACTTCGGTGCGGATGAGCGGCCGTCAGGGTTTCTTCACTCCGACTTCTCTGGGCTACTCTCCGGGGTTGCTATGCCAGGGTTTCCGGCCGTCTTCTTCTGTTTTCGTCCTCCGTTTGTGTCTGTCCCTTTTCGTGGCTGAAGAGCTGGTATTTATAGTGGTAGTGGTGACCTAATGGGCTCAGACTGAAGCCCGAAAATTATAATATTCGCAAGCTTCGCTAGGCGAGCCTGTAGCGAAGGCTCGCTAGGCGAAGGATTTGCTCGCCTAGCGAGCATGCAGTTTATGACCTAATGGGCTCAGAATGAAGCCCAACCATTCTGGTAATCGCAAGCTTCGCTAGGCGAAGGAGTTGCTCGCCTAGCGAGCAAGCTAGTTTGGGCCTCTTCTGGATTGGGTCCGTTGTGAGCTGGGCTTTTGTTCCTTTAAGATCAGTGCCTTGCAGAATAAGTCGGAATGCCTTGAAAGATGCCTTGTAATATCAACGGGCAAATTTTGGGGTATGACACATGGGTATCGAACCTCAGTGCGTACATCTACTGGGGCAACGCCTTTCTCGCTTGTGTATGGGATGGAAGCTGTGCTACCAGTTGAGGTCCAGATTCCGTCATTGAGAGGGGAAGAGGCTGAATGGGTAAGGACTCGCTATGAAGAGTTGAGCCTGATTGAGGAATAGAGGCTGGCGGCCATTTGTCATGGGCAGTTGTACCAGCAGCGAATGAAGCGTGCTTTTGACCGAAAGGTACGACCTCGTGTGTACCATGTAGGAGATATAGTGTTGAAAAGGATCCTTCCTCCTCAGAACGATCGTCGGGGCAAGTGGACACCCAATTATGAAGGTCCATTCGTGGTCAAGAAGGTTTTCTCTGGCGGAGCCTTGCTGTTGACGACCTTGGGTGGTGAGGATTTTCTATCCCCTGTGAATGCGGACGCAGTTAAAAAATACTTCGTATAAGAAACCCGCTGGACGGGAAGAATAAAATAGTCCAGGCAAAAATGGGCATCCCGGCGAACCAGAAAAAAATGAATGAAGATGAAAAGGTTCGGGCAAAAATTAGGGATAAAAAAGAAAAAAAAACTGTACGCCCGGCAGGTCGAAAACCCCACAAGGGCGGCCTGGGCAAAAAAGGGTATCCCGGTGGACTGAAAACCCGAGAGGACGGTCCAAGCAAAAGAGGGAGTGAAACGAACAACTGCGTCTGGCATGATCGTTTGTACTTTGGATATGACACATGGATAATCTAAAAGCGGAGATCGGTCGGAAGCGTCTTGTTTCGGAAGGCAGAAAGCGCGGAGAGTCTTGAGGACATATGGGTTGTAACCGGGTTGGAACTCGATGAGATCACAGGTTCACATTGCCATTAGGATAGATTTTCCTTTTGTGCGCAATTACCTCTTTTCAGGGATTACTTCCTCTGTACTGCTCAGTTACGAGCCACCTTTTTTCAATCAATAAAATGCATATTCAGTCAAATAATTTTGTTTTTGTTTTCATTACCGCTTTGAGTGCAAAAATATTCGTTTATTTTGATAAGAATCTTTGCATTTTGAGATGTAGGGGTCTCTTCCAATGCATGCTTAGAGGATTGAAACTTGAAATCTTATTCGGAAGGTAGAGTGACCCGGGTGTTGAAATTTTGGCGCGCCTGGGGCACGTTTTATCTGACGATCTCTTTTGCAGGTGTTGTTGGTTATTTTCACTCACTTGCAGGTTGTGGTGCGAAGCGTTTCTTTTTGACAAAAGATTCCTTTGAGGTCCAATCAGGGACGAGGAATTGAAGAACGGTGTAGAGACGGCGAAAGAATTGTGACGATCCTAGAGGGTTAATCAAGAAGACTCTTCAAAGTCTGAAGAAAGTGGAAAATTGACATTGTGGTTAGATGGTGAATACTAGTGCTCGACGAGTCGACGGGTGTTCCGTGTCAAATATTACGTATCTCCCTAGCGGGTTCGAGGTCGGTGTTTCCTCAGTGGCCAGGCA
This sequence comes from Lathyrus oleraceus, assembly GCF_024323335.1. Taxonomy (NCBI): domain Eukaryota; kingdom Viridiplantae; phylum Streptophyta; class Magnoliopsida; order Fabales; family Fabaceae; genus Lathyrus; species Lathyrus oleraceus. The sequence goes on along the minus strand of NC_066582.1, from coordinate 443,023,964 downwards.
TGGAGGTTGTTGTTCCCCCGGCAGGGGTGTGCGTTGGTAGTTTTTTCCCCAGTGAAGTCCCCAAGCAGATCGAGTTCAGTGGAGGTCATCCCCAGTGAGGGTTACTCTTTCCTCGGCGTCAGTGTTATCCCATGAAGGGTTGGAGATTGGAGCGATATCGAGTTCCTCAACAGAGTTGCTCGTGCCGTCCCCTGAGGGGGATACTTTTTACGCATTCATCATTTAGAGAAGCATAGCATATTGCATAACTAATTGCGTAGCATTTCCGTGGTTATGGAGCATTACGCTGTAAAACTCATGCATCGGCATTGCAAGCATAAGCTAGTCTCGAGTCGTGGTTACCATTTGAGAGTTGGTTTAGCTGGTTGGTGAAGATGTTACTCTGAGGAGTTTGGCATCGTGGTTTTGAATCAACAGTATTCCCCAGTAGCGCAATATTGGAGGAAGAGATTTCGTCGTTCGGAGATGGAAATGAAGATTGGAGAACGTTACGCGATCAGCGCGAAGATTGAGGTCCACCATGAGAAAAGGAAGTGCTGGGCATTTTCTGAAGAAAGGTGTTCAATTGGAGATGGGGATTGGAATTGAAGATTGTATCCGGGATGAGGTCCTCAGGATTGTCTTCTGATCATGTGTCACCCTAGACTTTGGTGAGGCCAACAGAAGTCGTTATGGGTGTCTTCAAGGGAAGAAACGCACATGTTACCTTCCTTTTGTGAAGGTGTACCCTCTGGTATGTCGCCATCAGAGGGGTGGTTGGTGTTATTTCCGACGTTGCCAACGGAATTATCACAAGAGAAGGGAGAACGGGGTTTAGATGGATAAAAGGAGACGCAGGGTGTCTTCTGGAGAATGGGGTTCACAATGGCGATCGATAGTTATCGTCAGGCGACTGGGGTTCGAATGGAAAACGAGGTTCATTGTTTGGCAGCTAGAGTGACATGAGGTTGTTGGGGTTCAAATGCGGTGATCAGGGATCATCCGCGCAGAAGAAAAAGTATTTATGTTGGGGTTCAAGAAAAGCAAAAAATAATAACAAAAAGAAAATTTCCAGTGGAGCGCAAATTGTTCGTTTGTTCTTGGTATTCAACCACTCTTCACCCTGATCATCTGAAAGTCGAGGTTGTTCATATCGACAGGTTCACAGTGGATTGAATAGGGGCAGCTGTAACACCTCAAAATTTGCCCTCCTCTTCTTGAGACTAGTTTGGGGCATTGCATTTCATGTTTTAGGACATTAGGCATTGCATTTTGCATCTCATATGAAAATGAGGAGGTCATCCTCCAAAGTCTTCTCAAAGATGGGGAAGTTAGGTGATTCAAGCCTGAGGGTCTCTATGAATTGATCATCAACCATCTGAGGGTATGGGCTCCAATTAGGGTTTCTTGATTCTTCAAAGGCCTCGAGCATTATCTTATCTGCAAGGATATGTCACCATCATCATGGTTCTATCATCATCAAGGGTGTCAGAGTTCATCCTCAAGTTCCTCTGAATTAGGGTTGTGACCTCTGGTCAACCCTAATCAATGCAGTTCTTCCAGCTAGGGTTTCTCAAAGAGATGAGGTATTTTCAGGGGATGAGGATCACATGATCATTATGAGGAGCTTACATGAGCTAAGGTTTCATTTTGAAGCAATTGCACCAAGTGGTAGAGGCTCAAGTTGATCAAGACTTTTCAAGGTCATCTAAGGACCAAAAGTCAACTGTGCAGTCAACTGAGGGTTATGAGGTGGGGGAAATGAGTTGAGACACCTCAGTCATGTGCAAATAGGGTCTATTCATCATTCTAAACATCCAACTTGAAGATTCAAAGGTCATGGAAAAAGTTACTAAAAATGGAAAGTGACCTGTAATTCAAAGTTTCCAAATTTGGCAAGTTCTTGGTCCACATTCAACTTGACTTTGCAATATCAAAGAAGTTTCAAATAGATTTTGGGTGAACATGAAAGTTGTAGATCTTTGTCTCCCCTTTCTAAAAAGTCCTAATTCATGTCCATATGATGAATGGTTGAGGAGTTATGGTCATTTGATCACAAAGTGTGCATGGAAATTCAAAATGGCATAACTTTTGATATTATGCTTCAAATTGGTTCATTATTTTTGCAAAATGCTTCTCATGTTCAAGGCATCTCAAGATGACATCATTTGATTCAATTGTGCAATCTAATTCTCAAGGAATCATGGTCAAAAGTCACATTATTTCACATTTGTTCTAAGGATGATATCATGTTACAAACCAAAATTCACAAAGAACCAAGGCAAGGCTTCACTTCAGCTTTCTTCATAGGCCATATTTGAGTAAAAATGAGCCCTTGCCATGCATGAAAGGGGCGTGTATGTTCATTATTTCACACATGTTCAAATTGAAGCAAATCTTCACCATTCATTATTGGCTTAAGGTGCAAGCAAAATAACCTCAAAATCCTGGCCCTTGGTTGCTCTTGAGTGGATTAAGATCCTAGCATGGGATTAAACATGTGCATTATGGCCATGAGAGCTCCATTTGCATTTTTGCAAGTTGCTTGATAACTCACTAGTCATGATTAGTACTTGGCTAAAATGATTAGCAGTGTCATTAGCAAGGAGTATAAGTAGCAAAACCCTAATCTCAAGCTTCATAACTGCATTTTCAGATCTAGAATCCAAGAAATCCTCTCAATTTCTCTCTCTTCGAATTTTCTTTTTTCTCACACAATTCTTAAAGATCATTGCATATTCTTGATCCTCATGCTTCACTGATCAAGAATCATCCATCGTTTGGTGCAATTCATCAAGAAATCAAGCAGTTCAAGTGCATTATCATGATGATGGAATTTGGAAATTGAGGCGCATTCAAGAGGTTTCAGCCATTGCTTTTTGCACAAAGCTTCAAAGGAAGTTCATAGGAGTTGATCTGGAGCAGCTGAGCTTGCGAGAACGCGTTTTCAGAGACCTCCAATTCAAGGTGACTCCATTTTCACTCTCTCCTTTTGCTGATTTTAGGTTATAAAATAGAAGATCTTGTTGTGTAGGTCATGAATATATGTTTAGAATTGAGATTGAGTGAGAATTAAGGATTTAATGGCGACTGAAAGTTTGGATCTAGAAACTTCTCTTCTTCGATTTACAAAACCTAGGAGGAATTAGGGGAAACTAAGGTGATATTTGGAATCAACGTTGAAAACTGAGTGGAATGGTACAGGTTTGAGGAATTTTTGGAAAATTTCATGGTGGCGCCGCCGTGGGAGCCACCGGGGGGCTCGTCGGAGAAGACGACCGGAGTGGAGCTTCGGCGTCTGCGTCATGGCCAGGGTTTTGATGAGTGAGCGTCATGTGGAGCGATGCGTGGAGGATTGATTGGACGAGTTTCCTTTGACCAAGGCCACGCGTGCATGGACTGCTGACTGGGCGATGACATCAATTAATGAAACGGTGCGTTTCATTTGTTTAAATGTGGAGCGTTGATCCTAAACGCGCGCCAGATCCTGTGGTTCATGATTTTCTGGATTTGATTCAAATAATTTGTTTCCCTCCATTTTTATTTCATATTTCAATTATTTTTGGTCAGTTTGTAAAATTCATAAAAAATCCAAAAATGGTCCAAATGAGTCCCAATTTTTTTTCATAGTTTTGTATTTGTGCCTACTTTTTTATGGTGTTAAGTTCAAGAATTTTTGATGTCTGGATTTTTATGTGGAAATTTTTGAATCAATGTTGTGCCAAATTGACCTAGTGCATTCAATGTATTGTGAAATCCTCAATTTTTAGCATTCTGATCCACTCTTTTGCATACATGACATTCATACATGACATGAATTTTTGGTCACTGGTTTGGATTTTTTATCACATGTTATCATCATTTTTTACACATAGAGAAAAATGTGACAATTTGTGTCACATTTTTGACATTGAATTGGTGCATTTTTGTTCACATAGCATTTGCATTATTCTGAACCTGATCTTTTGCATGTTGAACATTCATGGAATAAGGAACTTATACAAAAAATCTAAAAGTCATTGCATTCATTTCTGATTTGATATGAATTTTCTAAGTTGGAAGTTCATTTTGTGCATATTTTTGGTCATTACATGGCATAGGCAAGTTGAGACACTTGGTCTTTGATTTGATGCTGGTCCTTTTTGAGGACATTTGAGGGAGTGTTTCAATGTGTAATATGCAAAAGGAGGGGTCCTGGTTTGGTCATTTGGTTAGGTTTTGAATCTTGTTTTTGTACTAGGGTTTTGGCCCAATTTTGGGGTTTGCTTTTGGTCCATTCTTTGATTTGGTTTTGGGCTTTCTTTGTACTGTGAACCTTTGCCTCTTTTGCATTGGTTTGATCCCTGGTTTGTGAGTCTTGAGTCATTGGATTGGTGCATTCATTCAAGTCATGCTTTATTTGGTACTTGTTTGAAGGTTGGGAACACAAGTGAATTCTCAAGGAGACTTGTGAAGTATTGAAGGAGTGGAGGTTCTTATTGGTGTGAGCTGAATGGATGGGCTTTCAAATTGGATTTGTGACTCATTAGAGATGATTTTAGAAGCTTGATCCTACTGATTTGTGAACTGTGGAATGGTTTGAGGCTTGTGGTGACTTGTTGAGGTGATTTAGGCCTATTTTGGAGCTTTTGAAGTAATGGAATGGTATTGGAAGTATGGTGGATCTTTGGACTTATTGATTGATGTTTAGGGGTTCATATGGTGCTTTTTGGGGCTTGGGATCATTGGTTGGAGTTTATTTGGGGTTCTCACATCTTTTGGAGGCTTTAAGAAGTGTTTGAGGAGGTGTGAGCATGTTTTGAGTGCAAGCTTGTGCTACTGGAGTTTTCAAGGGGTTTATGGTGGATTTTGGATCATTGGAGTATGGATTATTGGGTGGTCATTTGAAGGACCCTACTTCTGACTTGGAGTGATCTTGACTCAATTCATCTTGTGCCATTGTTTGTTTATACTTTGTTGTGTTGATTGTATGTACATAAACTAACTTTGTTCTTTGTTTCAGGTTTCATGATTGGGTTATTCTCACCTTGTAAGATACAAAATGCATTGAGTTCTGACCTATTTTTGTTTTGTAGGGTCTTAATTGGTGTGTTGAGCTCATGAGCTCATTTGAGTGCTAGGGCACTTATGCATTGAATTGTGTAACTGTTAGAGGGTTTCACTGCTTGTCTTCTGGTTTTATGACTGAAGTACTAACTGTTTAGTCTTTGTACAGGAACCTTAGTTGCGTATTTGCTTTAGCTCTTGCTTGAGCATTGGATTGTGGTTGGCACACCACTCAGGTAGTTAACTTCTCACTTCATGTAGTTTGGAGTCCTGTCACCTTTTTGGCAGGCATTTTGCTGGCAAGTCCTCCTTCAGAGGCTCTGTTTGTGTTTGTTTAAAATTGTGCCCTAAGACCTCCAAGAAGAGGCATGTGTTATGTTTGATAAGACCTCCAAGAGAAGAGGCAATTGACGGATAAAAGGGATTAGTAGTCAACCCCCCGTTATTCAGTGTGTCGTTCTTTATGCTCGCACTACGTGCTGATGCTTCTAAACATGTTCCCCAGATCTTTTGTCCAGAGTCTGTCAAGTGGAAAAGGATCCCGCTTTCTAGATCCCCACGCTTTCTGTGTTATGAGCTCACCCTGGCCTGGGTTAAGAGCTATGAGGTCTCATACTCATTACCACTTTGATCTGCTCACCCTGACGTTCAATGTCAGTGGTTAAGAGCCCATTTGATCACCCTTATAGTTTGGCTTGTTTGTCGAGGTTGATATGACCCCTCTTGACTAAAGCCCACCCATTGTTTGAGACTCTTGTATGGATATAGTGTGTGATGTTTGTTTAGTTCTTGTTAGAGACCTCGACTTAGGGATGTTGATTGCATGACAACTATTAGGCTCGAGCCGTAGTCTCCCTATTAGTTTGTTGTTTCCCCGGTCTCTGGTTAGGAGAGTGTTTTACCCCTGGTAAGGGGAACTACGTCGCCCTGATTCTTATACCAGATGAGATACGTAGGCAGGAGGTTGATATCAATCTCTCCGGGCACCCTTTAGTTGTTTTTTTTATATTTGTGTGTTCACCCTTTTCTTTTTTTTGTGTGTGTGTTCACCCTTATTCTTAACTTGTGTTTACTGTTTTGTGTCTTAGTTTCTGACATTTGTTTTCTTTGGTGAGAGTACCCGTTTGTTCAGCGTGCGTGTTGTCTGTTCATACCTTGGGGGTTCATTTTCGGGGTTCATTTGTGATAATTGTTATTCATATTGGGGTTCATTTGTGACGATTGTCATTCACTTGGGGTTCATCTCGGGGTTCATCTGTGACGATTGTCATTCACTTGGGGTTCATCCTTGGGGTTCATTTATGGTGACTGGTTGTACATATTGGGAGTTTACTCTGAATATTTAGTTACTTTGTTGGGGTTCGTTCTGATAACTGTTTTCTTTGGTGTTCGCTGGTTAGCGTTTGTTATTGTCAGGAGTCGGGTGTAAGTCCATGTATTGGCATTCTGTTTCCTTTTTGTTATTGTTGGGAGTCGGGTGTAAGTCCATGTATTGGCATTCTGTTTCCTTTTAGGTGTTTCTTTTGACGTCTCAGCGTCTCCTTTTTGGTGTCTTGTTTCGGCGGGCATTAGCCGAGCTACGAGTGCTCTGATTCTCCTCTGGATAGAGAAGATACGTAGGCATAGGATGCGATGTCCTAGCGAGCATGTCTCCTTTTCCCGAACTACGTTGACTCTAATGTTTGTTTCTGACAAACTACGTAGGCCCAGGATGCGACATCCTGCCGAGTCCACTTCCTCCGTCTTCTTTCTCTCCCCCACCTGTTCATTGTTCCAATTTGTGCAGTTTCTTTGAGCAGTTTATTAGCAGCATCCCTTCCCTTTCCTTTGAACTACCTTTTGAGCGTGGATCCCTTCGAATACGGCGGACGTGAGGGGGTGTTAATCCTTCCCCTTGCGTAACCGACTCCCGTACCTTGTAATCTCTGGTCGTAAGACCGTTCCTTTCCCTTTATTAGGTTAGTCCTGCGCTCCCTTTCCGTCATAGGATGAATAGCGTCGGTGGCGGCTCTGTATTTTCCCCGCCGGTTGTTTTTCGCGTCGCGACACATTGGGTTCACACAAACAATCACAAAACAATCACAAAGCAACAATATATTTATTCACAATAATGAGCTCAAGTGAGCAAAAGGAAAATGGCATAAACATAAAATATGAGCTCAAGTGAGCAAAGGGAAAAGGCAATATGAATGAGCAAGAATTAAATTGCATTAAAGTAAATTGCAAAAATTAAATGCTTGAATTAAAGTTAGTAGTTAGTAGTTAGTGTTAGTGTGTCATAAGACAATTTAGCGATGTGTTAAGCAGTCGTAAGTGGACTAATGTAGTAGTCACACCTATCTGAGGCCGGCCAATAAAACTATAGGCAAATAAACACAAGTTATAGATCATGACTAGTAAGCCAAGCTCCTACAACTTGCCATGCCAAAAGAAAAGAAGGAAAGGCCTTGTTGTTTGGATTTTAGGTTTTTTGCTTGACCAAGAAGCAACCTATCTTGGACACAAAGCAATTCACTTGATCTTTGATCAAGTTAAATTTGATTTGGATCAAAGAAGGTTAAGCCTCTCATATGTCAAGGCTAACCACAAATCATTAACTCATTGGCCAAAAAAAAAGAAGAAGATGGAGATGAAATGAAATGGACAAAAGAATGAGAATTCAAATGACATAATCAAAACACAATGATCAAATGTGAATGAAATCAACATCAACCAATGGTAAACAGAAGAGAAATGGATATTAGAAGTCAATAAAGGTCAAGCATATTTTTGGTATTTTTTGGAATTAAAATAAAACATAAAATAAAATGAACAAAGTATGGTCAAACTTCAAATTCAATTCAAATCAACTTGGATAAGTCCAATTGAATCATCATAAGTCTAACATGGTCAAACAAAATTTGACAAATTTTCTCAACATTTTTTGAAAACAGAAACTATTTTTAAACAATTAAAAATCAAGAAAAATAACACAAATGAATTAAAATCTCAAATAAATCTCAAATCAATTAAGAAATTGATGAGAATATTTTTCATAGACTTATCATCATCCATATGTGTTGAGAAAATATTTTTGGAATTTTTGGATATCAAAAAGTATTTAAAATGAATTAAAAACTATTAAAAACAAAATAATTCACAAAAAATATTAAATGGAATCACAAAAATTATTAAAAATCAGATTATGAAACTAGATTTTAAAAGAAAATTTTTGCAATTGGTCTCATATTTTTGTGATTCCAAATAAAAGAGTTATGAATTTTTGAAAATAAATGGAATAAAAGAAAATAAAACAGAAATTAGAAAAATATGAAAAATCAGGGAGCGCTGGATGGAACTCATTAATTCACGTGGACACATCTAATGGTCCAGAAGCACGCGCGTACCATGGACATGAGTCAAGCGCGAAACAAAACGAATTAAAAAAAGTCAAATGAAAGCATGGCTGAGATTAGATCGTGGGAGCCTCATCCAAGGGCCTAGGTTCAACCACGTGGGGACGATGGTGGAAACCACCGTCTTCTCCGGTGAACCAACTGATTCCGGCCACTAGTTGCAGGTTTTCAAACCTGAACCAAAATGCACAAACCATATACCAAAATGAAGCTGGGGTGATGTACATCACCCCTGTAACCTTGGATTTCTCTCAAGATCCCTATGAAATGAGAAATCTGAGCTTGAATTTCCAGGTGTGAAAACTGAAATGCTTCAATTCACAAAATCAAAGCCACCACTGGCTTGCCTCTCACACGAGGACTTTAGAAAACCAAATAAACACACGCAATTTACATCATATGAGGAGATTTAGATCAAAACAGTTTGAGCATCTACCTTTGAAGAGCAGTTTTATGCAGCACGATCCACTCAATCTCTTGCTTTCAACTTGATCTTAAGATGATGATGATGCAAGGTTTAGGAATTGGAACCTGAAGATCAACCAAGGAAGTTGAAATTCAAGTTTGAATTTGAGAAAATAAAATCAGAATCCCTTTAGTGTGGTTGGGTTTCCAATTCTGCAGAGCTTCAGGTAGCCTTAAGGTTGAATTTGAATGAGGCATGGCAATGTATTTATAGCTGAGCTGCAAGGCAAGGATGGAAAATACTCGTGTGCATGATCATTGGGTCCTCCATGCATGGGCCTGTACAGGTGCATGTGAGGCCCAAAATCATATGGAAATGCAAGCTGAGATGATACCAAGTTGAATTGGACGTGCAATTTGCCTTGTGTTCGCTTGTGCATGAAGATTCTAATTGAATTGCATATTTGGTCACAAATGTTCCCTTCTTTGAAAGTCACTCATGGAAAATCCAAACATATGCATGTGAGTAATGGTTGGAAAGGTATTGACATTAGGAACAAAATCTATGTTGGGCAAAAATTAATTTGGAGTTTGGAAATTTGTGAAAACTGGCCATGAAATTTGATGTACAAAACATGTCTTTGAAAAATTTGCCAAAAGTGACCAACTTCAAGCCCTTCTGTTTCAATGATGCAAGCCTAAAATGGAAAAACCTCCAACATCAAAGTTGTATATCTTTTCAATATGATCAATTTGGACTTAAATATTGCATCATTTGGACTTTTGATGAGAAAATTATGGGCACTTGAAGTTGGACTTTTTCAAGATTCAATGGTTTTGGTCAAAAGTGACCTATAATGTTTTGTATTATCACATGTGTTTATTTTAGGATTATGAAATTTTGTCCAACATAAAATTTTAAGAAGACATCTTAATATTTCCAATGCAATTGGTCTCACCTCAAAATCATAAATAATGAAGGAGTTAGGTCCTTGGAAAGTTGACCCAAAATTAGGGTTTCAATCAAAATGACCTATAATGTTTTGATATGAATGACGACTTTCCAAGTTTCAAATGGATTTTTGATGAACATGAAAGTTGTTTATATGATTCTTAAGAATATATTTAATCTTGGGGTCATCTTCATTGGACAAACACATCAAAAGTTAGGTCTCAGTGGATCTCAGTTAGGTCAGATGACTTAACTGGTCAACTTCTCAAGGCCAAACTTCAAATCTTGATGAATGAATGATTGAGTGTAGATGTTTGATTGGCTGCATTTTATGGTAAAACACTAACTGGACTATAATGTCTTGACTGATGTCATGACATGCTTTAGAGATGTTTGATTGGCTGCATTTTGTGTTAAAACATCTAATTGTACTCTGATGTCTTGACTGATGTCATGACATACTTGAGTAGTATGCTGCAGGTTTAGCTAATACAGGATTTACTGAATGTCAAACTAAATGTTGTGACATTCATCCCTGTCAGCAGATACTGAGGTATAGAATAGTTGGTTGTCTGTTATAACTCAGTATTTATTTCAGTCTGTTTATCAAGGGAATAACAGACCTGGCATAAGGCCTACTGTCTGAATGTAAAGCTGGATGTTATGACATTCATCAATGACAGCATATACTGAATAATAGGCAGGTTGGTTTTTCTGCTTCAGTTCAGTATTTATTTCAGTCTTTTCTTCAGAAGGATAACAGACCTGGCATAAGGCTCATTGTCAAAATGTCAACATGGATGTTTTGACATTTATCACTGTAAGTTGATACTGAAGTATAGACTGGTTGGTCTTTTACAGTACAACATTTAGTACAGTCTACTTTCAAGAAAATAACAGACCTAGCATATGGCCTATGTTCTGGACGTCAAACTGAATGTTGTGACATTCATTCCTGACAGCATATGCTAAAGTGTAGGATGGTTAGTTTTTCTGTTTTAGTATTTTTCTCAGGCTATTTTTCAGGAATCCAACAGCTGAGCTAAAATCCAGGAAACTAACAACTCAGCTACAATTAATGAACCTAACAAATAGCCTATTTGTTAGCACCCTAATATGTGGAAATTAGGTTAACTTGCTTAACCTTAATTTTAGGAAATACAAGTACAAGGTCCAAATCCAGTTGGGTGTTTAGGTTATAAATATCAGATTGTAACCTAGGTTTTGGAAGCCTCAAACAATGTAAAAATTAGGGGTGTGTGTGAGGTAAACCTCCCAACCTGTGGGAAGGTTACCATGTGTTTCTCAGTGCTCGAAGGCATGAGATTATTTGTAACTCAAAGCCTGTAGGTAAGAGTTTGTTATGGTCTTGAACGAAGCTGTGAAGCAAGTTCAAGTTGTTTAGCATTACATTGTAATTGTAGTGATAGGAATGGAAACTGGAGGTTTCTATCTAGGAGTTCCTAGGTATAGATTGCATTGGGTAGGGATTAAGTGAAGAGTTGTAAACGGGGGAGTTTAACTCTGAATTAATACTGCTGATAATGGATCTTCTTCCTGGCTTGGTATACCCCCAGAGTAGGTGATGTTGCACCGAACTGGGTTAACAATTACTTGTGTTTTTACCTTCTGCACGTTATAATTCTGTCTGTTATAAAATAAGGTCAAATTGTAATGCTGTAACAGGTGATGTTCAAATCAATGTTGAGACATCATGCTGATAACTGTGCAGGCTCAACAGAAGTAAGTGTTATGTTTGATCTCTGCTGTGTCTTTGTACCAGATGGACAGAACTGGGTGTTCTTCCATTCTATGGTGATATAGTAGCAGATGTCGTGACATCTGTGAATGTGTGCATATCAGTACTGGGTTTTAATTTGTATAATTGTCTTATTGTATTAGTAACAATGTTGGATCAGATGTCATGACTTGGAGTAGAACATCTGAACTCTAACTACACCAGAATTTCAATTGGTATCAGAGCAGGCATCCTGTTCTGTTTCTGGATGAGATCCATGGGTGATACTTTTTGGTATCTTGCAAGGAGTTATGTTAGTACTGATGTTGGAACCTGTGAAAGGTTCTGTGAATGGTCCCTTGAAGTAGGTGGATGAACTATTCATGACAGAAACTGTGTGTACCTGTCTCTGGAGGTTGGCAATTGGCCTTTGTGTGGGACAGTTGTGCTAGTATTGAATCATATTCAAACTTGGTATGTTCTTGGAGGCTGATCTGGTGAAGATTGTGTTCATAGGTTGAGTTGTATTATGATTTCTGCTGCATAATACCTGGCAAAACTCAAACTCTGATGTAGTTTCCCCTCATGTGGATGAAAGGCTGCTGTATTCAAGATTTCATCATAATCTACTGAAGATGTCAAAGATACTTGAGTCTCCTCATGTCCACTCATCATGACGCTCTCACTTCAGGATGGAAAGAATCACCTGATCACTGATTCTTTTACTCTCTTGGGTAGTGTATATGAAGACCTTGAAGACTTTCAAGGAGGGTTTGTTCCAAGGAGGTGGAACTAATGTTCTATGTGATGTTAGAACATGTTGTTCAACAAGTATGCAACTACTGGTTGAAGAGCAGATGTTTTTAGGTGTCAAACAAAGGGATACCTTTGTGTGGAACCTACTCCTGACCTGGAAGAGGAGACATCTGTGTGTGCTAAGTTGACAAGGGTAGGGTCAACTGTGTGTGTGCTCAAGAAGGTCACTTTTAGAAGTCTGATCTCTAGAAGTGGAGCTGGTTGAGATGTGACATTGTGCAATTTCCTACTGTTTGTCTTATTCCTGTAGATTGATCAGGGTTGGATAGTTGTTCCCTGAAGTACTATGTTGTGTTGGAAGACAAGTCCCCTGGATGTTAGAAGTCAATAATGGGGTAACCTGATTGCTATTTCATTTAAGAGGAATGGGACCATGAATCTTGTTATTCAAACACCACGCTCAGAAGTGGCAGTTCCTTCAAGGAGTGAGAATATGAAGATTCAGAGGTTGGTTGAGGTAGTATGCTCTGGCAATGCATATCTACTATTGACTGGTGTTGTTTTTTTTCACGAGTACTTATGGTCAGCTGGAGTCTGATTGGTGTGATTGGAGTATGTATAGGTATAACTCATAGAGTTAGTTGCCACTGGTAGGGATGGTGTATGTCATGTTGAGACATTTGTGTACAATGCATGGATATTGGTGTGGAGTTTCCATGATTGGTAATTTGAGCGGGAGTTCTGGTTAACCTCCTCAAGTTTGGTCAGCCTAGGGTCTGGTTGGTTGTTGACCTGTGTCACATGGGTTCTGATTGTTGTGTGACACATTTGCAAGGAAGGATTCATCTCTCTCATTCCTAAGGGTGAATCTAATCTGGAAAGATTCTCAAAACTGTTGAGGTGCTTGCAAGCAGAAGATGTTGACACAAGAAGAGTATTTTCAAAGTATTCTTATGGTGGAAGTATCTGAAAGGATAATTGGGAAAGGATTTAAGATCAATGTCTATTTGTGCCAAGTACAAGTATTTAATTGATTATTCTTGGAGCTCAAGATAACTGATGTTCTTAAAGATGTTGGAACATCTCTTCTTCAAGACCCTGTGCAGAATCACAGGAAGGATAGTACATTGGTTTATGATCTATCTATTTGGTGGCAGCAAAAGCATATGATCTCTGAAAAGGTTTCCTAGCAAGAAACATGTTCAGCCTTGGTGTGTACAAGAAGAAGAAGACATCATAGTCTTGATGGTGGTTACTTGGATCAGTTTATTTCTGATCTAGGTAAGGAAGTGCATTGGCTAGTGCACACTGTGGAGTTAAGAACAAGTGGTAGCATTCTTGACATCATGGAAACAGCCTTGCTTTAGGAAGTGGAATCCTTGGTATAGTTGAAGGGTTAGTTTCTAACTGGTCCTTCTGAAGACTCATGCATCAGAGTGTCTGATGTCTTTGGAGAAGAAGCAGAGATTCATCAAGGTGTGAGCTTGGATGACTTAACTGCAAACCTGCAGGATGGAGGTTGTTTACTCAAACTTGGTTCCACAATCAAGTCTATGAGAGCGTTGAACTCTTGTTCTGTGAAGGGAGGAAGTTCTTTCAAGTGGCAGAAGAGGGATCTGAATTCAACAGCTATATGTTAAAATACAATGTTGTGACATTTGGTTTGACATCAGAATCTTAGTTGGTGAAGTGGCACATCAACTTAAGATAGAAGGGTCTTCAAAAAGATCGTTATCATTGCAGTTCTTTGGAGTTGCTGGATGGAGAAGATGTTACATGTTCATGTCTTAGAGAATCTAAGTTTGGTTTAACATGTAGCTTGTAGTTCAAGTCTCACTTGGAAGGTCAGAATATCTTTGGGAGAAGTCTGATAAACGTGGAGAGGTCAAAAAGTGGCATTTGACTTTTTCATATGATGATTCATGAAGGAGGTAATCAACCAGTGGCATTTGGTCTATCTCAGAAGTGAGTTCGAAGAATCAAGATAATCAAGGATCATTGCATGCCCTAGCTTCCCTCCTAGTGGGTAGGTTGCCTTGTGAGTGTGGTTCTTGATCACCAAGCATGCTTTGCATTTGTATATCTTGGCCTTTCATATGTTTACTAACCAAAAAAGTACAAAAATATTGTCATCTAACCATGTTACTTGCAGCTGAAGCAATCATCAGTCAAACAGTCAAATCAGTCATTAAACAGTGGATGGTGGCCATTCTTGAAGAATTTGGGCACCATGATCAATAATAAAGAGTTCATATATGTTGTGATATCATTTGGAATCAAGATCTCAAGGAATTAGGGTTTGGAATTCATCAGAAGTGGTTCAGTCATCCAAAACCCTAGAAAAGTCAAACTTGGTCAACTGTGGATTTAATCAGTGATTTGATGGTGGGAATTGGTTTGAGGGAGCTCATTTATGTCCACATAGGCCTCATATATCATGTCAAACACCATCATGGAAGAATTTGAAGTCAAACAGAAAATTTCCAAAAATAGAAACTTGACCTGTAATTTTCACCTGCCAAAAATGGAAACTTCTTGATCCTAAACTTGCATCATGATACAAGCTTCAAATGAATTTTTTCCCAACATGAAAGTTGAAGATCTTGTTCTCCCATTTTCAAAAAGTCCAAGAACACTCAATTCCCATGTATGGTTGGCAAGATATGATCAATTCATTTTCAAAAATTTTTGAACTTCAAAAGGCCATATCTGTCAAACCATTTTGCCAAATTGGGTGGGGTTTTTTGCAACAAGTCACATTTGATCCCCTCTTTCCAAAAATGTCATCATCATTCATCAAAACATCACCAATCAAAATGGCCTTTTTGGACTTGCATGAATTAATTTCAAGTGTGGTGCAAAAATGAACTTTTGAATTAACCATTTCCAATCCATTTTGCCATTTGAATATGTTCAGAAATGACATTTTTGACATGATAGAAGCCCAATTTCGCAGCTGTTAGCACATGGCCTTGTCATTTGAGTGGAATTGCACAATTAGTCAAAACACCTTCATTTGCAAAGTTCTGTTTACCACTTTGATTAATTATGCTTAGCTCCACTAATTACAACATATATATTCTTCTATTTACCTCTGCAGAACCCTAGCTAGCAGCCACACATTCTAACAGAAAAAACTCTTTGCTCTCAAAAACCATTTTCTTCATTTTTCGAAATTCTTCAAAAAACACCAAAGAACTTGTACATTGCTTGTTGGTATCATCACATACAAACCATTTGGAGGCATTTGCAAGGATTAAATCTCAGCTGTAATCTCATTTCCAGTTCTGTTTCCCCAAGCTCCATTAATGGCATTTTTCGATTTGAGCTAAAGGCAAGGTTGCTGAGCCAAAACATCTTAACCATTCATCATCTGGAGCTTAAACCTTCATCTGTTTCGAGCTTACAACATCAAATCCCGACTGTTTCACTTTCTTCTTCAAAAAACAAGTAAGAATTCGAGTCTCTCATTTCTCTAAATCGTGATATGCATTAGATAGGTCTCACTTGGTTGGTCATTTTAAACTTTGAACCATTGAAAATGATTGAGTGATGAGTGAGAAATCTGATTTTTAAGTTTGATGCTCAAAGTTGTTTTTGCTTGATTCTTCTTTGATAGCTTGATTCAATGATTATAGATGTTGTAGTTGTGATGCTTGATGTTAGATGTATCGAATGGTATGCTTATTACTCATTTTTGTGACAAAATTTTTTCCACGATTTCTTGAGGAAGATGAAGTTACTGTAGCCAAAACCCTAAAAATTTGCCCAGAATCCTGTTCACGTGTATGCATGCGTTTTTACTGTTCCATTGAGCTGACCAATCAGGACATTTCGTTTGCCTGGCCTGTACGCTGCGTTTCATTTAGTTGTTCAAATATTTACAAAAATGCCATCCCCGTGCCATTGGTCTCATTAAGTCATGTGTGTTTTCAATATTCATTTCATTTTGTTACACCAATTTTCAAAATTCATAAGTCCTTCATTTTAAATCCAAAATTCATGAATTTTTTTGCATTGTGCTCTGCTTGATCTCTACTTATTTATCATGATTTTTCCTGATTTTTTGGATAAGTAGATTTTTAATGGTATTAGGGTTTGTAACATGTATCCATTTTTTGTACCTTTTGCCAAAACATTTGTGAAATGATGATGCATTACCCAATGGCCTTGAAATTTTTTGTGCATAAACTAGACACATTCATGATGATTTTGATATAGAGTTTGTGAATTTATCTTATCTGGTTTCTGAGTTATGAATTTTTGAAGTAGGGTGTGACAATTTGTGTCACACCATTGATGTGCAACTTGATGATTTTCAATACCATGCCTCTTGACCTCAAAATGCTTTGCTTTTTTGCATGATTTTACTTGAGTATGTCTAGTTTACATGTGATTTTTCTTGGAATTATTTGTGGCATTTCCTAATTGATTGAGATTTTTGTCCCCTATTTGGTCATATGTTGACTTTTTGTGACACTTGTTCCCATTTCATTGGTGAAATTCTCATACTTTATTAGATGGACATGAAATTTGACATGTGATTAGTAGACATCTTAAGCTTTGCCATGGTGTTGATCCCATTTATTTCTTATATGTTATCACTGATTTATGAATTTTTGAAGTTGATGCATGTTTGGTTGCCTTCTTTGAGCATGTTTGAAATTGTTTTGACTTTCTGATTTTCATTGACTATCTTCCCATGATCCAATTGAGCTGAAATTTTATATGCATGTCATGTTATGGATTATGATTGATCATGAATTATTTGATGATTTTTGGAATTGTTTATGATTGGTTTTAAATTAAGTCTTGCTGTTGACTTCTATGAGCTTTCATTTGCCATGCTTTGACTTCTTTTGCTTTTGAAATCATGATGATGAATGATATGAACATGGGACCAATTGAGCTTGCTTCTTAAATGTTTGAATTTGATTTTTATTGGATATCACTTGCTGTTTTGACTTTCTCATCCTCTTTTGACCCTAGGCTTGCCCTAGTGGTCTTATTGCTTATGTTTGAGTTCATGTTTTCAGGTTGAGAAGCAATTGTCTCAAAGAAACTTATACAAGTTGAATGAGCTTATTTGATTATCATAAGCTAACCTCTTTGTTTTGTAGGTTTCTTGGCTCATATGCCTTGAGACTTGTGCATTGCACATTTGTCTGTTTGTTTTGACTGTTGATTCCTACCTCCTTTTGCTTTAACTTTTGAATTGTGTACTGATTCTGTTTGACTATCTCAGGTACCATTAGTTGCTTAGTTCTTTGAACTTGCTTTGCTTTGCTATTTAGCAATTTGCATTGAGGTATAATCCCTTTTCTTCATGTAGTCTGGAAGACCTGGCCTGTTATTTGGCCAGGCAATTGTCTGAAGTCCTCCTTAAGAGGCAATGCTTGTGTATGTTTACATTTGTCCCAAGCAGGAAAAGTCCTTCAAATAAGGCAATTGGTAGAATCCAAGAGATATGCAACCTATCTCCTACTATTCTGTGAGTCTTCTCCTTGCTCCTATTACATGGTTGTAGCATTGAGATCCAAGCCCAAGATCTATAGAGTCTCATCTGTGGAGAGAGTTCCTACTTTCTGAACTCCCACACCTTCTGATATTCAATGCTCTCCCTGACCAGGGATAAGAGCAATGAGGCACACCCCTCATATCCTTTCATCTGCTTCACCTTAGCCCCTCA
Source organism: Lathyrus oleraceus (assembly GCF_024323335.1). NCBI lineage: Eukaryota > Viridiplantae > Streptophyta > Magnoliopsida > Fabales > Fabaceae > Lathyrus > Lathyrus oleraceus. The sequence continues at coordinate 443,006,004 of NC_066582.1, read as the reverse complement.
ATGGCAAGGTTAAGAGCACCATTGACCCTATTCCAGTTGGCTTCAATGCCTAACCCTTTTGTATGAGCCTCCTTGTTTGGTTATAGTGTGTGCTGATTGCTTTCATTGATTGATTGTTGTTTCATATGCACATGTTTGCTTGCATGCTTTATGCACTTATCATCATTAATTGCTCATTATTGCATGATCATCTCATTTGTCTTTGTGACATCATATCATTGTTGATTTCCCCATTAAGAACAATTGTAAGACCATTCCTTTGGCCATTGTTTCTATGATATGGAAGTGAGTTGTAAGACCATTTCATTGGCCACTCATCTCTTTGCTTGATGCATTTGTGTGATTGTATGTGAGGATGCAATTATAAGTCCCTGTGATGTGGCATTTGTATTCCCAGGACCATACTGTGGAGGTTAGAATAAGCCCAGATAAATTGGCATCTGATATCCATGTTTTGCTTCTGTTTGTTTATGTGAGGATGCAATTATAAGTCCCTGTAAGTTGGCATTTGCTTTCCTGTGATCATAAGTTGCTTTGTTTGATTGTATGTGAGGATACAATTGTAAGTCCGTGTAATTTGGCATTTGTATTCCTATGATCATATGTTGGAGGTTAGAGTAAGTCCAGATAAATTGGCATCTGACATCCAAGTGTTTGCTCCCTTTGTTGGAGATTGGTATAAGTCCAGACAGATTGGCATCCGGTATCCACTTTTCTTTTCTTTGTTAAGGAGATTAGTGTAAGTCCATTGAGTGGCCTCTGATATCCATTTCTGTTTTAGGAGACTGGTGTAAATCCATTTATTGGTATCCGGTATCCGCTTTTTTGTTTGTGAGGTTGGAGTAAGACCATTGAGTGGCATCCGGTATCATTTGCTTGCTTACTTTATTATTGCTTATTGCCCATTCCAAAGGACACACTTGAATCATCTTCTATATGATCTCAAGAGGTGAACTTTCTAAGAAGTTTTACAATCCATCTTCATCCATTCATCCCATTATGTCCTAAACCTTTTCACACTTTACTTTCAAACTTGAGATAGATATTGTGCAAACATCTTCATGTTTTCAAATTAAAAACCTGTACCCAAGTCCTTGACCTTTTTCTCAACTCCATTTCATAATACTTCTTTTGAATTAATCTTAACCATACTTTGACCTACTTTCATGAATACTCACAATCAATTAACTTCACCCATTCAATGTTTTTGTGGCTTTGTCCATTCTTGCTAAGTTTTCATACACGAGCTATAGGTTTGATTTATCTTAGTTGGTTGATGTCAATCTCACCTATTTGTCCTTAGTTGATTGAATTGTAAGTCTTCCTTGCTTATTATAGGGTTAACCCCTCACTAGCAAGTTGAAGCTGTTCTCACATGGTGGACTTGTTGTTTGTATAAGGTTGAGTTTTCTCCCGTGGATAACGTAAGACCTTAGGGCTTGTGTTTAAAATTGAATCCACTAACTTTTGGAAGTTTTTAGCCGAACTACGGCGTTTTGATCCTTACCTTTGATGGAAGGTACGTAGGCAACGGGTTCATCCGTTCAAACCTAATAAAATTGTATATTCTTTTCTCATCATCCCAATCATGTTTGCACAATAAATATTTCATAACAAATAACAATTTTATACAACAAGTGTGAAAAGGGCTCCCTAGGAGTACCTAGGACGTGATGGGTGCCTAACACCTTCCCATTGCGTAATTTACCCCTTACCCAGACTCTCTGATCTTTTTATTAGTTTTCTACGTGTAAAACTTCTTAGGCTTTTGTTCGCTTTTTAGCCAGTCCTTTGGATAAATAAAAGTGCGGTGGCGACTCGAAATCATTGTATGCTTTGCTTATGGTTTAATCAATAAATCATATAGCGACGAATACACCGCTACAGAAAAGTGGCGACTCTGCTGGGGAAATCTCACCAGAATCCTTGGTGGTATTGCCTACTTTTCACCCTTGTTGTGCTATATTGTTATTTGTTATATGACATATTTTTGTACAATTTGGGATGACTGTATTGATTGTAATGTGTGAATTGCTTGATATACAATTGCTGTTTGCTTTGGTGATCTGTGAGATGAGTTCTGTACCCGAACTCGAGTGCACTCTAGGATAGGAGAATGGCATAGTCTTGTTGACTGGTGTGGAGTATTCCTTAGCCAGTTGACTTGCAAGCCCATTCACTTGGTGGAGGTCATGTTGGACTAATAATGTCACACAAGTTATTTGTGGTTAGGCATTATTCTTTCAATCATGTTCCGCAGAAGCCAAGGACCGTAGTTTACCAAACCCATCTTGGCCTATTTTTAGGAACGTAGTGCGGAGGTCGTTCAGATGTCAGTTCTGATACGATTGTTACGCGATACTACACTCATAAGAGTTTCTCTTGAGAATATTCTTGGAATACGAGTATTCGTTCCTCCGATAATATTCGAAAGATGGAACGATGATTATGGGAACCTCTGATAGAACATGTCTGGCAGGTTTAAACCCTAGTACACTCCCTTTGGGTGGTTCTTAACCGAGACTCCATGCTCGTGACTCTCAGCAAACCCTTGATTCATGGTTGAGTCGTTCAGACACCGTTAATATCAATGGATCCCGGATCAGGTGTAAAACCTAAAATCCACCAAAGCGGCTGGTTGATATTAAGGGTGTTCGAGCCGGTTCATGTACCGTTAATATCAATGGAACTTGGGTGTTGATAAGGTGAAAACCTAAATCCACCAAAATGGATGATTGATATTAGGGATACATAGAGCTTTCCCATGACCTTTGTTTGGTGTGCTTTGCTTGATCCTTGGGTGTGTTTGTTGCATTCATACATTCATGCATTCATCTGCACTTCATGTCATCAAAAAAGAAAATTTTCAAGGAACTTAAAGGGTTTATTTGCAAAATTTTCAGACATGGAAAGACCAAAAAGGCATACAAAGAAGTACAGTTTTAGACAGCCCGATGTAAAGGAGTTAAGGAATCTGACATCGTATGTATTAGATCCCTTGGGTTTCAAAGCTCGCTATGGGAAGCTTCTACCACTGCTGACTACCCAGGTTGATGAAGGCCTGATGAGTACTCTAGCTCAGTTCTACGATCCGTTGCATCATTGCTTCTTATTTCCGGACTTCCAGCTGTTGCCGACTTTGGAGGAGTATTCTCATCTCATTGGGATTCCGATTCTGGATCAAGTGCCGTTCAGTGGCCTAGAGAATATTCCATCTGCTCGAGAGATTTCCAGCTTGTTGCACATAGATGAAGAGTTGATTAGAGCTAATCTGACTACCAAGGGCGGAATTCAGGGTTTTCCTTCCGAGTTCCTCATTGCCCAAGCTACCTTTTATGGGAAGGCCATGAGTGAGGATGCCTTTGAGGCTCTATTTGTGCTGCTCATCTATGGATTGGTGTTGTTTCCCAACTTCGACAAGTTCGTGGACATGAATGCTATTAGGATCTTCTCAGTTCTTAATCCAGTTCCGACTTTGTTGGGCGATGCTTATGTTTCCTTGCACTCCAGGAACGCAAAAGGAGGAGGAGTTGTTGTCTGTTGTCTACCCCTGCTGTACAAGTGGTTTATTTCGCACTTGCCGCAGACAGTTGCTTTCAAGGAGAACAAGGGATGTCTACGGTGGTCTCAGAGACTCATGTCTCTCACCAATGATGATATCACCTGGTATGATCGCGTGTATGATACCGTCCAGATCATCGATTATTGTGGTGAATTCCCTAATGTGCCTCTTCTTGGTACATGTGGTGGGATCAGCTACAATCCTATTCTCGCACGTCGTCAGCTTGGGTTCCCCCTAAAGGATAAACCCCATAACATTCTGTTAGAAGGTGTATTCTTTCTGGAGGGTAAAGATCCCCAAGGCCTGAAAGCCAGATTTGTCCGTGCTTGGCGCAGTATTCGCAAGAAGGGTAGGAACGAGTTGGGTCCAAAGAACTGCATTGCTTTGGAGCCTTACACCTCTTGGGTCAGACAGAGAGCTGCCACCTACCTGATGCCGTACGATCATCCGAGACCTACACCGTTGGATGTGGCTGGGCCTTCAACCCTCCCTACCCAACGTGTAGAGGAGTTGAGAGAAGAAGACCTTTCGCGTGCTTGGATCCGTGAGAGGGAGGAATTGCTGCAGCAGCTCAAGGAGAAGGATGCTATGATTGAGTTCCTCGAGCACCGAGTGATCGACGATCCGAACGACACTTGGACATCTCTGCTTCCTCAGTCTTCCAAATTCTGGAAAAGGAGGTATGATCAACTTGCAAAAGAGAAAGCTGACATGGAAGCGGCCTATGAGAGAGAGATCAAGAAGTTGTGCACTTCTCGTCTTCCAGCATCCCGAGCTTCTAGGGATCCATAGGATGTCATTTACCTTTTCTCTTTGTAATGATGAAAGAATGATGTACTTCTTTGTCTTGATATTTTGAATGAAATATTTTCCATGAGTAATTAAAATGCTTTAACAATTCAAAATATTGCAAATAATACCCTAAGGGTTCCTTGAAAATAAACAAAGCATCTGCACAAGCATTTCATGCATCATTCTTGCATAAGCAGGTACCCTTTGTTTCTGGTCTTCTGTTCCTAACCTTGTGTTCTTCATTTATTTTGAAGACAAGCTGACTCACCGGTATTATACGCGAGTCAACTCTGCCAGAGTCATGGAGCAACTGGAACAAGAGAACCGAGAATTGAAGGAAGAGGTCGCCAGACTTGGCGCTTTGATGGAGCAACTCCTCGCTGCTCAGAATCAGCCTACTCCGCCTCCCGCAACTCCTGCTCAGAGGACGGTCATATCAGAGATAGCCACTTCTACCGTGCCAGTCAGCGCCCATGCGCCCAATGCTATGCCAGCCGGGTTCCCTTGGGGGATGCCTCCAGGTTTTATGCCCGATCTGCCAGCTCCAACCTTTGCTCATATACCGGCATCTAGCCCGGTCCCTGTTCCCGCTCCTCCTGTCGTGCATACCATGCCCAGGGTAGACGACACCATCTATCACTCTGAGCCATCTGAGGGCTCAGATGTTCATGAAAAGATGGATGCCATGAACGATCAATTCCTTGAGCTGAGAAAGGAATTGAGGACTCTCCGTGGCAAAGATCTCTTCGGCAAGTCTGCAGCCGAACTGTGCTTAGTTCCCGGTGTGAAAATACCGATCAAATTCAAGGTCCCGGACTTTGAAAAGTACAAGGGGAACACCTGTCCACTAGCTCACCTGGTCATGTACGCCAGGAAGATGTCAACTCAGACAGATAATGATCAACTCCTGATTCATTATTTTCAGGACAGTCTATCCGGTGTCGCGCTCAGATGGTACATGAGCCTGGACAGTGCCAACATCCGATCTTTCAACGACCTTGGCGAGGCTTTCGTCAAGCAATATAAGTACAACGTCGATATGGCGCCTGACCGAGATCAACTCAGGTCCATGTCACAGAAGGATAAAGAGTCGTTCAAGGAGTACGCCCAGAGATGGCGAGAGCTGGCAGCTCAAATCACTCCACCGTTGGAAGAGAAAGAAATGACCAAGATCTTTCTGAAGACTCTTGGCTCATTCTATTATGAGCGGATGGTAGCAAGCGCTCCCTCTGATTTCACCGAGATGGTGAACATGGGGATGCGTCTCGAAGAAGGTGTCCGCGAAGGACGGTTGGCTAAGGATGATAGTTCTTCCTCTAAACGGTATGGAGCGTTTAAGAGGAAAGAAGGGGAAGCACATGCTGTGTAGTCTCAGCCAAAGCATAGAAGACCCTCTGTTCAGAGGAAGCCTGCACATCGTGCCGGACATCAGCACCAGGTGGCTCATATAGCACCTGTATTCAAAGATAATGCTCAGCAGTATCCACATCAGCAGTATCAGCATCAACAGCAATATCAACAACCCCAATACCAACAACAACAGCAGCGTCCACAGCAACAGGCTTACCAGCCTCGTGGAAGTACAACCAATCAAGCTAATGTGAATTATGACAGGAAGAAGATCAGCTTCGATCCAATTCCTATGACATATGCAGAGCTTTATCCCTCCTTGTTGGAGAGGAAATTGGTTTCTCCCAGGGATCCTCCTGCCATTCCTGCAAATCCACAATGGTGGTACAAACCAGACCAGCATTGTATCTACCATTCCGGTGCTCCGGGCCACAATGTGGAAAACTGCTTCCCACTGAAGACTAAGGTTCAAGACCTTACGAGAAGTGGAATTCTGAGTTTTGAGGACTCAAGCCCGAACGTCACCAAGAACCCATTGCCTTCGCATGGGAAGTCTGTGAATATGATTCAGGAATGCCTTGGGAAGTACAAGGTTAGATATGTCAGCCATATCAGGCAGTCGTTGGTTGAATTACATCGGATGCTGTGTCAGTACAGCTACTTGGAGCATAACCACGACAAGTGCCGCGTCTGCTCAGTTAACCGTTTGGGTTGCGACCAGGTCCGCAAAGAGCTTCAGAAGATGTTGAATGAAGGTACCATTGAGATTCTGCAGAATCGCAATGTTGATATAGCTGAGCCTGAAGTAAATGTCATCTCACCAGTGTTCAAGCTGCCTGAGCCCGTTGTTATTCGCTACAATAGCAACAAGCGAAGGCTTCCCCTTCTTTGATCATTAAACCTGCAGGCCCTGTGCCCTATTCTTCTGATCGAGCTGTGCCATTCCGGTACAATCCTGTTGCTGTCCAGGATGGGGTCGAGGTGCCTTTGCCTTCCACTTTCGTGACCAATGTAGCTGATGTCAGTGGGTTGACCCGAAGTGGTCGTGTATTTTCTGCACCTGCCAAAGCTCCTGTTGTTTCTGAATCTGTTGAACGTCCTGTGGGGACTGCTGTTAGCATTCAGAATCCGGCACTTGATGTTGCCAAACCCTCCTCATCCGTACAAAAGACTCCTATTTCTTCAGTTGGCCCGAGTGGCATTGTTGATGAAGAATCTGATGAGATGCTGAGGCTCATCAGAAAGAGTGAGTACAACATTGTAGACCAGCTTCTACACACGCCCTCCAAGATTTCTATCCTTTCTTTGCTGCTGAATTCAGAACCCCACAGGGAGTCTCTGCAGAAAGTCTTGGACCTGGCGTACGTTGATCATGATGTCACCCTTGAGCAGTTTGATAGTATTGTTGCAAACATCACCGCTTGCAACACTTTGAGCTTTTGTGACGCTGATCTCCCTGAGGAGGGAAGAGACCACAACATGGCTCTACATATCTCCATGAATTGCAAATCAGATGCAATGTCCAATGTGTTGGTGGACACTAGATCTTCTTTAAATGTATTGCCGAAATCCACACTCTCTAGACTGTCATATCAAGGTCCTCCTATGAGGCAGAGTGGGGTTGTTGTGAAAGCATTTGATGGGTCACGCAAGACCGTGATTGGAGAAGTTGATCTCCCAATCAAGATAGGACCAAGTGATTTCTAAGTTACTTTCCAAGTAATGGATATCCACCCATCTTATAGCTGTCTCTTGGGCAGACCATGGATTCACGAGGCTGGCGCCGTGACATCCACCCTACACCAGAAGCTGAAGTTTGTCAAGAACAAGAAATTGGTTGTAGTAGGGGGAGAAAAGGCTCTCCTGGTTAGCCATCTGTCTTCTTTCTCGTACATTGACGCAGAGGATGAAGTTGGAACTCCATTCCAAGCTTTATCTATTGATGAACCAATCGAGAAGAAGTCTCCTTCATTCACTTCCTACCGTGATGCGAAGCTGGCCATTGAATGTGGTGCAGTTGCTGGATTAGGGAAAGTGCTTGAACTTGAAGATAACCGATCCCGGGCTGGCATTGGCTACTGTTCTGGGGCATGCAATGAGCAAGGATTGTTCACAAGTGGAGGATTCATCCATGCTGATCAACCTGAAGAGGAGGAAGCTGCTGCTATCATTGAAGAAGATGCAGAAGATGTGAACAATTTTGTTATTCCTGGTGGTGTCTGCCACAATTGGGTCGCTGTGGATGTTCCTACAGTTATCCATAGATCAGAGTAAATTGTTCACTTTGTTTAAAACCCTTCTCCCATGCCAAAAGGAGAAGTGATGACATTGTTGGCAAAGCATATATACAATGATGTTTTCATTCAATTTTCGCATTGTTAAACATTTGTTTTTCCTTTGTTTTCACTTTTTGCTTTTATATGAAATCAGTGATCACAAAAAACCCATAAAAACAAAAAAATAAAATCAAACATTTTTCATCTGCATAATGATTTGCTTGATTAAATTCTGAAGTTTTTCATTAACCAAAATCGTTATGCAGGTTGATCCTAAAACCCATTGAACATAATGATCCAACGCCATCTCCCAACTTTGAATTCCCTGTATTCGAGGCAGAGGAAGATGATGTTGAAGGGATTCCTGATGAGATCACCCGTCTCCTTGAGCACGAAGAGAAGATCATTCAGCCGCATCTCGAAGACTTGGAAACAGTCAACTTGGGGTCTGAGGATTGTGTGCGCCTGGTGAAGATTGGGGCACTTCTTGAAGGGTCTGTCAAGGAAGATTTGATCATCTTGCTACGAGAATATTCAGATATCTTTGCTTGGTCCTATGAAGATATGCCGGGTTTGGATACAGACATTGTGCAACATTTCCTGCCTTTGAAGCCTGAGTGCGTGCCTGTGAAGCAGAAGCTCAGAAGAACTCATCCAAATATGGCAGTGAAGATCAAAGAGGAAGTTCAGAAGCAAATTGATGCGGGGTTTCTGGTGACTTCTACGTATCCTCAATGGGTGGCCAATATTGTACCTGTTCCTAAGAAGGACGGAAAAGTCCGTATGTGCGTTGACTACATGGATTTGAATAAAGCTAGCCCAAAAGATGATTTTCCTCTACCACACATTGACATGTTGGTAGACAATACAGCTAAATTCCAAGTCTTTTCCTTTATGGACGGATTTTCCGGATATAATCAAATCAAGATGGCACCAGAGGATATGGAGAAGACAACATTCATCACACCTTGGGGAACATTCTGTTATCGAGTGATGCCCTTCGGTTTGAAGAACGCCGGAGCCACGTATCAACGAGCTATGACTACCTTGTTTCATGATATGATGCACAAGGAGATAGAAGTCTATGTTGACGATATGATTGCTAAGTCCCGAACGGAAGTTGAACATGTTGAGCATTTGTTGAAGCTTTTTCAGCGTTTGAGGAAGTTCAAACTTCGCCTGAATCCGAACAAATGTACATTTGGAGTCCGTTCCGGCAAATTGTTGGGTTTTGTGGTGAGTGAAAGAGGTATTGAGGTTGATCCTGCAAAGGTCAAAGCAATACAAGAGATGCCTGCACCCAAAACTGAGAAGCAAGTCCGAGGTTTTCTTGGCCGCTTGAACTACATTTCCAGGTTTATATCCCACATGACTGCCACATGTGCGCCGATATTCAAGCTCCTGCGGAAAGATCAGTCTCATGATTGGACCGAGGATTGCCAGAAAGCTTTCGACAGTATCAAAGATTATCTGTCCGAACCTCCGATTTTGTCTCCGCCTGTGGAAGGAAGACCTCTGATTATGTATTTGACAGTTCTTGAAGACTCGATGGGTTGTGTACTCGGTCAACAAGATGAATCAGGGAAGAAGGAATTTGCTATATACTACCTCAGTAAGAAGTTTACTGATTGTGAGTCTCGGTACTCTACGCTTGAGAAGACGTGTTGTGCTTTGGCTTGGGCTGCTAAGCGTTTGCGCCAGTACATGATAAATCATACAACTTGGTTGATATCCAGAATGGATCCGATTAAGTATATCTTCGAGAAGCCTGCTTTAACTGGGAGGATTGCCCGTTGGCAGATGTTATTGTCTGAGTATGATATCGAGTATCGAGCTCAGAAAGCTATCAAAGGTAGTATCTTGGCTGACCATTTAGCGCACCAGCCGATTGAAGATCATCAGTCTGTTCAGTATGATTTCCCCGACGAGGAAATTCTGTATTTGAAGATGAAAGATTGCGATGAGCCTACACTTGATGAAGGTCCAGAACCTGGTTCCAGATGGACGATGGTGTTTGATGGCGCTGTTAATCAGTATGGGAATGGAATTGGGGCAGTGATCATTACTCCTCAAAGTTCACACATTCCGTTTACAGCAAGGCTAACTTTCAAATGCACGAATAATATGGCGGAGTACGAAGCCTGTATTATGGGACTTGAAGAATGCATTGACTTGAGAATCAAGTATCTTGATGTCTATGGTGATTCGGCCTTGGTTGTCAATCAGGTCAAAGGTGAATGGGAGACGAATCAGCCAGGTCTCATTCCATACAGAGATTATGCAAGGAGAATTTTGACATTCTTCATAGAAGTTGAATTTTATCATATTCCTCGAGAGGATAACCGGATGGCAGATGCCCTTGCTACGCTTGCTTCCATGATTATGGTTAGATGGTGGAATGATGTTCCCAATATTACTGTGATGCGCTTGGACAGACCCGCTCACATATTTGCAATCGAAGAAGTGAAAGATAACAAGCCTTAGTATTTTGATATCAAGAATTTCCTCCAGAACCAGGTCTACCCGCCTGGGGCATCTGTGAAAGATAGGAAAACTTTGAGAAGGTTGTCAGGCAGTTTCTACCTCAGTGGTGAAGTGCTGTACAAAAGAAATTTTGATATGGTTTTGCTCAGATGCGTGGATAGACACGAAGCAAACCTATTGATGACTGAGGTCCATGAGGGTTCATTTGGTACTCATTCCAATGGACATGCCATGGCTAAGAAGATGTTGAGAGCAGGCTACTATTGGCTGACAATGGAGTCAGACTGTTGCAAGTATGTGAAGAAATGTCACAAGTGTCAAATTTATGCGGACAAGATTCATATTCCTCCGACACTTCTGAATGTGATTTCATCACCATGGCCTTTCTCTATGTGGGGAATTGACATGATCGGCATGATTGAGCCGAAAGCGTCCAACGGACATCGGTTTATTCTCGTAGCAATTGATTACTTCACCAAATGGGTTGAAGCCGCCTCGTATGCGAATGTAACCAGGCAGGTGGTTGTGAAGTTTATCAAAAACCAGCTGATTTGCCGTTATGGTGTGCCAGAGAGGATCATTACTGATAATGGATCCAATCTGAACAACAAGATGATGGATGAGTTATGCGCTGAATTCAAGATTGCACACCATAATTCCTCTCCCTACAGACCTAAGATGAATGGGGCTGTTGAAGCTGCTAATAAGAATATCAAGAAGATTATCCAGAAGATGACTGTCACGTACAAAGATTGGCATGAGATGCTGCCATTTGCTTTGCATGGATATCGTACGTCTGTACGCACTTCAACAGGGGCAACCCCTTTCTCTCTCGTTTATGGCATGGAAGTTGTTCTCCCAGTAGAGGTGGAGATCCCATCAATGCGAGTCTTGATGGAAGCCAAGTTGACTGATGCTGAATGGATTCAGAGTCGTTATGACCAGTTGAATTTGATCGAAGAGAAGAGATTAACTGCCATGTGTCATGGTCAGTTATATCAGCAGAGAATGAAGAAAGCATTCGACAAGAAGGTCAAGCCTCGTGTGTTCCGAGAAGGTGACCTCGTGCTCAAGAAAGTTTTATCTTTCGCGCCCGATTCCAGGGGCAAGTGGACTCCAAACTACGAGGGTCCATATGTTGTTAAGAGAGCCTTTTCAGGTGGTGCTTTGATGCTTACAACAATGGATGGGGAGGATTTCACTCTTCCTGTGAATTCAGATGCAGTCAAGAGATACTTTGCCTAAAAAAAAAGTATATGCAAATGAAAAAGAATGAAAAAACAGAATAGCTCGCTAAGTTGAAAACCCGAAAGGGCGGCTTAGGCAAAAATGAGTGTCTCGGTGGAGAACCCGTAAGGGTAATCCAGGCAAAAATTAGAGACTTGAAAAGAGAATATATTTGCATCCCGCTAGATTGAGTACCTCACTCTGGGGCAATCTAGGCAAAAATTAGGGATTTGGTAAGTAACTGCATCCTGACAAGACTTTCTGTTCGCCAGTCGTCATTTCGTCAGAAGATTCTCGATTCGTCGTCAACTGAAGCTTCGGATACATCGAGATTCAAATTGGTAGAGAAAAGATCATTATGTTCAATGTAGCCCTCTTCCAATATATATCACTGATTTCAAATTTGTACAGATCTATGGAGTCTTGCCAGTTGCAGGCTACCATTCCATCAAATCAATTTGAGCTTTTTATCCAATTATTTGCACTCTTATTTGTTTCAATTCAACAAATGTTTTGCATGTTCTAAATTGATAAAATGTCATTGTTTTAAACAAATAAATTTTTCAAAAAAAATTGTCATTTTTAAACAAAGTGAACATTCACAAGATTGAAAGGATACTCAAGAATATCTCAGTGCTCTCCCGAGGGTGGCATGATCTCCAACAGGTAAGACATTTGTTCATATTCCTGGTTTGGTTGTATTTTCTTTCTTCAGACCTTTGTTGGGGTTGTTCCTCAAACAGAGTTGTTATTGGGGTTGTTCCCCAGTATAGTCGCAAGCAGAGTATTGTTGAAGATTTCGTTTTTTCTCCAGCAACAATCTTCGCCAGCATGGTTGTTTTTCTTGTAGAAGTTTCGGCGGTTGATAGTTTGCCATCCTGGTGCCCCGTCACTTTCTCCAGTGGGTTGATATTCCCAGACTTTATTTGTCTCCTCAACACATTCACGAGTAGAGCTGTTATTAATATCCCCATCGGATTCGCGAGCAGAGTTGTTGTCACTCTTCCCAGTGCAGTTGCCAGCGGAGTTGTCTGTTTCCTCAGCACGATCGCTTTCCTTTTGAAGACTCGGTAAGTCAGTGGTTTAATACCCGGTACTTTACCTGTTCCCCGGCGAGGTCGTCTGCGGAATTGTTGCTATCTCTCCATCAGAGTTATTCTCTTCAGCAGAGCAGGATTTATTTTCCTACTCATTGGTTGGTTGGGTTGATATCCCAATTTGCATTCATCTTTTCCTCAGCTTAGTCTGCAGAATGTTTGCTATGGCAGTTTTGCCTGTTGAATACTCCTTCAATCCCCAATATAGTTGGATGTTGGCTTTGGCCTCCAGTGAACGGATTGATTTCCTGACTGTTTGTGATCCCCAGTAGAGTGGCTTAGATTGCAGAATCTACTTGTTGTGATCAGTTTGCTATGTGGATTCTCCCCAGTAGAGTGGCTTAGATTGCAGAATCTACTTGTTGTGATCAGTTTGCTATGTGGATTCTCCCCAGTAGAGTGGCTTAGATTGCAGAATCTACTTGTTGTGATCAGTTTGCTATGTGGATTCTCCCCAGTAGAGTGGCTTAGATTGCAGAATCTACTTGTTGTGATCAGTTTGCTATGTGGATTCTCCCCGAGTAGAGTTGGTTTGTTGCAGAATCTACTTGTTTGATTTGTCCTCCCTCAGTGGTTTGTTCCCCAAGAGAGTAGCCGACAGCTTTCCCCAGTAGAGTTGCTTATGCAGTTAGATTCTATTTGGATGATATCATTCTCCCTCAGTGGGTTGTTCCCCAGTGGAGTTTTGTGGATTCGCTTCTACAGCAGTTCGTGCTTGTGCAATGCACTTTTTGTTTCTCAGTTGACACTGGGATCCCCTGCAGATATCTTGGATTTTCTCTTGTTCCCCTACAGATTTGTCTTGGTGGCTGCTTCTGCCCGTTGTGACTGTCTGTACCTTGTTTGGGTTGTCTCCTAATATCTCTGACCCTCTGCTTCTTCAGCAGTATTCGCAGATCGTTGCTTTACAGCATATAGATCTCCGCAGATTGGCTCTCCAGTTGGTTTTACCTCTGGAAGTATAATACCGGACGTTTGGTTCCTGGACCTGTTTGTGTTAGAATTGTCTGTTTTGTCAGCATTCATCAAACATAAATCACGCATATTCATGCATATTCATAAAACATTCAGATGTTCATGTTGCATTTCTTGCCATATATCCTTTGTTTGTTGTTCCCTGCTTTTGGGTGATACAGATCTCTTTACAGATCTCCCCAAGCAGATGTTGGGTGTTTAAAATCTCTCCATATAGAGTCAACCCCATAAGCAGAAAATGTTTGTCTTTCCTTCTGCAGTTCCCCACTGAGATATATCCTCGTGGATGACGGTTTCTTCCGTTTCCTCCCAACATATATATTGGGATGGATTTTCCTATTTGAGTTATATCCTCATTAGGACGTGTCTTGATTCAGTGTGTCTTTTCGGATTATTCCCGAATTGGCTATTTGTCAAAAGTCTTGTGTTTCCCAGTGGGTTATTCCCCGGCGGATTTTTTCGGACCTCTACCCTCATACCGGTAGTTATAAGTCCTATTTTTCCTGGCTTCTTGGCGGAATTTGTGGTTATACACCTTTTATTCTCCAGCCAGATTTGTTGGTTTTCTACCTAATAGTCGGTAGTTGTAAATCCTACTTTCCTGCTCTCCAGCAGTTCGTGGTTTGTTATAAACCCTATTTTGGTTTCCCGTGCGGATTTGTGATTTGTTCTATCCCCATGCGGAGTTGTTGGTTTTCTACCCCGTATTCGGTAGATGTAAACCCTAAATTTGTGGTTATCTCCATCTAGTTCTTGATGCTGAGTTTCCTTTGCTCGGATAAGTTGCTCAGATAAGCACTTATATCCCCAGCAAATCTTTTGTGGATAATTGCCGTATGCTAGCAATTTTATCCCCAGTGGGTCCTTTCACCTTTTGTCAGTGATTGCGTTCCCCGGATATTTGATTGTCATCATTATCCCCAGCCTGTTGTTGTGGATAATTGCTGTTTATGCAATTCATCCCTGGATCATTGATTTTCACCAGTGAATCCTCAGCGGATTGCCTTTCATTTACCCTCTTGTTGGTAATGACTGTTGCTCCTCTTGATTGGTCATCATTATATACCTAGTTTGGTATCCCGATGCCTTTCTTTTCGGTTGATTTATCCTTTATTAACCCAGTAACCGGTTGTGGATAATCTTCCATGCGAGTATATTATTCACGGTCTGCCGGTAATGAATAATATATCTCATGCACTCTTCAGTCGAAGCCTTTTGTGTTTCCCTAGTCGAGTAAGATTCGTTATTTCCCTTTGTGGAATCGAATATTTCTTTGTTGTTGGATAATTGCCGGATGCTTGCAATTTATCCCTTTGAGTTGTCTTTCGTTTACCCGGATGCTTGGTATCCATTGTCTCTCTTTTTGGTTAGTCACCTATTATATACTTCGGTATCTCTGGTGTCTTTTCCTTTCGAGTATATTATTCACGGTCTGCCGGTAATGAATAATATGTCTCATGCGCTCTTTAGTTGGAATCCTTTGTTGATTTTCCCCAGCTGAGCAAGATTCGTATTCTTTGTAGAATCGAATATCCATCCTTTAACCAGTTTGTGTTCTGGATGATGAGTGTTTTAGCATATATACCAATTCACATTTTCGGTAGATCACCTATTATATACCCAGTAACCGGTATCTCTGGTGCTTCTTACCATGCGAGTTTATTATCTACGTTCTGACGGTAATAGATAATATATCTCATGCGAGTATTCTTATCCACGGTCTGCCGGTAATGGATATTGTATCTCATGCACTCTTTGGGTTTGTGTCCCCAGTTGAGTAAGATTCGTCTTTCCGTTGTGGATTCGAATGTCCATCCTGTAAGTCGATTTGCTTTTTCAAGCCCTCCTTTCGGATGATGAGTGTTTTGGCATATATACCAATTCACGTTTCGGTCGGTCACCTATTATATACCTCGGTATCCCTGGTGTTCCTTCCTTTCTGCTCCCTATTATGACCTTGGTCCCTTGTGGAGTCAGATTTTCCTGAGTTTATGTACCTTTTTCAGGTCTTTCTCAGATGCTTGGTTGATTGATATCTCTCACCCTTATACCGGTCTTAGATATTCATTATGCCTGAGCTTGTTACCCTTATACCGGTAACATCTCATTCTTTAGTGCTTCCCCAGTGGAGTTCCTGTTGCTTCTTCCCAGGAGTCAGCTTGTGTCTCTCCAATGGATGTTTTTCCTTTGGAATTTTCTTTTCCCCAGTGTGAGTCTTTCACTCCCCAGTAAGGTCTCCAGTTTGATTTCTGTTATTCCCTATTCAGAGTCGTGTCTCGTTCACGCGGTGTTAGTTTTGTTTTTCCCCAATTTGAAGTCGTGTCCTGCTCACGCATTCTGTTTCTTACTATCCCCAACTAGAGTCTTGTTAGAGTCTCTGTTCCTGGTGAGTGTATTACTCCGATGGATCGTCTTTTCTTCTGTGTGAATCATATTCCCCGCAGAATATGTGTCTTTTGCATACATACATTTGCATCATGAGGTCTCTTAGGGACCAAAATTTGTCTCATCAATGTTATTTAAGCCCATTCTACCGCGTCGAGATGAAGATTTCTAAACTTCACTTCTCCGGCTAGAATGACCTTAAATAGGGGCATCTGTAAGACCCCAATTTTGGCCCTAAGATCCCTCATGGCCCACATCATATCATATCATGGCCTCAAGGATCATTGCATGCCCTAGCTTCCCTCCTAGTGGGTAGGTTGCCTTGTGAGTGTGGTTCTTGATCACCAAGCATGCTTTGCATTTGTATATCTTGGCCTTTCATATGTTTACTAACCAAAAAAGTACAAAAATATTGTCATCTAACCATGTTACTTGCAGCTGAAGCAATCATCAGTCAAACAGTCAAATCAGTCATTAAACAGTGGATGGTGGCCATTCTTGAAGAATTTGGGCACCATGATCAATAATCAAGAGTTCATATATGTTGTGATATCATTTGGAATCAAGATCTCAAGGAATTAGGGTTTGGAATTCATCAGAAGTGGTTCAGTCATCCAAAACCCTAGAAAAGTCAAACTTGGTCAACTGTGGATTTAATCAGTGATTTGATGGTGGGAATTGGTTTGAGGGAGCTCATTCATGTCCACATAGGCCTCATATATCATGTCAAACACCATCATGGAAGAATTTGAAGTCAAACAGAAAATTTCCAAAAATAGAAACTTGACCTGTAATTTTCACCTACCAAAAATGGAAACTTCTTGATCCTAAACTTGCATCATGATACAAGCTTCAAATGAATTTTTTCCCAACATGAAAGTTGAAGATCTTGTTCTCCCATTTTCAAAAAGTCCAAGAACACTCAATTCCCATGTATGGTTGGCAAGATATGATCAATTCATTTTCAAAAAGTTTTGACCTTCAAAAGGCCATATCTCTCAAACCATTTGGCCAAATTGGGTGGGGTTTTTTGCAACAAGTCACATTTGATCCCCTCTTTCCAAAAATGTCATCATCATTCATCAAAACATCACCAATCAAAATGGACTTTTTGGACTTGCATGAATTAATTTCAAGTGTGGTGCAAAAATGAACTTTTGAATTAACCATTTCCAATCCATTTTGCCATTTGAATATGTTTAGAAATGACATTTTTGACATGATAGAAGCCCAATTTCGCAGCTGTTAGCACATGGCCTTGTCATTTGAGTGGAATTGCACAATTAGTCAAAACACCTTCATTTGCAAAGTTCTGTTTACCACTTTGATTAATTATGCTTAGCTCCACTAATTACAACATATATATTCTTCTATTTACCTCTGCAGAACCCTAGCTAGCAGCCACACATTCTAACAGAAAAAACTCTTTGCTCTCAAAAACCATTTTCTTCATTTTTCGAAATTCTTCAAAAAACACCAAAGAACTTGTACATTGCTTGTTGGTATCATCACATACAAACCATTTGGAGGCATTTGCAAGGATTAAATCTCAGATGTAATCTCATTTCTAGTTCTGTTTCCCCAAGCTCCATTAATGGCATTTTTCGATTTGAGCTAAAGGCAAGGTTGCTGAGCCAAAACATCTTAACCATTCATCATCTGGAGCTTAAACCTTCATCTGTTTCGAGCTTACAACATCAAATCCCGACTGTTTCACTTTCTTCTTCAAAAAACAAGTAAGAATTCGAGTCTCTCATTTCTCTAAATCGTGATATGCATTAGATAGGTCTCACTTGGTTGGTCATTTTAAACTTTGAACCATTGAAAATGATTGAGTGATGAGTGAGAAATCTGATTTTTAAGTTTGATGCTCAAAGTTGTTTTTGCTTGATTCTTCTTTGATAGCTTGATTCAATGATTATAGATGTTGTAGTTGTGATGCTTGATGTTAGATGTATCGAATGGTATGCTTATTACTCATTTTTGTGACAAAATTTTTTCCACGATTTCTTGAGGAAGATGAAGTTACTGTAGCCAAAACCCTAAAAATTTGCCCAGAATCCTGTTCACGTGTATGCATGCGTTTTTACTGTTCCATTGAGCTGACCAATCAGGACATTTCGTTTGCCTGGCCTGTACGCTGCGTTTCATTTAGTTGTTCAAATATTTACAAAAATGCCATCCCCGTGCCATTGGTCTCATTAAGTCATGTGTGTTTTCAATATTCATTTCATTTTGTTACACCAATTTTCAAAATTCATAAGTCCTTCATTTTAAATCCAAAATTCATGAATTTTTTGCATTGTGCTCTGCTTGATCTCTACTTATTTATCATGATTTTTCCTGATTTTTTGGATAAGTGGATTTTTAATGGTATTAGGGTTTGTAACATGTATCCATTTTTTGTACCTTTTGCCAAAACATTTGTGAAATGATGATGCATTACCCAATGGCCTTGAAATTTTTTGTGCATAAACTAGACACATTCGTGATGATTTTGATATAGAGTTTGTGAATTTATCTTATCTGGTTTGTGAGTTATGAATTTTTGAAGTAGGGTGTGACAATTTGTGTCACACCATTGATGTGCAACTTGATGATTTTCAATACCATGCCTCTTGACCTCAAAATGCTTTGCTTTTTTGCATGATTTTACTTGAGTATGTCTAGTTTACATGTGATTTTTCTTGGAATTATTTGTGGCATTTCCTAATTGATTGAGATTTTTGTCCCCTATTTGGTCATATGTTGACTTTTTGTGACACTTGTTCCCATTTCATTGGTGAAATTCTCATACTTTATTAGATGGACATGAAATTTGACATGTGATTAGTAGACATCTTAAGCTTTGCCATGGTGTTGATCCCATTCATTTCTTATATGTTATCACTGATTTATGAATTTTTGAAGTTGATGCATGTTTGGTTGCCTTCTTTGAGCATGTTTGAAATTGTTTTGACTTTCTGATTTTCATTGACTATCTTCCCATGATCCAATTGAGCTGAAATTTTATATGCATGTCATGTTATGGATTATGATTGATCATGAATTATTTGATGATTTTTGGAATTGTTTATGATTGGTTTTAAATTAAGTCTTGCTGTTGACTTCTATGAGATTTCATTTGCCATGCTTTGACTTCTTTTGCTTTTGAAATCATGATGATGAATGATATGAACATGGGACCAATTGAGCTTGCTTCTTAAATGTTTGAATTTGATTTTTATTGGATATCACTTGCTGTTTTGACTTTCTCATCCTCTTTTGACCCTAGGCTTGCCCTAGTGGTCTTATTGCTTATGTTTGAGTTCATGTTTTCAGGTTGAGAAGCAATTGTCTCAAAGAAACTTATACAAGTTGAATGAGCTTATTTGATTATCATAAGCTAACCTCTTTGTTTTGTAGGTTTCTTGGCTCATATGCCTTGAGACTTGTGCATTGCACATTTGTCTGTTTGTTTTGACTGTTGATTCCTACCTCCTTTTGCTTTAACTTTTGAATTGTGTACTGATTCTGTTTGACTATCTCAGGTACCATTAGTTGCTTAGTTCTTTGAACTTGCTTTGCTTTGCTATTTAGCAATTTGCATTGAGGTATAATCCCTTTTCTTCATGTAGTCTGGAAGACCTGGCCTGTTATTTGGCCAGGCAACTGTCTGAAGTCCTCCTTAAGAGGCAATGCTTGTGTATGTTTACATTTGTCCCAAGCAGGAAAAGTCCTTCAAATAAGGCAATTGGTAGAATCCAAGAGATATGCAACCTATCTCCTACTATTCTGTGAGTCTTCTCCTTGCTCCTATTACATGGTTGTAGCATTGAGATCCAAGCCCAAGATCTATAGAGTCTCATCTGTGGAGAGAGTTCCTACTTTCTGAACTCCCACACCTTCTGATATTCAATGCTCTCCCTGACCAGGGATAAGAGCAATGAGGCACACCCCTCATATCCTTTCATCTGCTTCACCTTAGCCCCTCAATGGCAAGGTTAAGAGCACCATTGACCCTATTCCAGTTGGCTTCAATGCCTAACCCTTTTGTATGAGCCTCCTTGTTTGGTTATAGTGTGTGCTGATTGCTTTCATTGATTGATTGTTGTTTCATATGCACATGTTTGCTTGCATGCTTTATGCACTTATCATCATTAATTGCTCATTATTGCATGATCATCTCATTTGTCTTTGTGACATCATATCATTGTTGATTTCCCCATTAAGAACAATTGTAAGACCATTCCTTTGGCCATTGTTTCTATGATATGGAAGTGAGTTGTAAGACCATTTCATTGGCCACTCATCTCTTTGCTTGATGCATTTGTGTGATTGTATGTGAGGATGCAATTATAAGTCCCTGTGATGTGGCATTTGTATTCCCAGGACCATACTGTGGAGGTTAGAATAAGCCCAGATAAATTGGCATCTGATATCCATGTTTTGCTTCTGTTTGTTTATGTGAGGATGCAATTATAAGTCCCTGTAAGTTGGCATTTGCTTTCCTGTGATCATAAGTTGCTTTGTTTGATTGTATGTGAGGATACAATTGTAAGTCCGTGTAATTTGGCATTTGTATTCCTATGATCATATGTTGGAGGTTAGAGTAAGTCCAGATAAATTGGCATCTGACATCCAAGTGTTTGCTCCCTTTGTTGGAGATTGGTATAAGTCCAGACAGATTGGCATCCGGTATCCACTTTTCTTTTCTTTGTTAAGGAGATTAGTGTAAGTCCATTGAGTGGCCTCTGATATCCATTTCTGTTTTAGGAGACTGGTGTAAATCCATTTATTGGTATCCGGTATCCGCTTTTTTGTTTGTGAGGTTGGAGTAAGACCATTGAGTGGCATCCGGTATCATTTGCTTGCTTACTTTATTATTGCTTATTGCCCATTCCAAAGGACACACTTGAATCATCTTCTATATGATCTCAAGAGGTGAACTTTCTAAGAAGTTTTACAATCCATCTTCATCCATTCATCCCATTATGTCCTAAACCTTTTCACACTTTACTTTCAAACTTGAGATAGATATTGTGCAAACATCTTCATGTTTTCAAATTAAAAACCTGGACCCAAGTCCTTGACCTTTTTCTCAACTCCATTTCATAATACTTCTTTTGAATTAATCTTAACCATACTTTGACCTACTTTCATGAATACTCACAATCAATTAACTTCACCCATTCAATGTTTTTGTGGCTTTGTCCATTCTTGCTAAGTTTTCATACACGAGCTATAGGTTTGATTTATCTTAGTTGGTTGATGTCAATCTCACCTATTTGTCCTTAGTTGATTGAATTGTAAGTCTTCCTTGCTTATTATAGGGTTAACCCCTCACTAGCAAGTTGAAGCTGTTCTCACATGGTGGACTTGTTGTTTGTATAAGGTTGAGTTTTCTCCCGTGGATAACGTAAGACCTTAGGGCTTGTGTTTAAAATTGAATCCACTAACTTTTGGAAGTTTTTAGCCGAACTACGGCGTTTTGATCCTTACCTTTGATGGAAGGTACGTAGGCAACGGGTTCATCCGTTCAAACCTAATAAAATTGTATATTCTTTTCTCATCATCCCAATCATGTTTGCACAATAAATATTTCATAACAAATAACAATTTTATACAACAAGTGTGAAAAGGGCTCCCTAGGAGTACCTAGGACGTGATGGGTGCCTAACACCTTCCCATTGCGTAATTTACCCCTTACCCAGACTCTCTGATCTTTTTATTAGTTTTCTACGTGTAAAACTTCTTAGGCTTTTGTTCGCTTTTTAGCCAGTCCTTTGGATAAATAAAAGTGCGGTGGCGACTCGAAATCATTGTATGCTTTGCTTATGGTTTAATCAATAAATCATATAGCGACGAATACACCGCTACAGTTATGTTGTGAAGGATGTCCTAACTAATGTTAGAACATTTTGTGAAGTGGTTTTCTGTTCTGGTTAGAAGAGAGATTGACACAGAGTGTGGATGTGTTCAGCCAAGAGGGTTGAACAGAGGGTGTGCTCTTGAAGACATGAAGATGCGTCTTATGTTTTCCATTCATCAAGTGGTCTGAGTTCTCTTTGAATCAGGAAGTATGTGAAGGTCCAACTTTGGGGTGTTGGATATGTTCATGTATGATCTCCAAGTTTCAAGAGGAGAGCTGGTTGTTCATGACAGGGGGAGTTTTGTCTTTGTGCTGCAAGTAATCATCAAGCTTGTGGTCTATGTGTTCTCAGATAACAAGGTATGGCACCTTATTAGTTATTGGGATGATGTGGTGTGTGTCAAGGCTGAGTGAGCAGAAGAATGTCTGACCGGATGTCATGACATTGCCTTGGACAATATTGTTATTTCCTTCTGAAACTTACAGTCATAAGGAAATATGGATGTGGTGTGTCTCATTATGATATATTAGAATGAGCCTGTGTGTTACAGTTGTGTATGTAGCTGAATTGAAGGATAACTATTATTGAAGGAAGTGCACAGGTGTTAAAACAAGAATGTTGTTCTGTTTACATATGTCAAAAAGGATGTCTGATATGGTGCACAGGTGTTGATGTTGAAGCAGATGTCAGAATAACATTCTGGCTGGAACAGGTGCTGGAGTTACTAGTATCTGATGTATGCACAGATTTAGGGGGAGAAGGAGTACCCTTGTGCATTTGTGTGTCTTACTAGTTGCATCCTTAACTAGTAATTCTGTTGTTGTTGCACAGATTTAGGGGGAGGAGAAGTACCCTTGTGCATGTGTGTATTACTAGTAACTATAAAACTAGTAATTGTGTTGCGTCTGTTGCTACTTAAACTACTGTTATGTTGTTTAACTGCTGATAGTTTACCTTGTGAACAAAAAGGACTGATATATGTTTTAGCCAAAATTTGCCTAAGGGGGAGCAATTTTGGTAAAACAAATAGTGTTCACAAGATGTTATATGTGATGTCTTAACATGAGATATCCTATGTACCTGCTAGAGTTTAAAAACATGTTCATGTAGTAGTTGTTTCAGAATGTCATACACAAGGTCATGGCATCTGATATGATATGTACCTGCTGGAGTTCAAGAACATGTTCATGCAGAAGTGTTTCAAGAAGTCATACACAAAGTCATGGCATTTGATATGATTGTACCTGCTGGAAGTTATAAAAGGAATTATGGAATTATGCAGGAATTGTCCAAGATGTCAGACCCGATGTCATTAAAACCCTGTACACAGAACATTCAGTGTGAATGTCTGGTGTTTTGTGATTGCACACTCAATGGCAATCTGTGTTTGATTGAAGATCTGATTTGTGGCTGAAATTCGTCACTCTAAAGCTGTGAAGCAAGAGTGTGTGTCTACTTGATCAAAGCTGTGAAGCAAGATCAAGTGGGAGTAGTCTTGATCAAACCTGTAAAGCAAGATCAAGAGTGTGTATTCTTGGTTGAAACTGTGAAGTAAAATCAAGTGTGTGTTTCTGAAATTTGCTTGTAATTTTATTTTTGTTGGTCTGTTATATTAAGTGTTGCTTTGGCAACATTTTTGAAAAAAAGGGGGAGTAACAAATGTAATGTACCCCAGGACAACAGATTTCATTGAAGGTCCTCTAAACAAGAGGTTATAGTGTTGTGTGCATTCTACTTGTGTTGCTGCTGTTTGAAGTTTAACTTCTATGAGTGCTGAGTGTATTAGCTAATTTAATTCTCTGCTTGGATGTGTGTTTTTCCGCTGCTATGAACTCTATTGTGATGCCAAGTTGTTTTAGCCAAAAATTTGCCAAAGGGGGAGTTTGTAGATGTTTGATTGGCTGTATTTTGTGGTAAAACACTAACTGGACTATAATATCTTGTCTGATGTCATGACATGCTTTGGAGATGTTTGATTGGCTGCATTTTGTGTTAAAACATCTAACTGTACTCTGATGTCTTGACTGATGTCATGACATACTTGAGTAGTATGCTACAGGTTTAGCTAATACAGGATTTACTGAATGTCAAACTAAATGTTGTGACATTCATCCCTGTTAGCAGATACTGAGGTATAGAATAGTTGGTTGTCTGTTATAACTCAGTATTTATTTCAGTCTGTTTATCGAGGGAATAACAGACCTGGCATAAGGCCTACTGTCTGAATGTCAAGCTGGATGTTATGACATTCATCAGTGACAGCATATACTGAATAATAGGCAGGTTGGTTTTTCTGCTTCAGTTCAGTATTTATTTCAGTCTGTTCTTCAGGAGGATAACAGACCTGGCATAAGGCTCATTGTCAAAATGTCAAACTGGATGCTTTGACATTTATCACTGTAAGCTGATACTGAAGTATAGACTGGTTGGTCTTTTACAGTACAACATTTAGTACAGTCTGCTTCCAAGAAAATAACAGACCTAGCATATGGCCTATGTTCTGGACGTCAAACTGAATGTTGTGACATTCATTCCTGACAGCATATGCTAAAGTGTAGGATGGTTAGTTTTTCTGTTTCAGTATTTTTCTCAGGCTATTTTTCAGGAATCCAACAGCTGAGCTAAAATCCAGGAAACTAACAACTGAGCTACAATTAATGAACCTAACAAATAGCCTATTTGTTAGCACCCTAATATGTGGAAATTAGGTTAACTTGCTTAACCTTAATTTTAGGAAATACAAGTACAAGGTCCAAATCCAGTTGGGTGTTTAGGTTATAAATAGCAGACTTTAACCTAGGTTTTAGAAGCCTCAAACAATGTAACAATTAGGGGTGTGTGTGAGGTAAACCTCCCAACCTGTGGGAAGGCTACCATGTGTTTCTCAGTGCTCGAAGGCATGAGATTATTTGTAACTCAAAGCCTGTAGGTAAGAGTTTGTTATGGTCTTGAACGAAGCTGTGAAGCAAGTTTAAGTTGTTTAGCATTCCATTGTAATTGTAGTGATAGGAATGGAAATTGGAGGTTTCTATCTAGGAGTTCCTAGGTATAGATTGCATTGGGTAGGGATTAAGTGAAGAGTTGTAAACGGGGGAGTTTAACTCTGAATTAATACTACTGATAGTGGATCTTCTTCCTGGCTTGGTATGCCCCCAGAGTAGGTGATGTTGCACCGAACTGGGTTAACAATTACTTGTGGTTTTACCTTCTGCACGTTATAATTCTCTGTTATAAAATAAGGTCAAACTGTAATGCTGTAACAGGTGATGTTCAAATCAATGTTGAGACATCATGCTGATAACTGTGCAGGCTCAACAGAAGTAAGTGCTATGTTTGATCTCTGCTGTGTCTTTGTACCAGATGGACAGAACTGGGTGTTCTCCCATTCTATGGTGATATAGTAGCAGATGTCGTGACATATGTGAATGTGTGCATATCAGTACTGGGTTTTAATTTGTATAACTGTCTTGCTGTATTAGTAACAATGTTGGATCAGATGTCATGACTTGGAGTAGAACATCTGAACTATGACTACACCAGAATTTCATTGAGGATACTCACATAAGCTCATATATGCATAAAATGATGAATGAAAGAACTTCCCTTAATTAAATTTGATCATGGGTTGAGGTTGCTTCATGAGCAAGGCACAGTCAATGCACAGTTGAATTAGGGTTTCCTTGGGAAACAATCCTCAAGCCCTTTGGTTTATCTTGATCAAATTGGAAAATTGAGATACTTGGGAGACATATATGATGATTGAGAGCTTTGGGAACCATTGTCATGCTTGCTTTCATCTTCATCTAGCCACTTCATTGAGCATAGGAGCCTCCTAGGAACAAGGGATCTCATGATTGCTTGAGCTTCAAAACAAAACAAGTTAGTGACATGTTTTTGTGCTTTTGGCTAGTAAACAAAATAAGAAAAGCAATAATATATAATTCAATCATGCTTGGTGGTCTCAAACCAACTCGCACAAGTCCCACCCTAGGGTTAAGGAGCCACACATGCTATGATCCTTGAGGCAAATGCAATGAACAATGATATGATGCCATGAGGGATCTTAGGGTCAAAATTAGGGTCTTACAATCAGCTGAGGATGAAATAAGGTTTTGATAAGAAGGTCAGACCTCGTGTGTTTAGAGAAGGTGGCCTTGTGCTCAAGAAGATCTTGTCGTTCAAACCAGATTCTAGGGGAAAATGGACTCCTAATTATGAAGGCACATATGTTAAGAGAGCCTTTTCAGGTGGTGCTCTGATTCTTACAACTATGGATGGTTAAGAGTTCACTCGTCCCGTGAATGCAGATGCAGTCAAGAAATACTTCGCCTAAAAAGAAAAGAACAACTCGCTAAGTTGAAAACCCGAAAGGGCGGCTTAGGCAAAAAAGAGCGTCTCGGTGGATTGAAAACCCGAAAGGGCGGTCCAGGAAAAAGTTAGAGACACAAAAAATAGAAAACAATTCCTGATAAGTTGAGTACCCCACCTTGGGGCAACTTATGCAAAAATTAGGGATTATGGCAAGTAACTGCAGTCTGCTGATCGTCCAGTTTTGGAGAGATTTTGTTGAGCACAAGGGTTGACGTCGATTCATCATCCCAGCAGCAGACAAGAGCACCGTGGATATCAAGAGTTGGTAGAAGGATTAAGGATCATTTGTATTCAATGTAGCCCTTTTCCATGTAAATTACCATTTTCAACTTTGTAAAAATCTATGGAGTCTTATCATTTACAGACTACCATCCCATTAAATAAAGTTGAGATTTTGTCCAATTGTTTCTACTCTTATTCAGCCAATAGTTTAAATTTTATTATGATCATTTTGAAATTTTAAAATTTTTAATCAAATTTTTTTTCTTAAAACATATAAAAACAAGAAATTTTCGAAGCAAATTAAAAAGGAAGTATCAACAGCACTTCAAAGAGCAGCAAGTCCTTAAGTGCTAAGCATCGAAGGTTCCCCAAGCAGTTGACCTTCGGGTATCCCTAGTTGTTTGTGTTGATTCGGTTCCCCTGCAAAGTATTTGTTCCCTAGCGGAGCTCCGATTCTTTTTCCCAGCTAAGTTGATTGATTCGGTACCTTGCGGCGTGTTATTTCCCGACATTGTTTCTGTATTTCCCCAACAGGGTCGATGCTTCAGCAGAGTAAGACGTTTCCCCGGTAGATCGCATTAGTTGCCTCACCAGTCGCCATCCGACTCGCTCCCAGTCAGAGTTTCCTCCTGGTTTCTGAGCAGCTGTTTTGTGTTTATCTTTTGTATGGTTGTCTCCCATTTAATATGGCGTAGACCTAAAATTCCTTGCAGACTCGATAATTTCGCCTCTCCTCAGCAGAACTCCTCCCTCGGCTAAATTTGAGCCTTTGGTTTATTAATTTCTCTGTTCTCCAGCAGTTGTCTCCCTCTTTTTTATGGATTGATCGGGGATTGTACCGATGATTCAATTTCTTTGCGACACCTTTGTATCCTTTGTGATCGTTTTGTCAGCATAATCATCATATATATACATATACATATACATTCATATAATTTCATAATTTGCATATTTGCATCATCATATTTTATTAGAGATTCTCATTCTCTGTACGGCGGTACTTTATCCCCATACAAATTTCGGTGTCTGTCCTCCCTCAATTGTAGAGCGTCATCCCCTTATGCAGAAAGACTTTAACCTTTCTCCTCTTCCCCACTGAGTTTGTTTCCTCGTGGATGATTATTACTTAAGTTTCCTTTCCAGTTGTTTATTTAGATAGAATCACTCCCCTTGAGTTATATCCTCATTGGGCTGAGTCTTGATTAACTGTTTCTG
The DNA here is from genome assembly GCF_024323335.1 of Lathyrus oleraceus. NCBI lineage: Eukaryota > Viridiplantae > Streptophyta > Magnoliopsida > Fabales > Fabaceae > Lathyrus > Lathyrus oleraceus. The sequence goes on along the minus strand of NC_066582.1, from coordinate 442,978,196 downwards.
TCTAGATTTTACCTAGATAGATGCTTCGAGTCTCCTAAGAGTTTATTGCCCAGTAACTGGTAATATTCTTCTTAGTTTGCAGTTTGTTACTTCTTGCCCAATACCCGGAAAAAGTACCCCTATTTTTCTCCTCAGTAGAGTCCCCAGTTGATCTATTCCCCAGAAAGTATATCCTTGATATGTTCACCCCAACAGGTGACGGATATCTTTCTCTCCCCTGCCTGAGTTTATCCTTGATATGTTCATCCTAACCGATGACAGATATTCTCACCTTTAGTATTCTACCCAGTAAAAAGGTAGTTGTAATCCCTATTCTTGTTCCCCAGAGAGTTAATCATTGATATGTTCATCCTAACCGATGACGGGTTTCCTTCTCTTTGCGGTTTTCTACCCAGTAACCGGTAGTTGTAAATCCTGCTTTTTCTCCCCTTCATAGAGTTAATCCTTGACATGTTCACCCTAACCGGTGAGGAATTTTCTCTTTGTTGGTCTTCTATCCAGCATTCGATAGATGTAATTCCTACTTTTTGTTCAGTTGGTTTATCCTTGATATGTTCATCTTAACCGATGACGGGTATCCTCCTTGACATTTCCCAGGCAAGTCTATCCTTGATATGTTCATCTTAACCGATGACGTACTTTCTTCCCTGTTGAGTTTATCCTTGATATGTTCATCCTAACCGATGACGGATACTCTCACCTTTGGTCTTCTACCCAGTAACTGGTAGTTGTCAATCCTATTTTCTGTTGTTTTCCCCAAATGGGCTATTCTTACCCATTAATCGGTAATGAATACTCCCTCCTGTTAGTTTTCAGCGAGTCATCCTTGATATGTTCATCCTAACCGATGACGGATGTTCTCTCTGTCAGAGCTTTATTATCTCCTCACCTAGTAGCAGGTAGTAGATAATAGATTTCTGCTCCTCCTACGTTGAAGTTGATTGCTTCCCCAGTCAAGTTGAGTGCACATTTCCTTAGTGAAATCGCTTTTCCTGCATGATTCAAGTACTTCGGTTTTATCCTGACTTACTCGTATCCCCTGCAGATGTTGTTGTTTCCCCGGCTGAGTCTTTCCATGTTTGTATGGAATTCCTCGAGTCCCCCGGCAGTTTTAAGCCGTAGTCTGACCTACGCATAACTCCTTTTTCCACCAGAGTCTTTGTCTCCCCAGTGAGTTTTCCTTACGGAATATATTATACTCTTGTGGACTTTCGGTCTCTCCAATTTCTTTTCCTTTGTGGCAATATTTCCCCACAGAGCATTAACTTTTACATTCATATCATATGCATCATGAGGTCTCTTAGGGACCAAAATTTGTTTCTATATGTTGTTATTTAAGCCCATTCTACTGAGTCGACATGAAGATTTTAACCTTCGCCTCCTCAGTTAGAATGTCCTTAAATAGGGGCAGCTGTAAGACCCCAATTTTGACCCTAAGATCCCTCATGCGATTTCATCATATGCATTAGCATTGGGATCATACCTTGGCATCCTCCTTACCCCTCTTTCATTGGGTTTGTTTTGGGAGAGATCACCAAGCACCATGTGATTGTATCATACTTGTATATTATTATTTTACTAACCAAAATACAAAAATATGTCTTTGCATTTGCCTAACTCTTTTGTAGGTAGGGCATGATCACCATTGATTCATCAAGTTCATATCTAGGGTTTGAGACCATCATGACAAAGAGCACAACCATGAATTGATTCAAGAATGGTTATGAGCATCATATATGAGTTCCATTGATTCCTACATGTTATATTGATCAAGTTTTCTTCAAGAGTTTGAGGGTGATTTGCCTTGGAAACCCTAGTTTGACTGGGTATCTTGAGTAACTTCTCCAACAAGCTATCTCACCAATTGATCAAAATTACTCAAGGTACACTTCAAAATTCATCATCTTATGCATATATGATCTACCATGATCCAAGAAAGTCAAAATAATTGAAGGTTAGCAAGTTGATTGATGGTGGTTGGCTAGATGAATTCATCTGATCAAAACTAGGTCTCCCTAGACCCTATCTCCTACAATTTTTACCATATGAAAATTCTTCCAAGATAAAGTTTACTCTAAATGACATTCTAAACAACTTTCGTGTTGAGACCTAGATCTAGTTTTGCTTATAAAATCATTTTCTATGTTGAAACATTATAGGTCATTTTGTCTAAACCTTAATTTGAAAGTCAACTTCCCAAGGCCATAACTTGCTCAGTTTTTATGAGATGAAAGATTTACAAGTTGCACAATCAAATGAAAGATGTCTAATTCAACTTTGATGTTTGGAGTGAGATCTAATTCAACTTTTATGAGCATGTGATATGAGGTTACATTATAGGTCATTTGTGACCTATGCCATTGAACCAGTGATTTTTCCAAACTTTAAAATTCCATAACTTTATCATTACAAATCCAAATTACATTAAATTTGTGACCATTTTAAAGGTATTTGAAAGAGCTACAACTTTGATGAAGACACTTTTTCTCATTTGAATCTCACATAAAAAGTTAAGCAAGGTGGAATATTGAGATATATGGCTTGACACTTAGAAAAATTTTCAACATGTTGAAATTTCAAAACTTCCACCTCAAAATTCCCCATGTTCCAAGCTCTAAACGAAAAAGTGTTGAACATGAAAGTTGTTCCTCTTGATCTAGGTTTTCCAAAAAGTCCAACTTCTTCCATTTTGGACAAGATTTGCTAGGGCTGCGTATGGCTTGAACATTGCATCATCATTTGGCAAAAATCAAACTTCAAGCTTCCATGTAAAATTGCCTAGAACTCCAATTTGATTTCAGACTTGTTCACACTCAATTATGGATCAAATGGAATGATCTCGTGGGCCTGTACACGCCCATGAACACATGCATCACTCATTGCCAATTTTGGAAACTCAATTGTAAGGTGCAAATATCATGTGATTCAGCTATAAATAGAGCACCATATGCTCAGAATTGAGGACTCCTTCGCGCCAGCTTTGATCCCAAACACCAAACCCTTCCATTTGAGAGGATAATCATGAGAATTTCCTTTGGAAATTGAGTTTGAATCTCACTGTTTTGAGATTCAAAACTCCAAGGATCCAAGACCTTTTGTGCATTCTAATCTACTTCTGCAAGCATTCTGAGCAAGATCAAGCACGAGCAAAAGCAAGAACAAGTGAATCTAGACCTGCATTGAACGTATTTTCCAGAAAATTTCATCTCTACGATTCTCTCTCAAATCCACTCAATTCTCTTGGATCTTTGGTTGTCTGAAGTCCTACCAATGTAGGAAAGAAGATTGAGTTGCTTAGAGGTCAAATCGAAGCAACTAAGTTGACACACCTCAAAATTCAACTCCTCATATCTTTCTATATATGTGGAGTTAGTTAAAATTGAGGTCAGATTCGTGCCCTACGCTATTTTTTCTTTCAGATCATGTCCTCCTTTTTCATTTTCTTGATGGTGATGAGTGAACCAGTCCGGTCAGGGTCACCGGAGAAGATGACTGGCCTTTGGACTCCGGCGATGCGCTGGAAGTGTTTAGAGCCATTGATCTGTTTCAAATTGTTTTAATCTCACGCGTTGGTTCTGATTATCATCCATGTGGCGCATTGACTTAAGTCCACGGTGGAAAGCGCGCTGAGGACCACCTTATCTGCCACCTCAATTAATGAGGGAGATCAAGTGGTCCACGTTTTTTTTATTATTTTATGATTTTTTTCATTCCTTTTATTTTCATTAATTCATATCAATTTTAATATTGATCCAAAAAATATGAGAGTTTCTCCAAAAAAATTCAAATAATTTCCTCTTTCATATTCTGAATTAAAATCATTTTTTGAATCATTATTAATATTTTCATGATTTAATTGATTTTGTGTTTATTTTTAATTGTTTAAAAATACTTTTAAGCCTTTAAAAATTTTGAAATTTTTTCTCCAAGGTCCTTTGACCTTGTTTGACCTATGATAAATCTCATGGCCATTTATTTGGTGTTTTGATGAGGTTTTAGGAATTTGATAAACCATATTTAATTTAAATGCCTTATTTTAGTATTTTTAATTTGAATAAATGCCAAATAATTTTGTTGACCAATTGTGTTGACTTGTTTGAGTTTGACTCTTGTTGTTGGGCCTTGGTCAAGGCTGATTTGACTCTGTCAAGTTAATATCATTGGATTTAGGGGATTTATGGAATGTACATTCCATCTCCCAAAATGAATGGATGATATTAATTTGGTAAAAGTCCTCCTTTGACCAATTTGAGTTTTGATCCATTCCCCTTCCTCTTCATCTCATTCCCCTTCTTTATGCATTCATCTCATTTGGTTTATGATATCTCAAAGTCCTAAGGCTAGTTGATTGAGAAATTAACGTGAGTGTGGATGATATTAGGTCACCTCTTTTGCATATTTCTTTTTGTGTGTGGTATGTTTCATGAGCATAGTCCATTATACTATGTCTCTAACATGCATTAACACCAAAATTCTATTGCCCGACCTCAAATAGTTGTGACTTCTACATAAGTCCAATTACGATTGCTTAACATAGCGCTAAATTTGTGACACAAAGGCATATCATTCTAGTTAGTGAGATTGTAAGTCTCCCATCTTTCATGGTATTGTATGGAAACTTGGCCTTTTTTCCTTCCTTTAGAAGATGTCTTGGCTCAAGGATCCATGCTTGTGATAAGTGGGTTGAGTGTTCTCCAAAGAATGTCTTAAAATGAAAAGCAAAAGCAAAACAATACTAATTTATAACTCATTAACAACTAACTTTTAATTTCAAGCCTTTTACTTTAATGTCATTTAATTCTAGCCTCTATTCATTTGCCATTGTTCATATCATTCTAATTTTTTATGTTAATGCAATTTTCACTTTTTCCACTTGGACCATATGTCGCAATACGCGACAAACCGGCGGGAAAACGAAACAACAGAGCCGCCACCGTGCGTTATTTATCCCAAAGGAGGGAAAGGAAACGCTCGAAGTAAACCTGGAAAAGACATGGTCTCGCGACCAGAGAGAGATGGGATCGGGAGTCGGTTATGCGAAGGGAAGGTATTAGCACCCCTACGCATCCGTCGTACTCGACGGGATCCACGCTCAAAAGAATAGAAGAAAGGTTGCTAAAGATACTGCTCAACACTGCACAAGCTGGAAGGAAACACAGAAAAGACGGAAGAAACGGACTCGGCAGGATATCGCATCCTGGGCCTACGTAGTCTGTCAGGCACAGACATCAGAGTCGACGTAGTTCGGGACAGGGGAAACGTGCTCGCTAGGGTGTCGCATCCTATGCATACGTATCTTCTCTGACCGGAGAAGAATCAGAGCACTCGTAGCTCGGCTAACGCACGCCAAACAACACACACAAATAGGAAACCGACTGCCAATCGCTGGACTTATGTCAGACTCCACACAAACAGGCAAACATGGAAACCGAAGGCCAATCGCTGGACTTACATCAGACTCCGAACCAACAAAACACACACAGGAAACCAACTGCCAATCGCTGGACTTATGTCAGACTCCAACAAGCAAACAAGACACAGGAAACCAACTGCCAATCGCTGGACTTATGTCAGACTCCAACCAGAAAAGGATAACAAACACACACAAAAGGAAAAGAAGGTGCCCGGAGAGATCAGCTCAATCTCCTGCCTACGTACCTCATCTGGTATGAGGATCAGGGCGACGTAGTTCCCCTACACAGGGAAAGAACTTCTAACCTAACCAGAGACAAAGGGAGATAACAAGCTACTAGGGAGACTACGACTCGAGCCTAGAAGTTATCATGCATACGATCCCTATGTTGAGGTCTCTATCCTAACTTGCACAGGAAGCAAGCTATCCTAAACAGCACAATCAAACAAGTACAAGCACAATAAAGCAAGCACACACACTATATGCAAACAATTGGCTCACACAAGGCTAGGCTGTAGAAACAAGCCAACTGGAATGGGGTGTTTTTAGCTCTTAACCCTAACATTGAGAGTTAGGGTGAAGCAGATGAAATGAGAATGAGGGTAAGACCTCATAGCTCTTATCCCTGGCCTGGGAGGGCTTCAAACAATGAAAGTGTGGGAGTTCAGAATGTAGGAACTCTTCTCCACAAGTGACTGACACAACAAGACCTTGGGTTCTTATTCACAATGCATCAACACATGGTGTGAGCAAAGTGAATGACACAACTGAATAGCAGGGGATGGATTGCACATCCCTATTATCTGCCAATTGCCTCTTAAGAGGTCTTTACCTGCTTGGCACAAAACTAAACAAACACAAGCATTGCCTCTTAAGGAGGGCTTCAGACAGGTGCCTGCCAAAGTAACATGACAGGTCTTCCAGACTACATGAAGATCAAGGAATTATACCTCAGTGGTATGCAAACCACAAGCAAGCAAAGCAAAGTTCAAATGAACTTAAAGCAACTTAGGTACCTGTGGAAACAGCTAAACCAATCAGTACAAAATCCAGACAAACAGTCAACAGTCAAAATCTAACAGACAACCCAATATGCAAGACATAAGCCATAAGCACAAGTGAATGGTTTTCAAAGCCTACAAAACAAGCAAATGTTAGCCAATAACAACAAATGGTCAAGCTCAAATGAAGGAGCAACATCAACCAAGGAGATGCACACTTGAACCTGAAATTCACAACTCAAATGTAAGTAGCAAACCACTAGGTCAAAGCCTAGGGTCAAAAGTGAATCAAAAATCCAAAACAGAACTTGATATTCAACATAGATCATATTTAATCAATCAAGATCAAGTCCTAAAAAGGACCAAAGCCAAATCATCATGCAAGTTCATGTAATAGGCAAGAGAAGTCAATGACCAATTCAAGGCACACATTTGAACATTAAGAATGAAAATTCCCAATCAAAACAAAAATGATTCAAATAATTCTGGAAAAATTCATGGGCATTCAACACATCTAACATGATCATCACACAAAAAATCAGAAGCATTAGAGGTCATTTGGCATGGAAATTAAATTGCATAAGTTGATCATCCAAAGGTGTGACACAAATTGTCACACCATGCTAACACAAGCATAAAACAGAATTGGTACATGAGAAAAATACCAAATCAAGCCTCAAAGGTTCATCAATGTGTCTAGAATCAGCATGTAAAATTTCATGTCCATTGGATTAAAATCAAGCATTTCATGATAGAAAGAGTAAGGCAATGTCACAAATGCACATGTGTTCAAAGAGTCTAGAGCAAATAAAATTCCAGCCATGCACAACTTTCAAACTCATGATCATAAAAAACTAGACATCACAAGGAACAATTTGCAAAAAATTGGGAGTGATTTGGATCATTTTTCAATTTGTTATGATTTTTACAAGTTAGATGAAAATATTGGAAATTAAAATGATCACATGCGTGAAATAAGGAGGGAAATGGAAAAAATGAATGAACATTTGAAAACTTGCGCTCGGCCAGAATCGAACCTAGTCAAAATTCAAAAGCGGCGCGCGCTGAGGCAAAACAACCTCGTTTCAATATGAACCCTAGCGCTGCAGATTAGGACGGTTCAAACCGTCGCTATTTCCAGAAAACTGACGCAATTTTCCAGAAATTCCAGAAATGCATGCATCTTCATCTTCTTCATGATGAAGATGATGAATGTTCATCCAGATTTTTCAGATTTGTCCAGAATTCAAAGATTTTTATATCATTAGCAAGATCTTGCAATGTAGAACACGGATCGACAAACATTTCATGCTAAATCATCATCAATTAACAGAATCGAGCAAAATAGTTTTCACACATAAAACTTCAATCACTCATATCTTGCTCAATAATACACCAATTCACGTGAAATTTGCATCAGAATCACCAGGAACACAAGATCTACAAGAATATAGCAATGAATTTCAAAAATAAGAGGATCGAAAATTAACCTCTTGAAGAGCAGAACCTTTGAAATGCACGATCCACAGCTTGTAAGTATCCAAATCCACTCTACAATGCTTGAAATGATGTTTGGTGAAGAAAAGGAAGCTTGAACACGTGTAGATCTTGCTTAATCTTGAATTTCCATTTTCAACTTCATGAGCTTCAACTACTTGATTCTTGCTCGAATTCCATAAACCAGCACTTGATTCACACTATAATCAACTCACTGATCAAGAATCTTTAACCAAAACAAGGTGTTATGTTCAAGAAATTTGAATTTTGATTTGAAGAAAATTTTGGAGGGAGAGAAAAACTAGATCTAGAAATGGTGAATTGTGATTAACCCCTTTCAATTCTGTTATGATTAGAGTATATATATGCTTTACTAATCACCTTGCTAATCCATGTTTAGTTTGGTTAAGTGAAATAAGGTGTTTTGCCAAAAATCAAAATTGCATGGTGCATGTACTAATTACACGTGAACAGTACCATTCCTTTGATCATTTTCACTTAAAATCCTTTTTTAAACTCAATGGCAATGGTAAAAAGTCCATACAATGCACCATTTTTGAATTTTGCAATTTCCCTCCAAAAAAGGCATGGAATAGCAAGTGATCATGTGATGAGATTTTATGTAATGTGATGCATGATTTGGAAATTAGAGGTCAAGAGAAGAATATTGCAAAAAGAGCCATTCAATTTAGAGCTTTGGTTCAAAAGTTATGCTCATTTGAAGTTTCAAGTATACTTTGCCATGATTTGATAATAACTCCTTAACCATTCATTAGAAATTCATGATCTTGGACTTTTTGGAAATGGGAAAGAAAGATCTTCAACTATCATGTTGGACAAAATTTCATTTGAAGCTTCTTTGATGTTGGAAAGTTGAGTTGAAGTTGGTCCAAAAACTTGCCATTTTTGGAAACTTGAAATTACAGGTCACTTTCCATTTTTGGAAACTTTTGATCTGGCTTCAAAATCTTCAAGGTAGATGTTTGACATGTTGAATGAACCTCTTTGGGACATGAATGAAGTGTCTCAAACCATTTCTCCATCTCCTAGCCCTCAGTTGACTTGCAGTTGACTTTTATGGGCCTCAGATGACTTGGTCATGCACTGTGGACTTTGAGCCTCTAGCCTTTGGTCAAGTTGCTTCAAAATGATCCTTGGGTCATGTAAGCTCATTAGAACAACCATAGGGCCTTTATCTCATGGGAATGTCCTTGCTCTCTTGCACAGATGGATTCTCCTGACCAGTTTTGACTGATGAGATGTAACATGAGATGCAATGACAATGCAATGTTAATGTGATGTTAGTGTCCTAAAAAAATGAAATGAATGTACAAATGGGAGGTGCAAATTTGAGGTGCTATACCATATTGTGTGATATATCTTGTTTGTGTATACTTTGCTTGTTTGTGTGGTCTTTGACCATTAATGTACATAATAACAACAAAAACCCTAAAAAATACTTTTGTGTGGACTGTTGGCTTGATCTTGGACAAATGGACTTAGAATTTAGGCAACATTCCTATGCTAAAGGGCTTGGCCAATGCCAACTTTCTGTGAAACCAAGTGCTTACAATTTGAAACTTCATCTGATACATCATTCAAGATCCTTTTGAGTTCATCTGCAACATAATTATTGTGTAGTTGTTATTCTGAACCTATGACTTATGGAATTCATCTGCTACATGGGCTAATTTTGAGAAAGAGCGTGGAGTGGCTAAAGCTTGGATGTGGCTATCTTTATTTGATGCCTTTGCTCTTCAAGATAATATAATTGTGCATTTGTGTGTTTCTTGATTCTAAATGTCCAAGGGATTTCTGGGTTTCTATTGACATTCTTGTCTATTGGATTGCTACCCATCGGTCAGATCTTTTCAACTCTTAACTTTTAATTTTGTGCATAGGATTAGTCCCTTCATCTTCTCCCCCTTTCTTTAATTTCAAAATCTCTCCCTCCCTTTTCAAAATCTTCTTTGGTTGAACTTATTTTGTTCTAAACTTTGACCATTTTGCAAAAAGATAGAAACTTTGGCCTTATGCCATTGCATTTTCAAACTTCTTTTCTTAAATCAAATTTGTAATAAACTTAATTATACTTGACTTAAACTTTCAAACAGCCAAAAATAACTAACTCATTCAAACCATTTTTAGGCCTTTGTGCCTTTCAAACTTAATTTTTGTTAAAAGCAATGCATCCACTTTGAAATTTGTATCACGAACTACGAGGTTTTGATCCCTCATTTTTATGTTGGTACGTAGGCACGAGTCCGAAGGACTTGTCAAACACAAAAATATAATTAATGAATTCTTTTCTCATCCCCCCATTCTATTTGTTTGTAAACATCATTTTTGTACTAAATACATATGCACACAAAAAGAGCTCCCTAGGAGTACCTAGGACACTTTGGATGCTAACACCTTCCCTCTGTGTAACCAACCCCCTTACCTGTAATCTCTGACATTTTATTAGTTTTGATTTGAAAACTTCTTACTTTTGGGATTTGTTCGTACTTTTTCCCTTTTCCTTTGGAAACAATAAAAGCGCGGTGGCGACTCTTGTTATTTGATGTCTAGCTTATCCATAGCTTGATGGTCATGAATTTACCGCTACAACGTCAGACACTAGTAATTGCTTGAATTCACAACAAAGACATCGAAATTTCACGCTAGTACAACATCATATGTTGACAATAATCCTTAGGGCACGTCAAAAGCATAACCATCATGCGTTGGTCACGTCGCTATGCTCAGTTACAGGCTGACCAAACATCTCAGAAGAAGAAGTCGAGATCGCCTTCGGGACAAATACACAATGTATCAGCAAGAGATCAAACTTGGGGCACGGAAAGTATTCACCTCCATTATGTGTTCATCACATCATCAACTACCGAGTGTCGGGAAGTTAAATCATTCCCCTAGCCAGTAGTCCAACCCACATTGACAGTTACCAAGGAAAAAACAAAGTCCACCTTGTTGGCATCCACATAAAACCAAATCCAACCAGCATTGGTATCCATAAAATACATCGCCTTTGAAAAGGGGGGGCCAACCCCAAACAAGCCAATCATCCTTCACAGTCTAACATGCATCACATGCATCACATGCGTCATTTCATGCATAACATTTAAAAAATAAAAGTATGCCATGCATCATTGCATACATATCATTCATGCACATAACACAAATCAAAATCCAAGGTTTAGTCGTAGGTATCCAGGCCAACCCTCAGTTGAGTCATTGTTATCTTCTCTGAGTAAGTTCTCGTCCCCTACTATCGTGAGTTCCCCATTAAGTTACATCCTTCAACCTTTTGTTGATAAAGTGTTATCCTCAGCTGAGTCAAACAACGTTTCTTTAAACACCTACCTTGTTTCGCATCAAGCGTCCCTCAACGAGTTGTTTCCTGTAACCTTTTGTTGATGAAAATTACATCTTCCCAGAGAATATTTTTTCTGCAACCTTTTGTTGTTGATACCCCCAAGCAAGTCTTACCCAGTGATGTTCCAATACTACCCAAAAAGTTTGTTCTATTTGAATTTTTGGCGGTAGTCTGATTTTTCCAACAGGTTTCCTTAAGTGTCATCAAATTTGGCAAAAATCCCTTGATGAATGATGATCATCATCTTGTTTATGATAACTGCTATCCTTTTGGTAATGGTAAATCCTCGACATTTGTGATCTTACCCTCATCCTTCTGGTGTCGGTGATCGTTGAAGTTTTGTCCCAACCTTCATCCTTTTGGTGAATGGCGACATCTGCACTATTATAGCTTACTGTCATCCTTTTGGTGTCGGCAATCCTTATGGTGATAGGGATCCTTGTCATTTTGGTTTAGCCATCATCGTTTGGTTGATGGTGATCTATGTTATTATGACTAATCATCATCCTTTTGGTAATGACGTCCAGTTCAAATCCTACTGTCATCCTTTTGGTGTCAGTGATATTCAAAGTTATTATGACTTATTATCATCCTTTTGGTGGTAACAAGTTTTGTTGTTTGATCTTACCGTCATACTTTAATGTTGAAGATCTTTGTCCTTATGATTCCATCATCTTCCTTTTGTTGATGATGATCTCTTTTATTACGTCTAATCCTCGTCCTTTTGGTGATGGCGTCTAGTTCGACCTAATTATCATCCTTTTGGTGATTGAAAGGTTTGGAAAGTTTAACCTTACTGTCATCCTTTTGGTGTCAGCGATAGTTTGTTTTGATCTTACCTTCACCCTTTTGGTGACGGCGATCATTAAAGTTATTAACTTATTATCATCCTTTTGGTGGTAACAAGTTTTGTTGTTGATCTTACCCTCATCCTTTTGGTGACGGTGATCATTTAAGTTGTTGTAACTTATTATCATCCTTTTGGTAATAGCAAGTTTTGTTGTTTAAACCTTACCTTCATCCTTTTGGTGATGGTGATCGTTGACTTATTATCATCCTTTTGGTGGTAACAAGTTTTTGTTTTGATCTGACCTTCATCCTTTTGGTGACGGTGATCATTGAAGTTATTGACTTATTATCATTCTTTTGGTGGTAACAAGTTTTGTTGTTTAAATCTTACCTTCATCCTTTTGGTGATGGTGATTGTGGACTTATTATCATCCTTTAGATGGTAACGAGTTTCGTTGTTTAAATATTACCTTCATCCTTTTGGTGATGGTGGTCATCAGAATGTTGTGACTTATTATCATCCTTTTGGTGATAACAAGTTCTGTTTGTTTGATCTCACTGTCATCCTTTTGGTGTTAGTGATATTTAAAGTTATCGACTTATTATCATCCTTTTGGTGGTAACGAGTTGCCTTTTGATCTTACCTTCATCCTTTTGGTGATGGTGATCTTTTGAGATGTTGACTTATTATCATCCTTTTGGTGGTAACAAGTTTTGTTGTTTGTTCTTATCTTCATCCTTTTGGTGACAGTGATCTTTGAAGTTGATGAATTAACTATCATTCTTTTGGTAGTAGTCTTACTATTATACCCTCGGTAATGGAAAGCTTTATCAAAATAACCATCATCCTTTTGGTGACGGACACCATCCTTTTGGTGATGAAAATCATTGGATTTTATTGTGTCTAACTTTCATCCTTTTGATGACAACAAGTTTGGTTATTGTCGCTCCCCGGATTTCCCGAATCCGAGTACAAACGCGAAAAAAAGTGGCGAGGAAAAAAGAGTAGAGTCGCCAGCTATGTACTTTTATCCCAAGAGGAGGGAAAGGTAGTACTGCGTAACCAAGAGGGAACGGATAAAACAAAGTCTCGAACCAAAGAAAATTGAGTAAGGGGGCCGGTTATGTGAAAGGGGAGGTTATCGCACCCCTTCACGTCTGTGGTACTCCACAGGATCCACGATTGCTATTTATGTCTAAAGTGTGTGTATAAAAAGTCCTATATGCGATGCGAAAGAGAGAAAATCAAAGTAGGTAAAAGAAAGAGTTATTGCTCGCACAGGCCCTACCCTGCTGCATACTGTCGCAACGCGAAAAACAACCGGCGGGAAAAAATACAGAGCCGCCACCGACGCTATTCATCCTCTGACAGAAAGGGAGCACAGGACTAACCTAAGAAATGGAAAGGAACGGTCTTACGACCAGAGATTGCAAGGTACGGGAGTCGGTTACGCAAGGGGAAGGTATTAGCACCCCTCACGTCCGCCGTACTCGACGGGATCCACGCTCAAAAGAATAGGAAAAGGTTGATAAATAACTGCTCAAAGAAAATGCACACACTGGAATGATAAACAGGTGAAAGAAAATGGAGGAAGTGGACTCGGCAGGATGTCGCATCCTGGGCCTACGTAGTTTGTCAGTAACAAACATCAGAGTCAACGTAGTTCAGGGAATGGGAAACATGCTCGCTAGGACATCGCATCCTATGCATACGTATCTTCTCTATCCAGAGAAGAATCAGAGCACTCGTAGCTCGGCTAACGCACGCCGAAACAAAACACCAAAAGAGACGCTGAGACGTCAAAAAAAACACTCAAAAGGAAACAGAATGCCAATACATGGACTTATATCCGACTCCAAACAATCAACACAAACAAGGAAACAGAATGCCAATACATGGACTTATATCCGACTCCAAACAATCAACACAAACAAGGAAACAGAATGCCAATATATGGACTTACATCCGACTCCAAATAGTAGCGCACGCTAACCAGCGAACACCGAAGAAAAAGGTTATCAGATTGACAAACTAATAGGGAGTCTGGAACTCGAGCCTAATAGTTGTCACACAAACACAAAGAGACGCTGAGACGTCAAAAGAAACAAAAAGGTTGAACCCACACAGACTCAAAAAAAAGAAAAGAGTGCCCGGAGAGATCTCGCTCGATCTCCTGCCTACGTATCTCATCTGGTATGAGAATCAGGGCGACGTAGTTCCCCTTAACAGGGGAAGGAGACAACAAACTAATATGGATATTAAGACTCGAGCCTAATAGTTGTCATGCAAACAAATCCCTAAGTTGAGGTCTCTAATCAAAACCTAACTCACACAGGAAGCAAGTCAGCCCAAACAGCAAATAAACACCAATCACAAATGATCAAGCATCACACACTATATACAAACAAGAGGCTCGGACAAATGGTTGGGCTTTAGTCAAGAGGGGTCATATCAACCTCGACAAACAAGCCAAAACTGTAGGGGTATGCTGAAGCTCTTAACCGCTAACATTGAGAGTTAGGGTGAAGCTGATCAAATATGGGAATGAGGATTAGACCTCATGCTCTTAACCCTGGCCAGGGTGAGCTCAAATCAAAGAAAGCGTGGGGATCCAGAAAGAAGGACCCTATTCCACTTGACTGACTCTATACAAGATCTTGGGTACATTGTTCAAGAGCATCAACATGTAGTGCGAGCATAATGAACGACTCACTGAATAACAGGGGATTGATTGCTAATCCCTTCTATCTGTCAATTGCCTCTTCACTTAGGAGGACTTATCAAGTAAGATGCCTCATTTAGAGGTCTTTAGCACAAATGTAAACAATCACAGACATGGCCTCATAAGGAGGACTTCAGCCAAATGCCTGCCAAAAAGGTGACAGGACTTCCAGACTACATGGAGTAAGAAGGCTAAGCTACCTCAGTGGTGTATCAACCACACTCCAAAGCAAAGCTCAAGCAAGAGCTAAAAGCAACTAATGTACCTGTACAAAAGCCAAACAGTTAATATTGTATTCAGAAAACCAAACAATCAACACAGTGGAACTTTTCAATATCTACACAATGTAAGTCACAAGTGCAAGCACTCAAATGAGTTCATCACATCAATGGACCTACAACATAACAATAGTTAGTGATCAAATAAATTAGCATCTCAAGTAATGAGACCACACCAACCATTAGTGCTAAATACCTGAAACACAAAACACAATTGGTGAGTACAAACCACTAGTACAAATACTAGGGTCAAAGGCAAGTCAAATGACTAAAACAGAAGTCAATATTTCACATGAAACACATTCAATCAGACAAGAAAGAGTCCTCAAAAGGACCAAAACCAAATCATGAGGCAAAGCCATCAAAGGATCAAGGTAAAGCAAAGGCAAGCAATGTGATCAAAATTGGACATCAAAGATAGAAAATCCAAATCAATACAGAAAAGCATCCAATGATCATGAAAATTTTTATACAAGCTTATCATGTTAAGAATGAACATCATGCAAAAAAATTAGGTCCATAAGAGCTCAAATGATATGCAAATGAAAATGCATAAATGCAACATCAAATATGTGACACAAATTGTCACACCATATGTTCATGTGTCCAAAACAGTTATGGCATATGATAAAATACTCAAACCAAAGCCAAAAAATCACTCACATGTTAGGATCAAGCATGTCAAATTTCACATCAATTGGATTAAACATGAGCATTTCACAATCAAATGAATGCAACATATCAATATGGCATCATGTTCAATCAAACAATCACAATTAAAAATCCAGCATCACACAAATCTTGAAATAAATCCTATAAAAATCTAGAGATTAAAACAAGAAAGTGAAAAAAAGTTTGGATCAATTTGGATTAATCTGCTATTTTTTGTGATTTTTTGAAATTGAATGAACAAAATGAAATAACATGAAAATAATATGGAAAATGAAATAAGATTGAAATCAGCATATGTACATCAGCCAGATTTGAACTCATGCTACACAGGTCAACGAGAATGTTCAAATGAAATGAAGAAAATATGCATTAGCGTGGAATCGAACACACGTGCATCAGGTCAAATGATAATTCAAATGAAATAAAGAAAATGGCATGGCGAAGGATCGAACCAGCGTGCGCAAGGTCCCAAGCGCGTTTACAGACAAAACGTTGCGTTTTGGAAGCGCAAACCCTAGCCAAACACAGACGGTGGCGGACGGCAGTTTCCACTGTCTTCTCCGACCGTGTACACGGCGGAGCGACAGGAATTTTTTCCAGAATTTAGCAAGGCTTATACCATTGGAAAGGTCTTGCAGCGAGGATCAAGAATATCATAATCATTTAGCCTAATACTTCATGAATCAACCGGATCGAGCGAAAACATTTTGAGCATCAAAACTTGAAGTTCATGTATCTAGCTCATCACTTAACCAAATCGAAATCTAAAGCTATCAGAATCATCAGCATCAAAAGATCTACATTTCTATGGCAAGAAATTGAAGAAAAGAGATGATGAATTTTTCACCTACTTGAGATGCAGTTCTTCAAATTCACGTGTTCAAGCTTCCTCCAGCTCCAGATCAACTCCTCTATGCGTGCTTTGAAGCTTTGTGCAAGAATTGGCAATGGAAACAGCCTAGATCCAGCTCAAATTTCAAATTCCATCTTCATGTTCATGCTTATGAATCTGCTCGAATCTTGCTCAATTCCAACAAATAATGGTTGATTCTTGCTCAGAATTCCATGAGGATGAAGAATCTACAAAAATCTTAAAGAGTTGTGTGAAGAAATTTGAAATTCAAGGAGAGAGAGTTTTTGGAGGGAAATGAAAATTCTAAATCTCAAAGTTAGTTATGAGCAAATTCTGTTATGATTTAGCTTATATATGATGTGTTAATGACAAGGCTAATCCAAATTAGGCTTGGTTAATTGAGATTAAGGAAAAATGAGGTGGAATGCAAAAAATGCAAATGTGACTATGCATGGCTAATGTGCACGTGAACAGTGTCATGTTATGCTTCAAGTTCACTTAAAAACATCCAAAAATCAACATGGAATGGTTAAATTGCTTGTATAATCCACCAAATTTGAATTATCAATTTTACCTCCAAAATGCACATGTATGGACAAGTGGTCATATGAGCCTCTTTTATGCATGGCAATGATTCATTTGGAAAGTATTGGTCACAAGGAGTATTTTGCAAAAAGAGTGGACCAATTTGGAGTTTTGAATCAAAAGTTATGCCACTTTGAACATCTGTGTATACTTTGTGATCATTTGGCCATAACTTCCCAACCAATCATCAGATGATCATGAAATAGAACTTTTTGAAAAGGGGAGAGAAAGATCTTAAACTCTCATGTTCACCAAAAATCCATTTGAAGCTTCTTTGATGTTGATAAGTCAAGTTGAATGTGGACCAGAAACTTGCCATTTTTGGAAACTTGAAATTACAGGTCACTTTCCATTTTTGGAAACTTTTGCCATGACTTCAAAATATCCAAGATAGATGTTTAGAATGACAAATGGACCTCTTTTGAACATGATTGAGGTGTCTCAACTCATTTCCCCACCTCATAGCCCTCGGTTGACTGCATAGTTGACTCTTTTGGTCCTCAGATGACCTTGACATGCCCTGATCAGCTTGAGCCTCTACCACTTGAGGAAATTGCTCAAAAATGAAACCCTAGCTCATGTAAGCCCATTATAATGATCATGTGATCCTCATACCAAGAAAATACCTCATCTCCTTGAGAAACCCTAGCTGGAAGAATGACATTGATTAGGGTTGACCAGAGGTCAAAACCCTAATCCAAAGGAACTTGAGGATAAACTCTGCAACTCTTGATGATGGTAATGTATCCTTGCAAACAAAATGATGCTCAAGACCTTTGAGGAATCAAGAAACCCTGACTAAAGCACAAACCCTCAGATGGTTGACAATCCATTCATAGAAACCCTCATGCTTGAATCATGTAACCTCTCCATCTTCTGAAAAGACTTTGGAGGATGACTTTCTTATTTTCAGATGATATGCAAAATGCAATGCCTAATGCCCTAAAATATGAAATGCAATGTATCAAACTAGTCTCCAAAGAGGAGGGCAAATTTTGAGGTGTTACAGTTGCCCCTATTCAATCCACTGTGAACCTGTCGATATGAATAGCCTCGACTTTCAGATGATCAGAGTGAAGAGTGGTTGAATACCAAGAACAGACGAACAATTTTCACTCCGCTGGGAATTATTATTATTATTTGCTTTTCTTGAACCCCAAAACTTCTTTGATTTTCATTTCCATCTCCGCCCGACGGAAATTTTCCTCCAATATCGCACTACTGGGGAATACCGTTGATCCAACGTCACGATGCTAAACTCCTCAGAGTAACATCTTCCAACTTCCGTCTCCGCACGACAGATATTCTTCCTCCAATATCGCACTACTGGGGAGGAAAAAGATGTTTACAATTGAAACAAGACCAGACATTTACCGATGACTCTACTGAGGAATTGATATTTACCAATATCAAAGAAAGCGCTTCACGACCAGACATTTACCGATGACTGGGAAGGAACTCGATGTTTACCGACAATACCAGACATTTACCGATGACTGGGAAGGAACTCGATGTTTACCGACATCGAACAATGATGTTTAAGTGAAACAAGACCAGACATTTACCGATGACTGGGATGGAACTCGATGTTTACCGACATCGAACAATGATATTCATAATGAAACAAGACCGGACATTTACCGATGACTGGGAAGGAACTCGATGTTTACCAACATCGAAAGATGATGTTTACCGACACCAAAGAAAGCGCTTCACGACCATACATTTACCGATGACTGGGAAGGAACTCGATGTTTACCGACATCGAACAATGATGTTTACCGACACCAAAGAAAGCGATTCACGACCAGACATTTACCAATGACTGGGAAGGAACTCGATGTTTACCGACATCGAAAGATGATGTTTACCGACACCAAAGAAAACGCTTCATGACCAGACATTTATCGATGACTGTGAAGGAACTTGATGTTTACCGACATCGAACAATGATGTTTACCGACACCAAAGAAAACGCTTCACGACCAGACATTTACCGATGACTGGGAAGGAACTCGATGTTTACCGACATCGAACAATGATGTTTACCGACACCAAAGAAAGCGCTTCACGACCAGACATTTACCGATGACTGGGAAGGAACTCGATGTTTACCGACATCGAAAGATGATGTTTACCGACACCAAAGAAAGCGCTTCACGACCAGACATTTACCGATAACTGGGAAGGAACTCGATGTTTACCGACATCGAACAATGATGTTTACCGACACCAAAGAAAATGCTTCACGACCAGACATTTACTGATGACTGGGAAGGAACTCGATGTTTACCGACATCGAACAATGATGTTTACCGACACCAAAGAAACAGACATTATGGGGATCAACACGACACTTACCGGTATCGCAAGGATGACATCTACATATGTCAAAACAAGGAAGACACTAGTCGGGGACTAAACTGGGGAGAGAATCAAGCTCTCATTTCACGGACTGGTGAGGAAATAAATCTCTCTGGGGATTATCGACTCTGAATGCTGCCAAGAGAAACCGCTGCAAATGTGCTACACTGATGTTGAAAAATGATCCGTCTCTTCTGGGGATAAGATCCAATCTGGTTTAACACATGTATGCCTATGTTTGAGTTTTCTATGGCGTAATGCTCCACGCTGAATGGAAATGCTAACGATTAGGTATGCAATATGCTATGCTTCTCTAAATGATGAATGCATAAAAAAAAGTATCCCCCTCCGGAGACGGCACGAGTAACTCCGTTGAGGAACTCGATATCGCTCCAATCTCCACCCTGCTGGGGAATAGCACTGCTGCTGGGGAAAGGAATATCCTCATTGGGGATGACCTCCATTGAATTCGATCCGTTTGGGGACTTCGCTGGGGAAAAACTACCAACACACACCTCCGTTGGGGAAACAGCAACCTTCAGGCCTGGCTGCTGAGGAAACACTGACCTCGAACCCGCTGGGGAGGTACAGAATTTTTGACATGGAACACCTGTCGACTCGTCGAACACTGGCATTCACCATCTAACCACAGTGTCAACTTTCCACTTCTGAGAGCTCCCAGACTCATCCAATCTCTTCTGATTCATCACCTTGTATTCTCGACTTCTCTCTACTTCGAGACAATCGATCTCCTCAGATCCGGGCCAACTCTCTAGTCCTCAGACTTTGAAGAGTCTTCTTGATTAACTCTCTAGGATCGTCGCAATCCTTTCGCCGTCTTTTCACCATTCTTTTATCCCTCGTCCCTGATTGGACTTCAAAGGTTTCTTTTGTCAAAAGGATTCATATCACAACCTGCAAGTGAGTGAAAATAACCAACAGCACCTGCAAAAGAGATCGTTAGATAAAACGTGCCCCAGGCGTGCCAAAATTTCAACACCTAGGTCACTCAACCTCCCGAATAAGATTTCCGGTTTTCAATCTTATAAACATGCATTGGAAGGGACCCCTATGTCTCAAAATGCAAGGATTCTTTATCAAAATAAATGGATGTTTTTGCAATCAAAGCGGTAATGAAAACAAAAACAAAATTATTTGACTGAATATGCATTTTATTGGTTGAACAAAAGTAACTCGTAATTGAGAAATACACAGGAAGCAATCCCTGAAAAGAGGTAATTGCGCACAAAAGGAAAATCTATCCTAATGGCAATGTGAACCCGTGATCTCATCGAGTTCCAACTCGGTTACACCCCATATGTCCTCAAGACTCTCCGTGCTTTCTGCCTTCTGAACAAGACGCTTCCGACCGACCTCTGTCGGGGATTATCCATAGTCATATCCAAAGCACAAATGATCATGCTAGACGCAGTTGTTCGTTTCAATCCCTCTTTTGCCTGGACCGCCCTTTCGGGTTTTCAGTCCACCGGGATACCCTTTTTTGCCCAAGCCGCCCTTGTGGGGTTTTCGACTTGCCGGGTGTACAGTTTTTCCTTTTTATCCCTAATTTTTTCCCGAACCTTTTTTCATTTTTTTTTGGTTCGCCGGGATGCCCATTTTTGCCTGGACTATTTTATTCTTTTTGTCCAGCGGGTCTCTTATACGAAGTATTTTTTAACTGCGTCCGCATTCACAGGGGATGGAAAATCCTCGCCATCCATGGTCAATCAATAACAAGGCTCCGCCAGAGAAAACCTTCTTGACCACGAATGGACCTTCATAATTGGGTGTCCACTTGCCCCGACGATCGTTCTGAGGAGGAAGGATCCTTTTCAACACCATATCTCCCACATGATATACACGAGGTCGCACCTTTCGGTCAAAAGCACGCTTCATTCGCTGCTGGTACAACTTCCCATGACAAATGGCTGCCAGCCTTTTTTCCTCAGTTAGGCTCAACTCTTCATACCGAGTCCTTATCCATTCAACCTCTTCCAATTTCACATCCATCAGGACCCTCCATGATGGGATCTGGACCTCAACCGGTAGCACGGCTTCCATCCCATACACAAGCGAGAAAGGCGTTGCCCCAGTAGGTGTACGCACCGAGGTTCGATACCCAAGCTACAAGCTTCGTATTCAGCCCCATGGTTGGTGCATTCAAATGTTAGTCCGGCAGCAAAAGGAATGTGGGATCCCTTCGGCGTAACCAAAACAGCACCAACTCCGCTACCATTCACATTAACGGCCCCATCAAACATCAGAATCCATTCGGATTCAGGGTCAGGCCCTTCCTCCGGGATCGGTTCCTCACAATCTTTCGATTTGAGAAACATGATGTCCTCATCAGGGAACTCAAACTTCATCGGTTGATAATCCTCAATGGGTTACTGGGCGAGGTAATCAGACAATACACTCCCCTTGATTGCTTTCTGAGAGGTATACTGGATATCATATTCAGTCAAAATCATTTTCCATCTCGCAACCCGTCCGGTCAATGTTGGCTTCTCGAATATATACTTGATCGGATCCATCTTGGAAATCAACAAAGTGGTATGAACCAACATATACTGTCTTAGTCGGCAAGCAGCCCATACCAAAGCGCAACAAGTTTTCTCGAGCAGTCAATATCTTGTTTCACAGTCGGTAAACTTTTTGCTAATGTAGTAAATTGCATGCTCTTTTCGACCAGACTCGTCATGCTGCCCCAGTACACACCCCATAGACCCCTCGAGGACTGTCAAGCACAGAATTAACGGTCGTCCCTCCACATGAGGCATCAGAATCTGAGGCTCCTGCAAATATTCTTTTATTTTTTCGAATGCCGCTTGGCAATCATCATTCCACCTGACCATTTGATCTTTTCTCAACAACTTAAATATGGGTTCACACGTGGCTGTTAGATGAGATATGAACCGTGAAATGTAGTTCAATCTACCTAAGAAACCACGAACCTCCTTTTCTATCCTCGGTTCAGGCATTTCTTGTATTGCTTTTACTTTAGCAGGATCAACCTCGATTCCTCTTTCGCTTACAATAAACCCCAGCAACTTATCGGACCGCACTTCGAAAGTGCACTTATTCGGATTCAACCTCAGTCTGAATTGTCTCAATCGGTCAAACAGTTTGGCCAAGTCTACCAAATGCCCCTCTTCTGTTTGGGACTTCGCTATCATGTCATCAACATAGCATTCGATCTCATGATGAATCATATCATGAAACAAAGTCACCATAGCTCTTTGATACGTGGCACCGGCGTTCTTGAGACCGAATGGCATCACCTTATAACAAAAGTGCCCCATGGTGTGATGAACGTTGTCTTCTCCATATCATCTGGCGACATTTTGATTTGATTATAGCCAGAAAAGCCATACATGAAGGAAAACACCGAGAATTGAGCTGTATTATCTACCAACACATCGATGTGAGGTAATGGGAAATCATCTTTCGGGCTAGCTCTGTTCAAATCCCGGTAGTCCACACACATCCTCACTTTTCCATCCTTCTTCGGCACCGGCACAATGTTCGTGACCCAAGGCGGATAGTTAGTGACAGCTAGGAAACCAGCATCCAACTGCTTTTGCACCTCTTCTTTAATTTTCATGGCCATCTCGGGTCGAGTTCTGCGCAACTTCTGCTTCACTGGAGGACAATCTTCTCTCAATGGCAACTTGTGTACAACGATATCGGTATCCAACCCTGGCATATCCTGATAAGACCAGGCGAAGATATCAACATACTCTTTTAACAAGGCTACCATTCTGCTCTTGACATTCGCCTCCAAAGCAGCCCCAACCTTTACTTCCTTTCTGACCTCCTCGGTACCCAGATTCACAATCTCGACTTGCTCCTCATGTGGTTGAATCACCTTCTCCTCTTGTTTCAACAACCTGGCTAATTCTTCCGGCAGTTCACAATCTTCTTCGCCTTCTTCTTCGGCATGATAGATCGGATTGTCGAAGTCATATGAGGGTGTAACAGGATTGTTATCAATGAGATCCGGAGAATGATCGCATCTGCATGAATGTTGATTCATGCATTGCTTTAGAGTCGGAACGGGACAAATTAAAAGGAAGAAAAATGAAAATAACCATTGCCATTTTTATTGTTTTTTCTAAACTGCAAAAAAATGAAAAACAGGGAACACCGCTTTTAATGCGAAAAACATCCTTTTATTAATGATGCAATCAATGCAAAATGAAACACATGAGGTGGCCCTTACAATGAACCATTACGTTTCGGGAAAAACGCATGGCTTTCATGCAAACAGAATTGAAAAACAGAAATATTACTCCTCACGTAGAGTGACAGTGATGATCTTTTCGGCCTTCCAGTTCTGGATCTCCATCCCTGGTACGCATGGTTTTATCCACGAGTCGAGCTCGCAGTCACTGTCAATCTCTTCACCCACCGCATAGACGCGATCTGGATCTAGCATTCCAACACTGGTGAATGTGAACGGCTGACGACGTCCTCTATTCTGCCCAGACGAGCCTTGGCCCGACTGATAGCCAATCTCAAACATGTCCTCTTTCGCCGTGATGTCTATCATTCTTCCCCAACCTGGGGCTTCTCCACTCTTCACCACCTCCGCAGCCTGTTTGTAAGAAGCAATGGACGGCTTTTTCTCTTTTTCGGCGAAAATGGCATTCTCCACCTTCTCGGCGATTGCTTTCTGCCCCAAGGCGAATCCTTGCATGACGTTGATCAACTCACCCATCTTCTCTTTCAGCTCGAGAATGTCAGCGTTGGGTGGATCCATCAGTTTGGATTTGTTGCGCTTGGTAGGGTATCTGTGCGGACGAGCTACGTGCAAAGGAATGATTCTGCGTGCGCGAGCAATGATTCCTAAGTCAATCAAACATGTTAGATACTGACACCTGCAAAATAGCAGACAGGTTATTATGATTCATGCATGAATGCAATGTCTTTCCATATGAGGAACATTCTGTCCTTCGATCCTGGCTTCACCGAGACGGATAATAATTTGACAATAACATTCTGACATCAGGATATCTCTCAACCAGAATCTCAATCGAGAATGTACCCTGAGTATGGATAGACATGAGTTAGATGCGGATGAATGCAAAATGGGAATGATGCAGATGCATGAATGCAAGTCACAGTGCCATCCTCCAAGTCATCTGAACATCAACTGTACTGGATTCCGGTCTCTGAACTGATCACAACCATCTGAGGGACCGAGTAACCATAAATCCAACTCGGGAGATCCGAAATAAACGGAACCTGAGGATATATTACCATCATCACAGGGAAGCCACTGATCGGATAACAACAAGATCCTCTGAACAAGCAACCCCAAATTCAACCCGGGGATCCGAAATAAACGGAACCCGCTGATAAATACCGCGGACAAAACTTCGGCGTCTCAGAAATAGATATCCATAAATCCGACTGAACCAAAGTCACCATCACAGAATCATCGACAGAACCTGTATCTGTAAGAATCAAACCCTTCCCCTCACAGGTGAATTCTAATAAGGTCATCCTAAGGCGGATAATGGTCTCGACAATTAGACAAGATACTCAACGGGTTTTCCCTTTCGGGTGTGTCGTTGCAGCTCTCATAAGATCATCTAAACCAAAGATCCGGGAAAGAACGGTCACCGAAGTCAACAGCTCAAAAGAGGTAACCCAACCAAAGTGGACTACTCCACCCGGAAGGACTCCCTCAAAAGAACCTCGTCCGGCTGTGGTATGTCATGTCTCAACATCATGTTAATACCACATGTGATGATACATGAGACCACGCTAATCCTAGGTGTATACTCGGGCCTGGGTTTTAGCCCCACTCAGAACACCCACCCCAAATCAAAGGAACCACACCTGTCCAGAATCCATCACGGTGATAATATGATGCATGCAAACATATATGCAAATATATACAATCACAGTATAATAATCATAAATGCAATAAATAACAGTAAAAGCAACCAAAACTACTCTAAAGAGCGTTAGGATTGACTCGCTTATGGAAGATAGACCAGCAAGAGGTCAACCTCAAGTCCCCAGTAAAGTCCCCAGTAAAGTCACACCGCGAAAAACAACCGGCGGGAAAAAATACAGAGCCGTCACTGACGCTATTCATCCTCTGACGGAAAGGGAGCGCAGGACTAACCTAAGAAAGGGAAAGGAACGGTCTTACGACCAGAGATTGCAAGGTACGGGAGTCGGTTACGCAAGGGGAAGGTATTAGCACCCCTCACGTCCACCGTACTCGACGGGATCCACGCTCAAAAGAATAGGAAAAGGTTTCTAAATAACTGCTCAAAGAAAATGCACACACTGGAATAATAAACAGGTGAAAGAAAATGGAGGAAATGGACTCGGCAGGATGTCGCATCCTGGGCCTACGTAGTTTGTCAGTAACAAACATCAGAGTCAACGTAGTTCGGGGAATGGGAAACATGCTCGCTAGGACATCGCATCCTATGCATACGTATCTTCTCTATCCAGAGAAGAATCAGAGCACTCGTAGCTCGGCTAACGCACGCTGAAACAAAACACCAAAAGAGATGCTGAGACGTCAAAAGAAACACTCAAAAGGAAACAGAATGCCAATACATGGACTTATATCCGACTCCAAACAATCAACACAAACAAGGAAACAGAATGCCAATACATGGACTTATATCTGACTCAAAACAAAAGTAAACAAGGAAACAGAATGCCAATATATGGACTTACATCCTACTCCAAATAGTAGCGCACGCTAACCAGCGAACACCGAAGAAAAAGGTTATCAGATTGACAAACTAATAGGGAGTCTGGAACTCGAGCCTAATAGTTGTCACACAAACACAAAGAGACGCTGAGACGTCAAAAGAAACAAAAAGGTTGAACCCACACAGACTCAAAAAAAGAAAAGAGTGCCCGGAGAGATCTCGCTCGATCTCCTGCCTACGTATCTCATCTGGTATGAGAATCAGGGCGACGTAGTTCCCCTTAACAGGGGAAAGGAGATAACAAACTAATAGGGAGACTAAGACTCGAGCCTAATAGTTGTCATGCAAACAAATCCCTAAGTTGAGGTCTCTAATCAGAACCTAACTCACACAGGAAGCAAGTCAGCCCAAACAGCAAATAAACACCAATCAGAAATGATCAAGCATCACACACTATATACAAACAAGAGGCTCAGAAAATGGTTGGGCTTTAGTCAAGAGGGGTCATATCAACCTCGACAAACAAGCCAAAACTGTAGGGGTATGCTGAAGCTCTTAACCACTAACATTGAGAGTTAGGGTAAAGCTGATCAAATATGGGAATGAGGATTAGACCTCATGCTCTTAACCCTGGTCAGGGTGAGCTCAAATCAAAGAAAGCGTGGGGATCCAGAAAGAGGGACCCTATTCCACTTGACTGACTCTATACAAGATCTTGGGTACATTGTTCAAGAGCATCAGCACGTAGTGCGAGCATAATGAATGACTCACTGAATAACAGGGGATTGATTGCTAATCCCTTCTATCTGTCAATTGCCTTTTCACTTAGGAGGACTTATCAAGTAACATGCCTCATTTAGAGGTCTTTAGCACAA
Organism: Lathyrus oleraceus; assembly: GCF_024323335.1. NCBI lineage: Eukaryota > Viridiplantae > Streptophyta > Magnoliopsida > Fabales > Fabaceae > Lathyrus > Lathyrus oleraceus. Next base: position 442,951,084 of record NC_066582.1, on the reverse strand, counting down.
ATGTAAACAATCACAGACATGGCCTCATAAGGAGGACTTCAGCCAAATGCCTGCCAAAAAGGTAACAGGACTTCCAGACTACATGGAGTAAGAAGGCTAAGCTACCTCAGTGGTGTATCAACCACACTCTAAAGCAAAGCTCAAGCAAGAGCTAAAAGCAACTAATGTACCTGTACAAAAGCCAAACAGTTAATATTGTATTCAGAAAACCAAACAATCAACACAGTGGAACTTTTCAATATCTACACAATGTAAGTCACAAGTGCAAGCACTTGTCGCGGCGCGAAAAATACCCAAGCGTAAGGAACGCTCGAAATATAAACAAAACGGAGTTGCCACCGAACTTTATTTATTCCAAAAGAGGGAAAGGGAAAATATCGATAAAACCCACAAAAATAAAAAAGAAATGGTCCTCGCAACCAAATCGGGTTCGGGAGTCGGTTATGCAAGGGGAAGGTATTAGCACCCGTCACATCCATCGTACTCGATGGGACCCATTTAGTTAGTTTCGTGTTAGAGTGTTAGCGTGATACCGTTTGTAAACTTCTACTTATCGAGTGAGAAAAGAGAAAGAAAGAAAGGAAAGACTTAAGGTTTTTTAATATTAATGTGCCTGACAAGATTTCACAATCCTGCTCCTACGTATCTCCAGGTGCTATGAAGAACTCAAGGCATACGTAGTTCTACCCAAAGAGAACTACTGGGTGGATTGCTTTTAAAGAGAGTGATGCTTGGATCATATTTGAGCGATTAAACCTTTACTTGCTGCTCGCTCTTGGAGGCTGAAGTCTTTGTTTGTTTCGCATCAAAATGGATGTTGCATACTCTTTTCTGAAAATGTTTTCGGAGTCGTACAAGGGCGGAAAACAAGTTTGATGAGTTTGAGTAGATTTTAAGCGGAGACAGGCATCCAAGCAGGGAGCTCTACTGCAGTACTCGAATGCCCGAAAAGGAAGAGGCCTAAGCCCAATCACTCTCTTTTCATCCAAAAGTTTGTTTATGAAAATGTGGCAAATTAGGTCAAGCTTCATTAACGGAAGACGATTAATCAGACATAGAGCTCTACAGCAAGGTCCAAATAATCGGGAAAGAGAAGGTCGATACCCAATCAATCTTTTTCTTCTATAAGAGAAATGACCAAATTCTAGTAATTATTGTATTTTAACATGGAAGACGAATGTTTGAACATTGAGCTCTACATCAGTATCCTAACATTCGAAACAGAGAAAGTCTAAACTTAATCAATTTCTTCCATTTTTATTGTGAAAAGATTTTAAAAATAGGGGGACGACTTGACGTTGGATCAAGTGTCTCAAGTTGACTTATGAAAATAATTTGGATGTGGCGGGGGTAGTGCTCGACTTTGCAATCAATTTGGATTTGATTTGGGAAAAAAGACTCGACGTTGGATCGAGGGTTTGTTTTTGTTCTTTTCTAAAGGGGTTGATTTTAATCTTGGAATTGACAATCAACTAATACAATAAAGTAAACGAAAGCGGTAAATTATTACACATTTTCGGGAATGGGGTACAGTTTTTCGAATGGGGATATAACACAATAATTTAAACAGTACAAGTTCAAAAGACAGTTGTAAAATAAAGAATCTCGTTGTAAGAAGGCCCAAGAGAAAACCAAGGGACTCGAAATAAAAATTAGAAATTAAACTAAAAAGAAATCTAGCGATATGTTAAAGAATCATAAAGCGATTCATGTATGAATCACCTTATCTAAGGCCGGTCAACAAAACTCTGTGCGTGTAAGCAATTTCTGAAGTTAAATTGAATTTTTAACTTCAAAATAGCTACGCATATGTGAAAAATCGATCGGATAAATAAATCAAATTTTTTTCTATTTAAATAATTTAATTAACTTAATAAATAGTAATGAGAATAATAGTAGAAAAATAATAATTATAATAATAAAAATAATGATAAATAATAGTAAAAATGAATAAATAAATAAAAATAATCAATACTAGTTAGTCAAATAAATATTAATAACAATAATAATTACAATAACAATAATAATTAATAGTAATAAATACAAATAATAATCAACCGATAAAATTAACAATAATAAATTAATAATTAGTGATCACGATAATAATAATTTAAAATTTTACAATAGTAATAATAAACAAATAACTCAAATAATAATAAACAACAACAATAATAATAATAATAATAATAATAATTAATTGATAAATATTAAATAACAGTAATAATAATCAAAATAAAAAGAATAAAAAAATTAAATGTTAAACAACATTCTGGCAATTTGAAACAAGCAGTACCAACAGTTATGCAAGAGTAACTCAAAGCATAAATATCACACAGTTTTTTTTTCTAAAAACTCAATATAATAATACTTAAAAATAAATAAATATTAAAAACATTAAAGGGTGAGTAAAAGATAAAACAGCCACATATACTTCACCATATTGTTCGTTAACTTTTTCAAAATAAATGTTAAATTAAAACTGGAAAAAAAAAAAAAAAAAAAAAACATTTCTCTTGGTCTTAATAAAAAAGAACGTGAATCACAATGGATTCCTCTCTCTGTACTTTTCAAAACAAAATGAATTCCTCTTTTTTTTTTTTAATAGAAACTGTAAAAGAAAGTTTTTTTTAGAAAATCAAATCAAAAGGTTATCTCCTATAAAAATGAACGATAGCAAGCATTACCGGCGATGACACGGATCTTGGATCGTGTATGGCACTGAGGGATGTGCAGAAATGGCGGATCTGAAGATTCTCGGAGAGGTTGCGGTGGTAAGCGGAGTTATTTCGGCAAGTTCCCGCGTGATGGTTTGTCGGAGCTGAACTCGGTTGGTGGTGAATATTGTGTTGAGTTACTGTAGGCGAAAGGAAGAAGAAGGTTGGATGAAGTCCTTTATGGAAGGTGGTAGTAGGAGGTATATATATTTTTTACGAAAAGTTTTAAAATGGTTGTTGTCCTTGTAGCAGAGATTGGTGATGGGTTAATAAAAGTCAGATGAGGGTGACTTGAGAGATGCATTGAGAGAGTGAAGTTATGGGGCTCAAGAGAGAAAGTATGTCAATCCAATAGCAGGAAGATTAAGTACACCAGTAAAAAAAATCATGATGGTATCACGTGTTATTAGCTTTTATTTCATTTCCATTTTCTTTTCTTTTTTTAAAAAAAAAAATAACTAAATTAGCAAAATATTACTATTAAACAAAATATTTAATATTGGTAATAAACTTTAAAAAAAGAAATATATTAATAGTAAAATAAAAGATTTTGTTATTTTTCAGTAGATAAAAAAAAAGTTTCAAAAGGACTAAATCAAAAATAAAAATCAAACTATTATAAATAATCGAAATTATATTGAAATATAGAAAATTATATTTAATTATTACGAATATTTTTTGTTAAAATTCAAAAATAAGCAAATAAAAAAGAATAAAAATTAGACGTAAAAGTGTTCAAAAAAAAAAAAATTAAATTGAATGTACCAAAATTATCAGTACATAATAAACTTCTCGAAGACATACAGGTTTTTAATAAAAAAATTTAAATAAATAAAAAAATGACCGGTTAGAAGGTTCGGACTGATAAAAATGCGACAGAAAATGTAGTCGAAAAACTTAAAAGGAACACGCCAGTTTAAACTACGCGGATCGTAGATTAATAAAATTGACGTTTGCAAGCTCAGTTTTGAAATTTTTCGCCCGTTAATTCGACGTACATTTGAGAAACGGTGCGATTGGTTTGTCTGTAGACCCGAAAAATTATTCCAAACGATATTTCAAGTACTATGCGAAACAAAAATATATGTTGTGACAAGTATAAAATACAAATGTCCGGTGACTGCACTGATTCACTGATTTAATAAATATGAACAAACAAACAGACACAAAATGAATCAACATTGGATCATTTGCTTCTCATTCTCAAACACAAACAAAACCTATACATATATTCAGACAACAACAACGCTCTTGATTCTCACCTTATGAGCCTCTAAAACAAGATGTAATTGAATGAATAATGCACTGAGATTGAGAAATCAAGTCTTTCGACTTCTTAATCAACATATGATGAATGAAGGTTATTAAGATAGGATAAAATGCCAAAACTCCTGACTTTTATATAAACTCTGATAAATGCTCTTTAACTAATGAAATGCACAACAAAAATGGATCGGTTCATGCTATGTTGATGCAAGCGAAAAAACCAGGGTAAAATTTAGGGTATGACAGCTGTCCCTATTTAAACATCTTTAACTAAAGGATATGAAGAACTCTTCTTCAAATCATCATGGTGAAAGATGGTTTAAATACTAAACAGACCCAAATTTTGCCCTCTTATGTAGAAGAATGATATGCTTATGGTTATGACCGAATGCACTTGAATTTAAGAAATACTCTTGATTTCTTAATCAGCTGACGGTAATGCAAATGAATGCCACGAGATTTAAGAAATACTCTTGATTTCCTAATCGTGAATGTAAATGAGAAGTGCTCTAGATTTCTCAGATGACATGTAGATGAGTTAAGAAATACTCTTGATTTCTTAATCATGAATGTAAATGAAATATGTATGAGTTAAGAAATACTCTTGATTTCTTAATCATGAGAATGCAGATGAATTGAGAAATACTCTTGATTCCTTAATCATGAATGTAAATGAGAAGTGCTCTTGATTTCTCAGATGACATGCAGATGAGTTAAGAAATACTCTTGATTTCTTAATCATGAATGAAAAATGAATTGAGAAATGCTCTTGATTTCTCATATGACATGCAAATGAGTTAAGAAATACTCTTGTTTTCTTAATCATGAATGTAAATGAAATATGTATGAGTTAAGAAATACTCTTGATTTCTTAATCATGATAATGCATATGAATTAAGAAATACTCTTGATTCCTTAATCATGAATGTAAATGAGAAATGCTCTTGATTTTCTCAGATGAAATGCAAATGAATTAAGAAATACTCTTGATTCCTTAATCATGAATGTGAATGAATTGAGAAATGCTCTTGATTTCTCAGATGACATGCAGATGAGTTAAGAAATATTCTTGATTTCTTAATCATGAATGTAAATTGAATATATATGAGTTAAGAAATACTCTTGATTTCTTAATCATGAATGTAAATGAATTGAGAAATGCTCTTGATTTCTTAAATGAAATGCAAATGAATTAAGAAATACTCTTGATTCCTTAATCATGAATGTAAATGAATTGAGAAATGCTCTTGATTTCTCAAATGACATGCAAGTGACTGGGGATGAGAGAATCATGTTCAGTTGCTCTTGACTGACATTAGGTACTCCTGGGAGAACAAATGATCATATTCAGCTGCTTTTGGCTAAAGATGTCATATTCAACAACTCTTGGCTGAAACTGATGCATTCAACGACTCTTGGTTGAAGTAAACCGGTGGAAAATAAAATAGTATTCAGCTGCTCTTGGCTGAAACTAATGCATTCAACTGCTCTTGGTTGACGCAAATTGCTGGAAAATAAAATAGTATTCAACTGCTCTTGGCTGAAACTAATGCATTCAACTGCTCTTGGTTGATGCAAATTGCTGGAAAATAAAATAGTATTCAACTGCTCTTGGCTGAAACTACTGCACAAAATAAAATGGTGTCCAACTGCTCTTGGCTGAAACTAATGCATTCAACTGCTCTTGGTTGAAGTAAACAACTGGAAAATAAAATAGTAGTCAACTGCTCTTGGCTGAAACTAATGCCTTCAACTGCTCTTGGTTGATGCAAATTACTGGGAAATAAACAAAATGCTTCCTTTGGGGAATAACCGCATGTTCAGCTGCTCTTGGCTGATATAAGACTCTTTGGGGAATGAGAAGATTCCAGAGACTTGCTGGAGAGTTCATGAAATTTTGCTGGAGAAAATACAATGTTGGAGAAACTCTATGTGGAGATATCTACTGGGGAAACCAAGCAGAAATTCTGTTTACACCAAAGTTCCAACGGAAGAAAATCAATCACCTTGTTGGGGAAGAAACTCGTCTTAAGAATCATTACCAACAATGACTATATTCTGAAAATGCTATAGTACTGGAGAAGATAACTGCTCTACTCTTGAGAATACCTCTTGCATCTTGGTCTGCTGAGGATTACACTGAACTTTCTTGAGAGGTTTGCTGAATCCGGCTGAGGTTTATGCATGATCTGTTTTTGTACATGATATGCAAAATGAATGTGAATGCATGAATATATTAGTTTATGCATTTTGTGTGTATCAAGCTCGGATTCCCCAACGCCTTGTCTTGGATAGTTTTGTCACCATGAAGATGATTTTTTGTTGTAAAAAACTCTGATTTCAGCTTTTCCGCCAAGCGGGCTTCAATGAGGACTTCTTGCTTCTGGAAGAAAATCCATTTCAAACTTGCCTTAGATTACAATGATCCAGGAAAAAGTCCCACGTCTTGTGAACCAGATGCATTATTGTAAACCAACAAAAATTCCTTTTATACTTTCAAAATCAAAACAAATTAAATTTTTCAAAAGCTTTGTTGTTTCCACTATTTTAATGTTTTTATCTTATCAAAAATAAAAAGCGACATTAAGCAGAAAAACAGAAATAATTGGTAAAGCATTCAACTAAACAATTTTATTTGATGAGAAGAATAACTCATACATGGTGTTCATGAAGATGTAAACCCCTCTAAGAGGAGATTACAGAGAAAGAAAGCAAGTAAATGGCAACAAAAATTTAACTGATTTTCCAACGAAATACAACTTTGCTACTTTCCCCTATGTCCTCTAGTCCTCATTACTTTGCTTCTGGAGGTGGTAATTGGACTTTTCTCTTCCATCTGAGCTTTGTTGCAGTGTTGACTTGTGTCGTTGCAGTATTATGCCTTTGGATATTCCCTAACTTTTGCGTGAACTGCTCCTTAAGAGTTTCAGTTCACCGGGAGATTTTACCCTTTTTTGCTTAAGCCGCCCTTTCGGGTTTTCGACTTACCGGGCTTAATTTTTGTTTATCCCTAATTTTTGCCTGAGCCGGCCTTTCGGGTTTTCAACTCACCGGGATGCTCATTTTTTTTTTGCCTAAGTCGCCCTTTCGGGTTTTCAACTTTAGCGAGCTTTTATTATCCATCTCTTTTTCTTAGGCATAATACTTTCTGACTGCATCAGAATTGACGGGGTGTGTCAACTCGTCTCCGTCCATGTTCGTGAGAACTAAAGCTCCACCAGAGAAAGCTTTCTTCACCACAAACGGTCCTTCATAGTTTGGAATCCACTTGCCACGTGAATCCTTCTGGAGGGAGATTATCTTTTTCAAAACTAGTTCACCTACATTAAACTCTCGAGGTCGGACCTTCTTGTCAAACGCCCGCTTGAGTCTCCTCTGATATAACTGACCATGACACAACGTTGTCATCCTCTTTTCCTCGATTAGATTGAGCTGGTCAAATCTGGTTTGAATCCATTCTGCTTCTTCTAATTCTGTCTCCATCAAGACTCTCAGTGAGGGAATCTCAACTTCTATCGGTAGTACAGCCTCCATGCCATAGACTAGTGAGAAAGGGGTTGCCCCTGTTGAAGTGCGAACAGCTGTTCGATATCCGTGCAAAGCAAAGGGTAGCATCTCGTGCCAATCTTTATAAGTTTTCACCATCTTCTGAATGATCTTCTTGATATTCTTATTAGCTGCCTCTACAGCTCCGTTCATCTTTGGCCTATAAGGTGACGAGTTATGATGTTCAATCTTGAAATTCTCGCACAACTCCTTCATCATCTTATTATTCAGATTTGATCCATTATCAGTGATAATCTTGCTAGGAGTTCCATAGCGACAAATTATCTCTTTCTTGATAAATCGAGTGACGACTTGCTTTGTCACATTGGCATAAGAAGCTGCCTCTACCCACTTAGTGAAGTAGTCAATGGCAACCAGAATGAACCGATGTCCATTTGCAGCTTTAGGCTCAATCATACCAATCACGTCTATGCCCCACATTGAGAATGGCCATGGAGCTGATAAAACATTCAGAGGAGTAGGTGGCACGTGCACCTTGTCAGCATAAATTTGGCACTTGTGGCATTTCCTGGCATAGTGGTAACAATCTGTTTCCATTGTCAACCAATAGTAACCAGCTCTAAGGATTTTCTTCGCCATTGCATGTCCGTTTGCATGAATGCCGAAAGAACCTTCGTGGATTTCTTTGATGAGTAGGTCGGCTTCGTGTCTATCCACGCATCTGAGCAGAACTAAATCAAAGTTTCTTTTGTATAGAACACCACCACTTAGGAAGAAATTGGTTGATAATTTCCTCAAGGTCTTTTTGTCTGTGATGGATACATCATTTGGATACTCATGCTTCTCAAGATATCGTTTGATGTCATAAAACCACGGCTTGCCATCTGTTTCTGCTTCAACTGCCAAGCAATGTGCTGGCTCGTCTAGACGTTGAATTGTAATAACAGGTGATTCGTTAGCCCACTTGACCTTGAACATAGATGACAGAGTAGCCAAGGCATCGGCTAGATGATTCTCCTCCCTAGGAATATGATGGAAATTAATCTCATCAAAGTAGGGGATTAGCTTCATGACATGCTCTCGGTATGGGATCAAATTGGGATGTCGGGTCTCCCAATCTCCTTTGATTTGATAGATGACAAGTGCTGAGTCCCCATACACTTCAAGAATCTTGATTCGTAGATCAATAGCTGCTTCAATTCCCAAGATACATGCTTCATACTCCGCCATGTTATTGGTGCATTGGAAACATAACCTTGCCGTGAAGGGAAGATGAAAATCCTTTGGAGAAGTTATAACAGCCCCAATTCCGTTACCCAATGCATTTGAGGCACCATCAAACACGAGCGTCCACCGCGATCCTGGTTCGGGTCCTTCTTCTGGGCCTGGAATCTCATAGTCTCTTATGTACATGACGTCTTCATCTGGGAAGTCGAGTCTCATCGATTGATAGTCCTCCACTGGCTGGTGCGCAAGGTACTCTGATAACACACTACCCTTAATGGCCTTCTGAGTTACACACTGAATGTCATATTCTGATAACAACATTTGCCAGCGAGCGATTCTTCCAGTTAATCCAGGTTTCTCGAAGATGTACTTGATGGGATCCATCTTGGATATTAACATTGTTGTATGACATATCATATACTGTCTCAGACGACGAGCAGCCCATGCTAATGCACAACAAGTCTTTTCTAGCGTGGAGTACCTGATTTCACATTCTGTAAACTTCTTGCTCAGGTAGTAGATAGCATGCTCTTTCCTACCCGTCTCATCGTGTTGCCCCAGTACACATCCCATGGATTCATCGAGTACTGTCAAATACATAATGAGAGGTCTTCCTGGAACTGGTGGCACTAAGATTGGCGGTTCTTGCAGATATTGTTTGATTTTATCGAATGCACTCTGGCAATCATCGTTCCACCTAACGGCTTGATCTTTTCTTAACAACTTGAATATTGGCTCGCAGTGGCTGTCAAATGCGAGATGAATCTGGAAATATAGTTCAATCTGCCCAAGAAACCACGAACTTGCTTCTCTGTCCGAGGTGTTGGCATCTCTTGAATAGCTTTGACTTTGTCAGGATCAACTTCTATGCCTCTCTGGCTCACAATGAATCCTAGAAGCTTTCCAGATCTGACTCCAAAAGTGCATTTAGCAGGGTTTAAGCGCAGTTTATATTTCCTCAATCTTACAAACAACTTCTTCAGATGAATAACATGCTCCTCTTCTGTCTGAGACTTGGCAATCATGTCATCCACATAGACTTCAATCTCCTTATGTATCATATCATGGAAAAGAGTCACCATGGCCCTTTGATAGGTTGCCCCGGCATTTTTCAGGCCGAAAGGCATTACCTTATAACAGAAAGTGCCCCATGGTGTAATGAAAGTTGTTTTCTCCATATCTTCGGGAGACATTTTGATCTGATTATATCCTGAGAATCCATCCATGAAGGAGAATACAGAGAACTGAGCTGTGTTATCTACCAATACATCAATGTGAGGTAAAGGAAAATCATCTTTGGGACTAGCTCTATTCAGGTCTCTGTAGTCTACACACATTCGAACTTTTCCATCTTTCTTCGGAACTGGCACAATATTAGCAATCCACTGCGGATAAGTTGCAACAGCTAGAAAACCTGCATCAAACTGCTTCTTGACCTCTTCTCTGATCTTGACAGCCATGTCTGGTCGAGTTCTTCTCAACTTCTGCTTGATGGGCGGGCATTCAGGCTTCAACGGCAGCTTGTGCACAACTATGTCGGTGTCGAGTCCTGGCATATCCTGATATGACCAAGCAAACACATCCACATATTCATGTAGTAGCTTGACTAGTTCCTCCTTCACATTTTTTTTCAAAGCAGTTCCGACCTTGACTTCCTTTCTATCCTCCTCAGTCCCCAGATTGATCACATCCACTGGTTCCTGATGAGGCTGAATCATCTTTTCCTCTTGTTTCAAAAGTCTGGTCAACTCTTCTGGAAGTTCGCAGTCTTCCTTACCATCCTCTTCAGCTTGGTTAATCGGGAGGTCGAAGTCATAGGGAATTATAGCATTGTCGTGTTCAATGGATCCAGTTATTAATGATCTGCATGGAAATGATTTTTCTTTTTAGAGGAAGATTTTGAAAAATGAAAGTGATGTGAAATAAAAAATGCCATTTTTTTTGTTGTTTATTTGTTTGTAAAAAAAATAAATAAATTAAAAAGATGAAAGACAGGGATCTCAAAAAATGTGCTTTGTATTGATGATAAGGCTTAACTATTAACACAAAATGGGCCCTACAAAGCTATCCATATGCCTTGGGCATGGCATTGGATGTTTTTAGAAAACAGTAAATTACTTTGAAAAAGAAACTATATCTGGAACATCTGTTGCCTTCCAGTTAGTGGGAGCGGCATCCGGAGGTCCACGAAACACCATCATGGACAAATCTGGATCTTCATCTTCAAGAGCATTCACTTGATCATCACTTCGGAAACCAGCTTTGGAGAATATTTCCTGGATGCTAGGAACCTTCCCCTGATGTATATTCTGATCTTTGAAAAGTTCAACAGACGGCTGATATCCTAATCCACACTTGTCTTTCTTCTCTGGTAGTTCAATCACTGTGCCCCAACTTCCAGGGCAACCAGCTTCAATTGCAGCTTTCACACTCCTCCACGAGGTCATGACCCCCTTGGGTTCTTCAACAAGTTTCGGCTTAGTCTGGACCACATTGACCACTTCAAGGGCTTGGAGAGGAGTTTCAACAATGTCTTCACCTACTTCAATGTATCTGAAAGAAGTCAAATGGCTGACGAAAATATCTTCCTCTCCGGATACTGATATCAGCTTACCAGAAGTAACAAACTTCAGCTTCTGGTGAAGTGTCGAGGTGACAGCTCCAGCAGCATGAATCCAAGGTCTACCTAATAGACAACTATAGGCAGGCCTAATATCCATTACCTGAAAGGTAATATGGAAAGTTTGAGGGCCAATCAGGATTGGGAGGTCAATCTCCCCAATAACTGTTCGCTTAGACCCATCAAAAGCTTTAACTATCAAAGCACTGGGTCTCATCTGCACCCCTTCAATATTCAATTGTGCCAGGGTAGTCTTAGGTAACACGTTCAAGGATGAACCTGTATCCACCAGTACTCGAGCCAAAGTAACATCTGTACACTGAATGGAGATATGAAGCGCCATATTATGTTCTCGCCCATTAGGGGGTAAATCATCATCAGTGAACATCAAACAACTACTAGCATTGAGATTAGCAACCACATTATCAAACTGAATAACACTGATATCTTCTGCCACATAAGCTTCGTTCAAGAACTTCAATAGAGCAGTCCTATGAGCCTCAGAACTCATAAGTAGAGAAAGAATGGATATTTTTGAAGGAGTTTGGTTGAGCTGATCTACGACCTTGTAATCACTCTTCTTGATGATCTTCAAGAATTCTCTATCCTCTTCAGTAGTCACTGCTTTCTTAGATGAGCCTTCTCCTACTTCTGGAGGATTCACCTCTTTCCCTTTCGTTGGTTCAACTGTTGGTACACTTTCTTTGTTTGGGATCACTTCAGGAGCGAAAACCCTTCCACTTCGAGTCACACCACTAGCTCCAGCGATGTTAGTCACATCTGGCTCTTTCAAGATTACTGGTTTGTTACCCACATAAACTACAGGCTCATAGTTCCAAGGTACGGCTTTGGTACTGTCAAATGAGAATGGAGCGGGAACATGTATAACCATGGGCTCAATCTTCTTCACTGGCTCTAGGTCAACATTTCTCTGATAAGGGACCACAAAAGGCTTGGGAAGCCTCTCTTGATCAAACACAGGCACAATCACAGCAACGTCCTCATCAATCTTTGCTCTAGTGAACTGAATAACCCGCTGATCCATCAAACATTGAAGATAAATTTTGAATTCACCACACTGATTAGGGTTGGATGAACACACCACACAATTATCATGTACTCCATTCATCAATTCTGCTTCCATCAATCTAGCATGGACCACTGTTAAAAGAGTCTTCAACTTGAACACATCCTTTATCAATACATCTTCAGTTGAACTTTCTATAGCATTGACACCTGAACTATCATGTTTAGGCAAAGGATTGTTCCCCACATTTGGAACATCAGCAAAAGACAATATTTTCTGATCTATCAACTCTTGAACCCGGAGTTTGAACACCTTGCAATTCTCTGTTGTATGACCCTCTGAATTAGCATGAAAGGCACATCTAGCATTCTCATCATACCAAGGCTTATGCGGCTTCGGCATTGGAGGTAATGCCCTTGGCACGACAGTCCCATTCTGAATCAGATATGGTAGCAATTGAGTGTAAGTCATTGGGATAGGAGTGGTATTCACATTATTGTACTGTTGATATGGCCTCTGTTGATTTGGTCGTTGCTGCTGAACTGGACGTGGTTGATTATTCTGTTGATTTCTCTGTTGATGTTGAGGTGGAGGAGTCTGGAACTGAGGTTGTGGAGCTTGATATTGAGGAACTGGAACTTGATAATGAGGTACCGGAGCTGGAATAGGAACATGAGCAATTGGACGATAAGGCATGGTTGGATATTGAGCAGCTGCTACGTAAGGGTACTGATAATAAGGCAGAGGAGCAGGAGCCTTGGGTGGTACCCTTCTCTGAGAAGAAATGGCACTAGTCTCACCCTCCTTCCTCTTGAATCCGTTGAAAGGCTTCTTTAAGATTGGTTGACTGCTGGAACCTCCCTGGATTTTACCACTCTTCAGTCCTTCTTCTACTCTTTCTCCCACGACCACCATGTCAGAAAATCCTGTGGACACACTACTGATCAATCTTTCATAATATTGGCCCTGCAAGGTTCCCATGAAAATGTCAATCAATTCACGATCAACCAGCGGTGGGTGCACCCTTGCAGCCAATTCTCTCCAGCGTTGTGCGTATTCTTTAAAAGATTCATTGTCTTTCTGGGCCATACTCTGAAGCTGAGTACGGTTTGGTGCCATGTCAGTATTATATTTGTATTGCTTTGCGAATGCTTCAGCCAACTCATCCCAAGTGTGGATGTTGCTACATTCCAACTGCATGTACCAGTCCAAAGATGCCCCAGTTAGACTGTCCTGAAAGCAATGGATCATGAGCTTATCATCTCTGGCATAGGCAGCCATTTTTCTGCAATACATTTTCAAATGTATGTTAGGACATGTGAGTCCTTTGTATTTTTCAAATTCAGGCGCTTTGAATTTTGGAGGAATCACCACGTCTGGGACTAGACACATCTCCAAGGCACTTAAACGGGTTGAGTTATGTCCTTCCAAGATTCTTAGCTTTTCGGCCAGAGCACGACACATCAAGATAGCCTCAGAATCTTGGGCAGCAGTAGGGATGGCCACTGGAGTAGCTCCATTGTAATTCTGCATTTCAAACTCGTCTTGGAGCTCCTCATCAGTGCGGGGAATGACCACTTGATTGACTATCGGAGGTCCTTGCGCAGCGACTCCATAAGCTACTCCAGAAGTATGCGCAGGTGGAGGCACATGAGTTCTTTCAGGAGGTGGAACAAAACCTGGAGGAAGACCATAGATAACGGGATTTGGAATAGGAACTGAAGGTCCTGACTGAAGAGCAACCCCTTGAACTAGAGCATCGTTCCTTGCAACAGCGGCAACACGAGCCTCTTCTTCCCTTCTAGCCAGAGATTGTATAGCCTCAAAGATCTGCTCGATCTTGCTTTTGACAGAGTCCATCTCCTCTCTGAAGGCAGCTTGTTCTTCTCTAACTACATCCATGATTCTTCTTGTGTTGGAGCGAGTAGCGTATGCACGTTGAGGAATCAGCTTGAACGACTGGACACGAGGAAAAATGGAATGAGTTTTTGTTTTGAGAAATGAAATGCATGATGCATATGTTAATGTACGTGGATTTAAAATGTCTTTTATGCTTATGTTCAATTTTATTTTCAGGGAACCGTGTTAGATTCCTTGTAACTTAGCAAGCATTCAAAGAGATCACGGGGAATAAAACAAGAATGGAACCAAACTTTTTTGTACAAAAGAAACTCAAAATCCTTCATTCATTCAATTCAAAATAGAGTACAAGGATTGAGTACAAAATATTCTTTCAAACATAAAGGAAAGTACAACATAAAAAAAAGGTCAAACTGCAGGCTTCTGTTTGTTGAGATCTTCCAACTCTCCTTTGAACCTTTTTATCATGTCTTCACAAAGATAAATAAATTCAGTCACTGAACGAGGGATGTTGTCATTGTCTATGTCTTCCAAAGCACATCTTAGCATCAAAGGCACATTCGTAGCCATGCCATTACAGAAGTCTATCAAACTGGCAAACTTGTCTCGATACTCATTTCTTTGTTCATGTAAAAACTGGATGGTTTCCTCGCAGGCTGCCAAACTAGCATTCACATTTTCCCTTGCGTTCATCCAATCTTCACCTTCTTGTAGCAAAGAGTCATGTCGGCCTCTCCAGTATCGTTCCCACTCATTAGCATTTTCAGCCTCCTGGCACTTTCCATTCCACATTTCAGGTGTAACCTGAGTAGCAGCCATAACACTTTCTTTACTGCGGCGTTCTCGTTCTTCCCTTTCTTTTGATTCAAAGAGTGAAACATTGAGGTTGGCTATCTCAGCCTCAAGCGTCTCTCTTATCTCCTTTTTTTGTTTTGTGGCGAGCTTCCACCATTTCTCTTTCTCACGACAATCCCTCTCAGCCTCTTTCAGTTGGCTTTTAACGGTATTCAAACAGCTCTCAGCCTGATCTAACCCCTGTTTGACTCTTTTTCTCTTATATTCCTCCTTATCAGTCCTTTCCACATTTGCTTGAAGTTGTGTTTTCTTCCGCCCAAGCTCCCACTTATGATTATCCCTTTCTTCAGTAATCCGGAGAAGGTTCAACCGTAGCTCTTCATTCTCTTTTTCCAAACTTTGGATGACAACTTTGAGCTCTTTAGCTTCCTCCATAGTGACGTGAGTAGGTTCTGGAGGATTTGTATGCATTGGAGGCTCATAAGGGTATGGTAGTTTGTCTTGAGAAGCTCTGGCTTGGACCCAACTTGTATATGGCCCTCTAGCTATACAATTCTTCTTTCCACGCTCCCTTTTTCCTTCTCTATGAACTTTAGTCCAGGCACGAACTATCCTCTTCACCAAATCAAAGTCCTTCACTCCTTCTCCCAGCAAGAAACCTTCTAACAACTTGTCTTCTGGTTTGTCATTCATAGGAAACCCAAGTTGCCGCATAGCAAGCTCAGGATTGTAATTGATGCAACCTCGAGTTCCTATGAGTGGCACATTATGGAAGTTGCCACATTTGACGATTATGTCCACATCATCATAAACACGAGAGTACCAGGTGATGTCATTGGCAGTGAGAGACATGATTTTTTGAGACCACTTGAGGTTATCCTTGTTCTGAACAAAAGGCCCTTCGCTTGGTAAGTGAGATAAGAACCATTTATATAGTAAAGGAGCGCAACACTGGATCATCCCCCCCTTCTTCTCATTTCTCCAATGGATAGAGTGATAAACATCTGCAAGCAAGGTGGGAATGGGATTCTTGAGCAAGAAAATGCGTATAGCAGTCATGTCCACGAAGTCATCAATGTTCGGGAACAAGACAATCCCATAGAGTATCAAGGCTAACACAGCATTGAAAGCGACCCAATCTTCTTTACTTTTGAAATCTGAAGCTTTTCCCACTAAGAACTTCAAAGTGAATCCCGAAGTGCCTCCTTTTGGTCCAAGATTAGCCTTCACTTCCGCTTTATCTAGACGTATAGCTGAACCTATTTGTTGATGTGTAGGAAGTTCCCCTAGACCGGTGTAAGGGATTTCATCCTTGATACTAATGTTTGCTATATGTGAGAACTCTTCCAATGTTGGTGCCAACTGGAAGTCCTGGAATGTGAAACACCGCAAGGGAGGATCATAGAATTGTGCCAAAGTGAAAATGGCCCAAGCATCCACCTCGGTGTTCATGATAGTCAACAGGTCACCATACTCAACACAAAAGTTGTTCCTTCTGATTTTTTTCACATCTGAGATCAACCCCTTAATCAATCCTAGCTTTGGATTCCTGAACTTGAATGAATAAGTACTTTTTTGATTGCTACCCATGTCTTCTGAATGCCTGCAATCAAACGAGTCTTTAGGTCCCTTGAAAATATGCACATGTCATATGTGTTATGATTATGAAATGTTTTATGTTTATGTATGTATAGTTGGGTAGATGATCATTGGAACATTCTGATTAATTACTTCATGGAGGAAAGGTTCCAGGAATAGGAAAACCAAACAGGTAGGCTCTAGGGTTTAAAAGGTTCCTAGAGTCATGGACCCAATTCAAGAATATTATCGTCAGAACGACTAATCGTAAGACAATAATATCTTTAAAAGGATCTATTCTAGGTGAGGTCTTTGTATTAACCCAACGAGTCCTAAGTCTCGTAGGTCAATACTACACAACCATCGACTCCACGGTTCTAGACACGGTTCCCAGAGTCATGGATCACACCAGACAATATTATCGTCAGAACGACTACTCGTAAGACAACAATATCCTCAAAAATGATCTATTCTGAGCGAGGTCTTCGTATTAACCCAACGAGTCCTAAGTCTCATAGGTTAACACTACACAACCATCAGTCCTAAAAGCCATAGGTTCAGGGTTCTACAAAAGGTCCTCAGAATCATAGATCGAGGTTGAAAGTATCACCGCCAAAATGACTAATCGTAAGACAGTAATACTTTCAAGGGATCTCATCTGAGTGGGGTTCTCGCATCAACCTAACGAGTCCGATGTCTCGCAGGTCAATACTACACAACCACCATCCTAACTTAAGTTTTTTCTCATAGCTCGGGTATAAAGCTTTTCCTCACACAAATGCCAATAGTCCAGAAAGTTCCAATGATACCATATATAAATAATATAGCAATTGGAAATACAGATAATAAAGGCATATATAGATGAAATAAATAAGAAGTAAATAAACAGATAAAAGAAACACTCAAGCACAAAATAAACTAAATTAGGGTTGACTCGCTTAGGCAACTTGTATCTCCCCAGCAGAGTCGCCAGCTGTCGCGGCGCGAAAAATACCCAAGCGTAAGGAACGCTCGAAATATAAACAAAACAGAGTCGCCACCGAACTTTATTTATTCCAAAAGAGGGAAAGGGAAAATATCGATAAAACCCACAAAAATAAAAAAGAAATGGTCCTCGCAACCAAATCGGGTTCGGGAGTCGGTTATGCAAGGGGAAGGTATTAGCACCCGTCACATCCATCGTACTCGATGGGACCCATTTAGTTAGTTTCGTGTTAGAGTGTTAGCGTGATACCGTTTGTAAACTTCTACTTATCGAGTGAGAAAAGAGAAAGAAAGAAAGGAAAGACTTAAGGTTTTTAATATTAATGTGCCTGACAAGATTTCACAATCCTGCTCCTACGTATCTCCAGGTGCTATGAAGAACTCAAGGCATACGTAGTTCTACCCAAAGAGAACTACTGGGTGGATTGCTTTTAAAGAGAGTGATGCTTGGATCATATTTGAGCGATTAAACCTTTACTTGCTGCTCGCTCTTGGAGGCTGAAGTCTTTGTTTGTTTCGCATCAAAATGGATGTTGCATACTCTTTTCTGAAAATGTTTTCGGAGTCGTACAAGGGCGGAAAACAAGTTTGATGAGTTTGAGTAGATTTTAAGCGGAGACAGGCATCCAAGCAGGGAGCTCTACTGCAGTACTCGAATGCCCGAAAAGGAAGAGGCCTAAGCCCAATCACTCTCTTTTCATCCAAAAGTTTATTTATGAAAATGTGGCAAATTAGGTCAAGCTTCATTAACGGAAGACGATTAATCAGACATAGAGCTCTACAGCAATGTCCAAATAATCGGGAAAGAGAAGGTCGATACCCAATCAATCTTTTTCTTCTATAAGAGAAATGACCAAATTCTAGTAATTATTGTATTTTAACATGGAAGACGAATGTTTGAACATTGAGCTCTACATCAGTATCCTAACATTCGAAACAGAGAAAGTCTAAACTTAATCAATTTCTTCCATTTTTATTGTGAAAAGATTTTAAAAATAGGGGGACGACTTGACGTTGGATCAAGTGTCTCAAGTTGACTTATGAAAATAATTTGGATGTGGCGGGGGTAGTGCTCGACTTTGCAATCAATTTGGATTTGATTTGGGAAAAAAGACTCGACGTTGGATCGAGGGTTTGTTTTTGTTCTTTTCTAAAGGGTTGATTTTAATCTTGGAATTGACAATCAACTAATACAATAAAGTAAACGAAAGCGGTAAATTATTACACATTTTCGGGAATGGGGTACAGTTTTTCGAATGGGGATATAACACAATAATTTAAACAGTACAAGTTCAAAAGACAGTTGTAAAATAAAGAATCTCGTTGTAAGAAGGCCCAAGAGAAAACCAAGGGACTCGAAATAAAAATTAGAAATTAAACTAAAAAGAAATCTAGCGATATGTTAAAGAATCATAAAGCGATTCATGTATGAATCACCTTATCTAAGGCCGGTCAACAAAACTCTGTGCGTGTAAGCAATTTCTGAAGTTAAATTGAATTTTTAACTTCAAAATAGCTACGCATATGTGAAAAATCGATCGGATAAATAAATCAAATTTTTTCTATTTAAATAATTTAATTAACTTAATAAATAGTAATGAGAATAATAGTAGAAAAATAATAATTATAATAATAAAAATAATGATAAATAATAGTAAAAATGAATAAATAAATAAAAATAATCAATACTAGTTAGTCAAATAAATATTAATAACAATAATAATTACAATAACAATAATAATTAATAGTAATAAATACAAATAATAATCAACCGATAAAATTAACAATAATAAATTAATAATTAGTGATCACGATAATAATAATTTAAAATTTTACAATAGTAATAATAAACAAATAACTCAAATAATAATAAACAACAACAATAATAATAATAATAATAATAATTAATTGATAAATATTAAATAACAGTAATAATAATCAAAATAAAAAGAATAAAAAAATTAAATGTTAAACAACATTCTGGCAATTTGAAACAAGCAGTACCAACAGTTATGCAAGAGTAACTCAAAGCATAAATATCACACAGTTTTTTTTTCTAAAAACTCAATATAATAATACTTAAAAATAAATAAATATTAAAAACATTAAAGGGTGAGTAAAAGATAAAACAGCCACATATACTTCACCATATTGTTCGTTAACTTTTTCAAAATAAATGTTAAATTAAAACTGAAAAAAAAAAAAAAAAACATTTCTCTTGGTCTTAATAAAAAAGAACGTGAATCACAATGGATTCCTCTCTCTGTACTTTTCAAAACAAAATGAATTCCTCTTTTTTTTTTAATAGAAACTGTAAAAGAAAGTTTTTTTTAGAAAATCAAATCAAAAGGTTATCTCCTATAAAAATGAACGATAGCAAGCATTACCGGCGATGACACGGATCTTGGATCGTGTATGGCACTGAGGGATGTGCAGAAATGGCGGATCTGAAGATTCTCGGAGAGGTTGCGGTGGTAAGCGGAGTTATTTCGGCAAGTTCCCGCGTGATGGTTTGTCGGAGCTGAACTCGGTTGGTGGTGAATATTGTGTTGAG
This sequence comes from Lathyrus oleraceus, assembly GCF_024323335.1. NCBI lineage: Eukaryota > Viridiplantae > Streptophyta > Magnoliopsida > Fabales > Fabaceae > Lathyrus > Lathyrus oleraceus. The sequence continues at coordinate 442,930,952 of NC_066582.1, read as the reverse complement.
TTACTGTAGGCGAAAGGAAGAAGAAGGTTGGATGAAGTCCTTTATGGAAGGTGGTAGTAGGAGGTATATATTTTTTACGAAAAGTTTTAAAATGGTTGTTGTCCTTGTAGCAGAGATTGGTGATGGGTTAATAAAAGTCAGATGAGGGTGACTTGAGAGATGCATTGAGAGAGTGAAGTTATGGGGCTCAAGAGAGAAAGTATGTCAATCCAATAGCAGGAAGATTAAGTACACCAGTAAAAAAAATCATGATGGTATCACGTGTTATTAGCTTTTATTTCATTTCCATTTTCTTTTCTTTTTTTTTAAAAAAAAAATAACTAAATTAGCAAAATATTACTATTAAACAAAATATTTAATATTGGTAATAAACTTTAAAAAAAGAAATATATTAATAGTAAAATAAAAGATTTTGTTATTTTTCAGTAGATAAAAAAAATGTTTCAAAAGGACTAAATCAAAAATAAAAATCAAACTATTATAAATAATCGAAATTATATTGAAATATAGAAAATTATATTTAATTATTACGAATATTTTTTGTTAAAATTCAAAAATAAGCAAATAAAAAAGAATAAAAATTAGACGTAAAAGTGTTCAAAAAAAAAAAAATTTAAATTGAATGTACCAAAATTATCAGTACATAATAAACTTCTCGAAGACATACAGGTTTTTAATAAAAAAATTTAAATAAATAAAAAAATGACCGGTTAGAAGGTTCGGACTGATAAAAATGCGACAGAAAATGTAGTCGAAAAACTTAAAAGGAACACGCCAGTTTAAACTACGCGGATCGTAGATTAATAAAATTGACGTTTGCAAGCTCAGTTTTGAAATTTTTCGCCCGTTAATTCGACGTACATTTGAGAAACGGTGCGATTGGTTTGTCTGTAGACCCGAAAAATTATTCCAAACGATATTTCAAGTACTATGCGAAACAAAAATATATGTTGTGACAAGTATAAAATACAAATGTCCGGTGACTGCACTGATTCACTGATTTAATAAATATGAACAAACAAACAGACACAAAATGAATCAACATTGGACCATTTGCTTCTCATTCTCAAACACAAACAAAACCTATACATATATTCAGACAACAACAACGCTCTTGATTCTCACCTTATGAGCCTCTAAAACAAGATGTAATTGAATGAATAATGCACTGAGATTGAGAAATCAAGTCTTTCGACTTCTTAATCAACATATGATGAATGAAGGTTATTAAGATAGGATAAAATGCCAAAACTCCTGACTTTTTATATAAACTCTGATAAATGCTCTTTAACTAATGAAATGCACAACAAAAATGGATCGGTTCATGCTATGTTGATGCAAGCGAAAAAACCAGGGTAAAATTTAGGGTATGACAGCTGCCCCTATTTAAACATCTTTAACTAAAGGATATGAAGAACTCTTCTTCAAATCATCATGGTGAAAGATGGTTTAAATACTAAACAGACCCAAATTTTGCCCTCTTATGTAGAAGAATGATATGCTTATGGTTATGACCGAATGCACTTGAATTTAAGAAATACTCTTGATTTCTTAATCAGCTGACGGTAATGCAAATGAATGCCACGAGATTTAAGAAATACTCTTGATTTCCTAATCGTGAATGTAAATGAGAAGTGCTCTAGATTTCTCAGATGACATGTAGATGAGTTAAGAAATACTCTTGATTTCTTAATCATGAATGTAAATGAAATATGTATGAGTTAAGAAATACTCTTGATTTCTTAATCATGAGAATGCAGATGAATTGAGAAATACTCTTGATTCCTTAATCATGAATGTAAATGAGAAGTGCTCTTGATTTCTCAGATGACATGCAGATGAGTTAAGAAATACTCTTGATTTCTTAATCATGAATGAAAAATGAATTGAGAAATGCTCTTGATTTCTCATATGACATGCAAATGAGTTAAGAAATACTCTTGTTTTCTTAATCATGAATGTAAATGAAATATGTATGAGTTAAGAAATACTCTTGATTTCTTAATCATGATAATGCATATGAATTAAGAAATACTCTTGATTCCTTAATCATGAATGTAAATGAGAAATGCTCTTGATTTTCTCAGATGAAATGCAAATGAATTAAGAAATACTCTTGATTCCTTAATCATGAATGTGAATGAATTGAGAAATGCTCTTGATTTCTCAGATGACATGCAGATGAGTTAAGAAATATTCTTGATTTCTTAATCATGAATGTAAATTGAATATATATGAGTTAAGAAATACTCTTGATTTCTTAATCATGAATGTAAATGAATTGAGAAATGCTCTTGATTTCTTAAATGAAATGCAAATGAATTAAGAAATACTCTTGATTCCTTAATCATGAATGTAAATGAATTGAGAAATGCTCTTGATTTCTCAAATGACATGCAAGTGACTGGGGATGAGAGAATCATGTTCAGTTGCTCTTGACTGACATTAGGTACTCCTGGGAGAACAAATGATCATATTCAGCTGCTTTTGGCTAAAGATGTCATATTCAACAACTCTTGGCTGAAACTGATGCATTCAACGACTCTTGGTTGAAGTAAACCGGTGGAAAATAAAATAGTATCCAGCTGCTCTTGGCTGAAACTAATGCATTCAACTGCTCTTGGTTGACGCAAATTGCTGGAAAATAAAATAGTATTCAACTGCTCTTGGCTGAAACTAATGCATTCAACTGCTCTTGGTTGATGCAAATTGCTGGAAAATAAAATAGTATTCAACTGCTCTTGGATGAAACTACTGCACAAAATAAAATGGTGTCCAACTGCTCTTGGCTGAAACTAATGCATTCAACTGCTCTTGGTTGAAGTAAACTGCTGGAAAATAAAATAGTAGTCAACTGCTCTTGGCTGAAACTAATGCCTTCAACTGCTCTTGGTTGATGCAAATTACTGGGAAATAAACAAAATGCTTCCTTTGGGGAATAACCGCATGTTCAGCTGCTCTTGGCTGATATAAGACTCTTTGGGGAATGAGAAGATTCCAGAGACTTGCTGGAGAGTTCATGAAATTTTGCTGGAGAAAATACAATGTTGGAGAAACTCTATGTGGAGATATCTACTGGGGAAACCAAGCAGAAATTCTGTTTACACCAAAGTTCCAACGGAAGAAAATCAATCACCTTGTTGGGGAAGAAACTCGTCTTAAGAATCATTACCAACAATGACTATATTCTGAAAATGCTATAGTACTGGAGAAGATAACTGCTCTACTCTTGAGAATACCTCTTGCATCTTGGTCTGCTGAGGATTACACTGAACTTTCTTGAGAGGTTTGCTGAATCCGGCTGAGGTTTATGCATGATCTGTTTTTGTACATGATATGCAAAATGAATGTGAATGCATGAATATATTAGTTTATGCATTTTGTGTGTATCAAGCTCGGATTCCCCAACGCCTTGTCTTGGATAGTTTTGTCACCATGAAGATGATTTTTTGTTGTAAAAAACTCTGATTTCAGCTTTTCCGCCAAGCGGGCTTCAATGAGGACTTCTTGCTTCTGGAAGAAAATCCATTTCAAACTTGCCTTAGATTACAATGATCCAGGAAAAAGTCCCACGTCTTGTGAACCAGATGCATTATTGTAAACCAACAAAAATTCCTTTTATACTTTCAAAATCAAAACAAATTAAATTTTTCAAAAGCTTTGTTGTTTCCACTATTTTAATGTTTTTATCTTATCAAAAATAAAAAGCGACATTAAGCAGAAAAACAGAAATAATTGGTAAAGCATTCAACTAAACAATTTTATTTGATGAGAAGAATAACTCATACATGGTGTTCATGAAGATGTAAACCCCTCTAAGAGGAGATTACAGAGAAAGAAAGCAAGTAAATGGCAACAAAAATTTAACTGATTTTCCAACGAAATACAACTTTGCTACTTTCCCCTATGTCCTCTAGTCCTCATTACTTTGCTTCTGGAGGTGGTAATTGGACTTTTCTCTTCCATCTGAGCTTTGTTGCAGTGTTGACTTGTGTCGTTGCAGTATTATGCCTTTGGATATTCCCTAACTTTTGCGTGAACTGCTCCTTAAGAGTTTCAGTTCACCGGGAGATTTTACCCTTTTTTGCTTAAGCCGCCCTTTCGGGTTTTCGACTTACCGGGCTTAATTTTTGTTTATCCCTAATTTTTGCCTGAGCCGGCCTTTCGGGTTTTCAACTCACCGGGATGCTCATTTTTTTTTTTGCCTAAGTCGCCCTTTCGGGTTTTCAACTTGTAGCACCTCAAATTTGCACCTATCATTGTACATACATTTTCATATTAGGTCATAGCATATCATGGTCCATTGCATAGCATTTGCATAACCCTCAGTTGCCTCAAGAGCAAGCAAGCAAGAATTAGGTCAAACTGATCAGGAGATCAGTCAGTCAAGCAAGCAAGTGCATTTTTCAAGGAGCCAAGGCCATAGGGTTTGTCCAACAAGTTCACATGACTTGGAGGTCTATTTGAAGTGTTCATGTCAAGGGTTGAAGGCTCAGAGGTCATCAGTTCATACACAGACAATCAAAAAACCCTAGAAAGTCAACAGTCAGTCAAAGCAGTGGATGGTGGCCATTCTTGTGGAATTTGGGCACCATGATCAATAATCAAGAGTTCATACAACTTGGGACATCATTTGAAGTCAAGTTCTCAAGGAATCAGGGTTTGGAAGTCATCAGTCAATGCACAGTCAGCCAGAAACCCTAAAAGTCAACTGTTGGTCAACTGTCCATTTAATCAGTGATTTGATGAATGGATTTGGTTTGAGAGAGCTTATTCATGTCCAAATAGGCCTCATATATCATGTCAAACACCATCATGGAAGAATTTGAAGCCAGATCAAAAATTTCCAAAAATGGAAACTGGACCTGTAACTGAAACTTACCAAAAATGGAAAGTCTTGATCCTCAAACTTACATCATGATACAAGCTTCAAATGAATTTTTGCCCAACATGAAAGTTGAAGATCTTGTTCTCCCATTTCCAAAAAGTCCAAGAACTCTTAATTCCCATGTGTGGTTGGCAAGTTATGATCGAATCGACTTCAGAAATTCTTGAACTTCAAAAGGCCATATCTCTCAAACCGTTTGGCCAATTTGGGTGGGGTTTTTTCCTACAAGTCACATTTGTTCCCCTCTTTCCAAAAATATAAATTTCATAAGCCAAAACTTCACCAATCAAAATGGCATTTTTTGACTTGTCTCATTTAAATTCAAGTTTGACCAAGAGTTGACTTTTTGATTTAATCATCTTTTAACCATTTGGCCATTGGAATATGTTCAGAAATGTTATTTAAAACTTGTTGGAAGCCCATTCCCATGAAGTACATACAGCCCATGCTAGTTTGCTTGATTTTTGGAAAGAAAGTACAAGTTTCACCAAACCACATCCCATAAGCCATGCTTTTACCACAAGACAGCAGACTTTGACCATGATTTTCTGTCAAACCAATCCTAATAGCAGGCACATAAACCACCTTTGACAGCCAAAAAAACCAGAAACTGCACTCATTCATACTCATCCTTGGCACTTGACCAAAAGCTGTCAAAAACACAAAACCTGCTAGCAACATCCAACAGCAGATTTGAGGAAGATTTTCTGTCATTGTGTGAACCATAATGAGAGCCTCCAAACCAGCAATACACGGCATACAACTCACTCCCTCAAGAATTGACCTTGCTTGGCATTTATCAAAAAAAAAACTGTCAAAAACTCCAAACCACAACAGCAGACTTTTTCCATCATATTTTCTGTCAAGAAGGAAACCAGCAGCAGCATTAATTGCATCCATTACAACAGAAATCATTGATGCCAAACCAAACTTCTCATTCTTGGCCAAGATCAGTTTCAGTCCAAACTCACAAAAGGAACAAAACCTTGCTTTGATTGAGACAACATTCTCTCACCATTTTGCTGTCATTTGAAACACAATTAAACACATCAAACCAACAGAAATTCACTCATGCTCAAAACCACATTTTGGCCATTTTCTAAAAAGCTATCCAAAACCCTGCAGGACCAGAAAAGGCAGCCATCCAACAGTAGAAGCATGGTTCACACATCCTGAAAAACTGACCCTGCTATTTGCATTTCATTTTTTCTGTCCAAAACACAAAAGCATCAAACATTGCAACACAGGAAAAGATCACTGATTCTAACTGCATTCATTTTGCTTTGCATTTCTAAAACCCTGTCCAAAACATTAAAATGACCAAGCCATCACACAGCACAAACCAGTAAAAATTCATTCATTAAAAAAATCACTTTGGCCATTTTTTCTAGAAAACCTGTCAAACACCAAAGAACCAAAACACTGCCCTACCACAAAGCAACATCAAAGAGCAGGTTTTGGTCACTTTTCTGTCAAACTCCAAAGAACCAAGGCATTGCACAATGCCAAATAGCATGGCCCTGCCTTTTTTCTGTCAAAAATGAAACCTAGGCCTCTAACTAGCAGCAAGGACACACTGCACGTAGAATGGTTCACTCACTCTAAAAACATTACTTTGCTGTTGCATTTCTAAGAGGGTTGTCAAAGAACTTCTAACAGCATCCAATTTGCCATGCTTGGTACTGCACATAGCAGTTCTGTTTATCATTTTCCTGTCAAAAACCAACCCTAAGCTAGCAGCCACCAAACACATCACAGCAGATACTCATCCTAAAAACTTCATTGACCTTGCTTTGCATCTTTTCAAGAAAACCTGTAAAACTTCCAAAAAAGACAAAGCTTGCCTTGGCCAAGAGCAACATCCAACAGCAGTCCAAGGTTGAAGCCAAGCTAAGCATCCACAATTCAAAGGGCCTTCACTAATCATCACTTGGAAGATTGTGCTTCAACTGTTTCATTCCAGCAACATCAAAAAGCATCTGCACCACTACTGCTCTCCCAATTTGGTAAATTTTCAACCTCCCTATTTTGTGAAATTAGTGCATGCTTAATGTAGGTCTTTTGATGTTGATTTCATGGATGGTCTTAGTTTTACAAATGGTCAAGTGATGTTTGAGTTATTTTGAAATGAACATTGATGATCCAAACTTATTTTGCATATAACTTGATGGATAGCTCAAATTAATGAAAACCAATGTTAGGATGTTGTTGTATGTTGTTTGATGATCACAATGGTATAGCCAATTGCAATTTCTGAGCAAGTTTGTGAAATCACGATTTGGGATGCCACTGTTCATGAAACCCTAGCCTTTGAATTTCCCAGATTTTTCCCCCATTTTCGTGCTGCATGGCTTAAACTCATCAACCAATAGAAACATTTCATTTTATGCCCAAAACGACTGTGTTTTGATTAGTGGATTCAAATATTACAAAAATGCCATTCTTGCTTCATTTATTCCATTCTAATTTCACATTTGATATCCCATCTTCCAAAAATCATAAATGCTTCAATTTTAATCCAATTTGAATGGGATTTTTTGTGTTGTGTTCATCATGATCTCTACTTTTTTATCATTATTTTTCCAGAATTTTTGGATGAGTGGTTTTTAAATGTTGCTAGGGTTTGTGACATGTGACCAATTTTTGTACACTTTGCCAAATCAATTGTGAAATGATGAGAATGTATCCAATGGCTCCCAAATTTTTTGTGCTTAAACTAGACACACTCATGGTGATTTTGGTGTAGAGTTTGTGAATTTATCATTTGTGGTTTGTGAGTTATGATTTTTTGAATTAGGGTGTGACAATTTGTGTCACACCATTGATGACCAACTTCATGATTTTCATTACCATGCTTCTTGACCTCCAATTGACTTGATTTTTTGCATGAACCTACTATTATATGTCTAGTTTACATGTGAATTTTCTTGGAATTATTTGTGGCATTTCCTAATTGTTTGAGATTTTCTCCCCTGCCTAGTCAATTGTTGACTTTGTGTGACACATGTTCCCATTTCATTTGTGAAATTCTCATACTTTATTGGATGGACATGAAATTTTACATGAGATAACTAGACATCCTCATCTTGGCCATGGTTTTAGTCCCATTCATTTATCATACACCATTCTTGACTTATGATTTTCTAAGTTGATACATGTTTGGTTGACTTCTTTGAGCATGTTCAAAATTGCTTTGACTTTCTGATTTTCATTGACTGCCTTCCACTTGTCCAAATGAGATGAAATTTGACATGCTTATCATGATATGTGTTAGGATTGATAATGATTTATTTGGTGATTTTTGGAAATGTTTAAGATTGCTTTTGAGTTAAGTCTTGCTGTTGACTTCTATGAGCTTCTGTTTGCTATACTTCGACCTAAATTGTTCATGAAATGATGATGATGATTGATATGAATGTGAACCCAATTGGTTGTGTTTCTTAATGGTTTGAACATGATTTTGGACACTCATCCTTTGCTGTTTTGACTTTTTCATTCTCTTTTGACCCTAGGCTTGTCCTAGTGGTCCTGTTACTCACTTTTGAGCTCATGTTTTCAGGTTAATCAACAAATGACCAATGAGACCAATTCTTTTTTGATTGAGCTTGCTCAAATATCATTGTCTAACTTTGTTTGTTTTGTAGGTGGCTTGGCTCACATGCCTTAAGCTTTGTGCCTTGCACATTCACTTGCTTGTGTTGACTGGTTGATGTCTGTTTCATTTTGATTTAACTCTGACTTGTATACTAACTGTGCTTGACTGATTTCAGGTACTTTAGTTGCTTTTAGTTCCTTGTGAACTTTTGCTTTGCTTTGCTTGTATAAGCAATTTGCATTGAGGTATGTCTCTTCTTCTTCATGTAGTCTGGAAGACCTGGCCTGTTACTTGGCCAGGCAACTGTCTGAAGTCCTCCTTAAGAGGCAATGTTTGTGACTGTTTAATTTTGTCCTTGCATAGAGTCAAAGTCCTCCTAAGTGAAGAGGCAATTGGTGGAAGGTAGGGATATGCAATCTATCCCCCACTATTCAGTGTGTCATCTGCTTTGCTCACACCACTGCGTTGATGCATTGCAGATACAAACCCAAGATCTTGTACAATTGTACAGTTGAGTCAGTTTTAAATGTGTAGAAGGGTTCCCACTTTCTGAACCCACACATTCTTGTCTTGAGCTCTCCCAGGCCGGGGATAAGAGCTGTGAAGTCTTATCTTCACTCACCTTTCATCTGCTTCACCTTAGTCCCTCAATGGCAAGGTTAAGAGCAACACTCACCCCATTCCAGAGGTTTGTTTGTTGAGGTTGATATGACCCCCTCGACTAAAACCTACCCTTGTTTGAGCCACTTGCTTGTGTATAGTGTGTGCTATCTGTGCTTTTAGGATTGTTTGACTTGCTTCCTGTGCAAGTTAGGATTGTTTGACTTGCTTCCTGTGCAAGTTAGGTTTAGTTTAGACTTGCTTCCTGTGCAAGTAGGTTTTGCTTGGCTTGCTTCCTGTGCAAGTTAAGTGTGTGTGTGGCTTGCTCCCTGTGCAAGTCATGACTAGGATAGGTTGGCTCCCTGTGCCAGTTAGCTAGAAACCTTAACTTAGGGACGACTTTGCATGACAACATCTAGGCTCGAGTCGTAGTCTCCCTAGTGTTGTGTCTCCCTCTGTTATCTGGTTAGGCTAGTCCTTTTTCCCTCCGTAGGGGAACTACATCGCCCTGATCTTCATACCAGATGAAGTATGTAGGCAGGAGATTGAGCTGATCTCTCCGGGCGCCCTTTTTCTTTTTGTGTGTGTTGTCTGACAGTTGCTAGGCTCGAGTGCCTGACTCCTTAGCAATTTGTTGTCTGTGTGTTTGAGTGTGTGCTTGACAGTTATAGGCTCGAGTCCCCGACTCCCTATTAACTTGTTATGTTGTTGTGTGCTTGGAAGCTGATATAAGTCCCTCGAGTGGCATTTGGGTTCCAGTGTGTGTGTGTTTTGGTTCGGATGCTGATGTAAGTCCAGTGATTGGCATTCAGGCTCCATGTTTGCCTCCTTGTGTGTGTTTTTGGTTCGGATGCTGATGTAAGCCCATTGATTGGCATTCGGGCTCCACGTTTGCCTTTGCCTATGATTGTTTGTGTGCGTGTCAGCCGAGCTACGAATGCTCTGATTCTTCTCTCGTCCGAGAAGATACGTATGCATAGGATGCGATGTCCTAGCGAGCATGTGTCGTTTCCCCAGTCCGAACTACTTCGACTCTGATGTCTATGCCTGATAGACTAAGTAGGCCCAGGATGCGACATCCTGCCGAGTCAGTTTCAGTCAGTTTCTTGCGTTTCTTTCAGCCAGTGTGTGTGAGTATTTGAGCAGTGTTTAGCAACCAATTTTCCTTTCTTTTGTGCGTGGATCCCGTAGAGTACTACGGATGCGTAGGGGTGCTAATACCTTCCCTTCGCATAACCGACTCCCGAACCCATTCTCTTTGGTCGCGAGACCATGTCTTTTCCAGGTTTACTCTGAGCGTTTCCTTTCCCTCTTTTGGGATAAATAACGCACGGTGGCGGCTCTGTTGTTTCTTCTTTTCCCGCCGGTTTTTCGCGAGATGCGACAGCTGGCGACTCCGCTGGGGATCTAGAGAAGTTGACCTCTGCTGGTCCATCTTCCCTGAGCGAGTCTCTCCTAGCGCTCTCTAGGATTAGGGTTTTGGTTGCTTTCTGCTTGTTGTATTTTATTGCATTCATTGTATATATGTACATTTATTGTTTGCATTGATTGTGTGCATTGATGTTTGCATTCATATTCATTATTCATTACTGGCTGGCTGTCTGTTTTTCTCTGTGTGGGGGGGGAGTCAGTTGAGGTAAAAGGTCCAATACCCAGACCATGAGTGAAAATCTAGGATGATTAGGAATAGAGTGATTCATGGGAAGCGGGTGGTGTACGCCACTTAGCGGAACATCGATATCACGAGCAGTTCAGACTCTGATGGGGTATTATCGGTGCATACATCGGGTGTGCACAGGATGATGTTCTTGAAAGGGTTGTTTATCCTGCGTTTCTCTTGACCTTACCTTGGCCTAGACTACACCCGTGAGTGGGGAAGGGTTCATCATTACAGGTACTGTTGGTGACTTATGGTTCTGTTGGTGACTTTGGGTTCAGACAACAGTATATTCAGTTGACCTTGGGTTTTCAAGTTGGATTTGGGTTCTGAGTTTAGACCGAAGCTTCGACTTTGTGATCAGAGATGCACCGCCAGCCAGTTGTGTCTGCATCATGTGCATCATAGCATATTTATTTTCAAAAAGAAACGCAAAAAAAAAAAGAAAAAAAAAAAAGAAAAAAAAAAGAAAAAAACTAATCCCTGCATGCATATCATTTCTCAGGTACATTCCAGAGCTTGTTCACTGATAGAGATGGCAACAGTCCCAGAGTTGAAGCGGAAGACTTGTATCTACGTTTTTCACCGGGAGCCTTTGACGCCTCTGATTGAGTTGGGCAGTCTTGTGACCAGTGATCGTCTGGGGGGTTTCGTGAATCAGTATGGGGATATCCTGACAGTGTTGAAGACAGTAGTTGACCCGGTGCCGTTGCAGACACTTCTTCAGTTCTATGACCCGGAGCTTAGATGTTTCACGTTCCAAGATTACCAGTTAGCACCTACTCTCGAGGAGTATTCTATACTGTTGAGCATCCCGATTCAGCATCAGGTTCCTTTCTTGGACGTACCAAAGGAGGTTGACTTTAAGGTTGTTGCCAGAACTCTCCGGTTGAGTGTTAAGGAAGTTTGTGATAATTGGAAGCCCAGTGGGGGAGTTGTGGGTCTGCCGTTGAAGTTTCTTCTGAGAATAGCCAGAGATGAAGCAGAGAAGGGAAATTGGGAAGCTTTTCACGCACAGCTTGCCGCCTTGATATATGGGATCATCCTATTTCCCAATATGCCAAATTTTGTTGACCATGCTGCCATCAGCATTTTCATCAGAGGAAATCCAGTCCCCACCTTGTTAGCTGATACTTACTATGCCATCCACAGTAGGCATGGTAAGGGTGGAGCCATCAGGTGCTGTCTACCTCTCCTGTTTAGATGGTTCATGTCACTCCTGCCTGGTAGTGGACCCTTTATGGACACTCAGAGCACTCTCAAGTGGACTCAGAGGGTCATGTCGCTCACCTCTTATGACATCAGATGGCAATCTTACCGGATGAATGTGAAGAATGTTATTATGAGCTGTGGAGAATTCCGGAATGTGCCACTCGTGGGGACCAAGGGTTGTATAAATTATAATCCAGTTCTTTCTCTTCGCCAGTTAGGTTTTGTTATGAGTAGAAGACCACTTGAAGCTGAGATAGCTGAGAGTGTGTACTTTGAGAAGAAGGATGACCCTGTTAGGTTGGAGCAGATTGGAAGAGCTTGGAAGTCCATTGGTGTCAGAGATGGATCCGTCCTAGGGAAGAAGTTTGCCATAGCCATGCCTGATTACACTGATTGGGTAAAGAAGAGAGTGGAAACTTTGTTGCTACCCTACGATAGGATGGAACCGTTGCAAGAGCAACCACCCTTGGTTCTTGCTGATAGTGTGCCTGCTGAGCACTATAAGCAAGCCCTGATGGAGAGTCGTCGGTTGAGGGAGAAGGAGCAGGACACCCATATGGAGTTGTACAAAGCTAAAGCTGATAGGTTGCACATGGCCCATCAACTCAGGGAAGTGCAAGGAGAAGATGCTAGCAGAGCAAGGAGCAAGAAGAGATCATATGAGGAGATAGAGTCTATGTTGGATGAGGAGCATAGGGAGCGCTTGAGACTGCAGAGAGCAGAAGCCAACTATCAGAAGAAGATCAGAGACTTGGAGAAGCAACTCAGAGATAAAGATATCCAGTTGAAGAAGGAAGTAGACTTGAGACAGGCATCAGAGAACCACCTTGGAGGAGAAGTCTTGGAGCTGAGAAGACAATTGAAGGAGAAGATTACCCCTCTACCAGAATGCTCAGAATGCTCACTGTTGATAGACCAGTGCCATTACCTGAAGACCCTCATTCCGGAAGACCGTCTGTCTTAGTTTGTATCTCTGATTGTATTTTGTTGAGAATCACCTCCAGGCTTGTTGGATGGGATTCATTTGCGTGTAAGCCATCTCTTGGATCTTTTGTTAAGAATCACCTCCAGGCTTGTTGGATGGGATTCTTTTTCTTTGTACGTTGTTTATTCAGATATTCTGTTGACATTGGTTGTATGCCTTTTTACCCTTATGTATATATAAGGATGTCAGCATTTCCTTGTATCTGTTTTGCTCTCTTGCTGCTGCAGGTTGCCATCTTTTCAGGATGGGTCAGGCTCTTTGAATGCCTGAGAAATGAACATATCATGTGCATCATACGCATCATTAGCATCATACTCATATCATTTTGCATAACAAGTGTTCTTGGTCGTGACTTCTCACTCTTGGTTCCTGTTCAGGCAGGATAGCTGATCAACGTCCGCACCGCTACTCAACAAGACTGAATCAACAGAGAAGTATGGATCAATTTCAAGCTGAGTTGGCTGAGATGAAGGCTAGCATGGCCCAGTTTATGAATATGATGCAAGGGGTTGCGCAAGGGCAAGAAGAACTTCGAGCTATGGTTCAGAGACAAGAGGCTGCAAATCCACCGATCAACCATGCTCCGCCAGAGGGAGGCCCGGTTAATGATAACAATGCTGCTGCTGCTGTACCCATCAACAACTATGCTGTAGGTGATGAGTTGGGGGGTATTCGAATCAACGGTCAACCTATTGTTCCAGATGCCGCTAATGCCAGAGTAGTCCGTGCTCCGGCCCGTAATCCTGTTCCGATTGTTGACAGACAAGAGGATATGTTCTCTCTGCTCAGTGAAGACGAAGACGCTCTGGGAAGGGTTAATGAGAGAGACCGTAAAGTTGAGGCTCTTGCTGAGAAGATCCGTGCTATGGAAAGTCAAAATTCTCTCGGTTTTGATGTTACTAATATGGGATTGGTTGAAGGTTTGAGAATCCCTCACAAGTTCAAAGCACCGTCCTTCGACAAATACAACGGTACTTCTTGCCCTCGCACCCATGTGCAGGCTTATTATCGAAAGATCTCCGCGTATACCGATGATGAAAAGATGTGGATGTATTTTTTCCAAGATAGTCTATCTGGGGCTTCTTTGGACTGGTACATGGAATTGAAGAGAGATTCTATCCGCTGTTGGAGGGATCTGGGTGAGGCCTTTTTGAGGCAATACAAACACAACATGGACATGGCACCGAGCCGGACTCAGCTGCAGAGTCTTTGTCAGAAATCCAATGAGAGCTTCAAGGAGTACGCTCAGAGGTGGCGTGAACTGGCTGCTAGAGTTCAACCCCCTATGCTGGAGAGGGAGTTGACAAATATGTTTATCGGCACTCTTCAAGGTGTGTTTATGGACCGGATGGGGAGCTGCCCATTCGGTAGTTTTTCTGATGTTGTCATTTGTGGAGAGAGGACTGAGAGTTTGATTAAAACTGGGAAGATCCAAGATGCTGGTTCCTCTTCTTCTAAGAAGCCATTTGCTGGGGCACCTCGTCGAAGAGAGGGTGAAACTAATGCTGTTCAACACTGCAGAGATCAGAATAGAAGTGAATACCGTCAAGCTGCCGCAGTGACCATTCCGGCACCTCAACCTCGTCAGCAACAACAACAAAGAGTTCAACAACCGCAACAACTACAACAACAACAGCAACGTCCGTATCAGCCCAAACAAAGGATGCCTGATCGACGTTTTGATTCGATACCCATGTCGTACGCCGAGCTGCTGCCCGAACTACTCAGGTTGGGGATGATTGAGTTACGTACAATGGCTCCGCCTACAGTATTGCCTCCTGGGTACGACGCCAACGTTCGTTGTGACTTTCACTCTGGGGCACCAGGACATCATACTGAGAAGTGTCGGGCTCTCCAGCACAAGGTCCAAGATCTGATCGATGCCAAGGAGATCAACTTCGCACCAGTGCCTAACGTCGTAAACAACCCTATGCCTCAGCATGGTGGGCATAGAGTGAACAATATTGAAGGGAAAGAAGCTGAAGATCTGGTTGTTAATGTTGATGATGTTCAGACTTCTCTGCTAGTTGTGAAGGGCCGTCTGCTGAATGGGGGTGTCTACCCGGGTTGTGACGAAGATTGTTTGGGCTGTGCAGAATCTGAGAATGGTTGCGACCAGTTAAGGGCCGGTATCCAGGGTATGATGGATGAAGGTTGTTTGCAATTCAGTAGGGCTGTAAAAGATCGTGGAACAGTGTCAACTATCACCATTTACTTTAAACCGTCTGAAGAACGCGGACAAAGGGTTGTTAGCGCACCTGCAGCAAATGGTACCCCAGTTACCATCCCCGTGCCTGTAACCATCAGTGTTCCAACCAATATCGTTGCGTCTGGAAGAAGGGCTGTTGAGAATAGTAGAGCCGTGCCGTGGAAGTATGATAATGCTCACCGCAGTTACAGAAGGGCTGAGAGTCAGACAAGACCAGTGAATCAAACTCCAGTGGCAATTGGTTTGCCGACTAGAGTTCCTGCAACTGTTGGTCCGGCTGTGGATAATGTAGGGGGTCCAGGAGGTTTTACCAGAAGCGGTCGTCTGTTCGCACCGCAGCCTTTGAGGGACAATAACGCTGAGGCTCTCGCCAGAGCAAAGGGTAAACAAGCTGTGGTTGAGGAAGAGCCTGTCCAGAAGGAAGCGCCTGAGGGGTCATTTGAGAAGGACGTGGAGGAGTTTATGAAGATAATCAAGAAGAGTGACTACAAGATTGTAGATCAGTTGAATCAAACTCCGTCCAAGATTTCTATACTTTCACTTTTGTTGTGCTCTGAGGCACACCGTAATGCCTTGCTGAAGATGTTGAATCTGGCTTACGTACCTCAAGAGATTTCTGTCAATCAACTGGAGGGTGTGATGGCCAATGTGAGCACCAGACATGGTGTAGGTTTCACCAACCTGGACTTACCGCCTGAAGGGCGAAACCATAACAAAGCCTTGCACATCACCATGGAGTGCAAGGGGGAAGTATTGTCTCATGTATTGGTAGACACCGGGTCGTCGTTGAATGTGCTGCCTAAGCAGATTCTGAAGAAGATTGATGCGGAAGGGTCTGTGCTTAATCCCAGTGACCTGATCGTTCGTGCTTTCGACGGATCCAAACGTTCTGTGTGTGGAGAAGTTACCTTGCCTGTGAAGATAGGTCCTGAGGTATTCGATATCATCTTCTATGTTATGGACATCCAGCCCGCCTATAGTTGTTTATTGGGGCGTCCATGGATTCATGCAGCAGGGGCAGTCTCGTCGACTCTCCATCAAAAGCTCAAGTATGTCTGGAACGGTCAGATTGTGACTGTGTGCGGTGAAGAAGAGATTCTGGTGAGTCATCTATCCTCGTTCAAATATGTTGAGGTGGATGGCGAGATCCACGAAACCTTATGCCAGGCGTTTGAGACTGTGGCTCTTGAGAAAGTGGCGTACGCTGAGCAGAGGAAGCCAGGTGCTTCAATTACTTCTTATAAGCAGGCCAAAGAGGTTGTTGATTCTGGCAAAACTGAAGGCTGGGGCAAGATGGTGGATTTGCCGGTTAAAGAAGACAAATTTGGCGTTGGTTATGAGCCTCTCCGAGCAGAGCAGAATGGTCAAGCGGGTCCGAGTACCTTTACCAGCGCTGGGCTGATGAATCATGGTGACGTCTCCGCAACCGGTATTGAAGACTGTGACAGCGATTGTGATTTGGACAACTGGGTTCGCCCGTGTGCACCAGGGGGGTCTATCAACAACTGGACGGCTGAAGAAGTGGTTCAAGTTACTCTTCTGACAGAGTAATTTTCTGTTGTTTTGTCATTTTGCATGAAAATCCTACGTTCTGCCCAAGGCGTAGTGATTCATTTTGTAGGGCCTCATCATGTTTTAATGATTATCATTAATGAAGGACATTTTTTTGAAATCAAACTTTGTGATCCCTGTCTTTCTATTTTTGTTTTCATTTTTCTTTTTCAAAAACAATAAAAATGGCAATGTTTTTTGTTTTTGTGACTTCTTGAACTCTTTTTCTAAAAACAAAGCATTAAACATGCAGAAGCGATCTTATGGCATTCACTATGAACAGTTCTGTTATGGCTCAGTATGATTTCGACAATCCCATCTACCAGGCTGAAGAGGAAAGTGAGGAA
The DNA here is from genome assembly GCF_024323335.1 of Lathyrus oleraceus. Classification (NCBI taxonomy): domain Eukaryota; kingdom Viridiplantae; phylum Streptophyta; class Magnoliopsida; order Fabales; family Fabaceae; genus Lathyrus; species Lathyrus oleraceus. Next base: position 442,913,908 of record NC_066582.1, on the reverse strand, counting down.
GACTGTGAACTCCCTGCAGAATTGGCCAGGTTGCTGAAGCAGGAGGAAAGGGTCATCCAACCTCATCAGGAGGAGTTGGAAACTATTAATTTGGGTACTGAGGACGCCAAAAGAGAAATCAAGATTGGGGCTGCTTTAGAGGACTCTGTCAAGAGGAGGCTGATTGAGATGCTGAGAGAATATGTGGAGGTATTCGCCTGGTCATACCAAGATATGCCTGGTTTAGATACAGATATTGTGATGCACCGATTACCTCTTAGAGAAGGATGTCCTTCGGTCAAGCAGAAGCTTCGTAGAACGAGTCCTGACATGGCAACTAAGATCAAGGAAGAGGTTCAGAAGCAGTGGGATGCGGGTTTTCTGGCTGTTACAAGTTATCCACCGTGGGTGGCCAACATCGTTCCTGTGCCGAAGAAGGATGGAAAAGTCAGAATGTGTGTCGATTACCGGGATTTGAATAGAGCGAGTCCGAAAGATGATTTCCCATTACCTCACATTGATGTATTGGTTGATAATACGGCTCAATCCTCGGTATTCTCTTTCATGGATGGTTTCTCCGGATATAATCAGATCAAGATGGCACCGGAAGACATGGAAAAGACAACATTCATTACACCCTGGGGCACGTTCTGCTATAAAGTGATGCCATTTGGGCTAAAGAATGCTGGTGCTACCTATCAGAGGGCAATGACGACTCTCTTTCATGACATGATGCACAAAGAGATTGAAGTGTACGTAGATGATATGATTGCTAAGTCGCAGACAGAAGAGGAGCACCTGGTTAACTTGCAGAAGCTGTTTGACCGGTTGAGAAAGTTCAAGTTGAGGTTGAATCCGAACAAGTGTACGTTTGGGGTGAGGTCCGGGAAGCTCTTAGGCTTCATTGTCAGTGAGAAAGGGATTGAGGTTGATCCAGCTAAAGTCAAAGCTATTCAAGAGATGCCTGAACCGAAAACGGAGAAGCAAGTCCGTGGGTTTTTAGGGAGGTTGAACTACATTGCAAGGTTCATATCTCATCTAACTGCTACATGTGAACCAATCTTCAAACTGCTTAGAAAGAATCAAGCGATCAAGTGGAATGATGATTGTCAGAAAGCTTTTGATAAGATAAAGGAGTATTTACAGAAACCTCCAATCCTGATACCTCCAGTTCCAGGGAGACCTCTGATAATGTACCTGTCAGTGACTGAGAACTCGATGGGGTGTGTATTGGGACAGCATGACGAGTCTGGTCGAAAAGAGCATGCCATATACTACCTTAGCAAAAAGTTTACCGACTGTGAAACAAGATATTCACTGCTCGAGAAAACTTGCTGTGCTTTGGCCTGGGCTGCTCGCCGACTAAGGCAGTATATGTTGAACCATACTACCTTATTGATTTCTAAGATGGATCCAGTAAAGTACATCTTTGAGAAACCAGCTCTCACCGGACGTGTTGCCCGTTGGCAGATGATTCTAACCGAATATGACATTCAGTACACGTCTCAGAAGGCCATCAAAGGTAGTATTCTGTCAGACTACCTCGCCGAACAACCAATTGATGACTATCAGCCTATGATGTTTGAATTCCCTGATGAAGACATCATGTATCTGAAGATGAAAGATTGCGAAGAGCCTCTTGTCGAGGAAGGACCGGACCCGGATGACAAATGGACACTGATGTTTGATGGGGCTGTGAATATGAACGGTAACGGTGTGGGTGCAGTATTGATCAATCCTAAAGGTGCTCATATACCTTTTTCTGCCAGATTGATGTTTGACGTCACCAACAATGAAGCTGAGTATGAGGCTTGTATCATGGGGATAGAAGAAGCCATTGATCTGAGGATCAAAACTCTTGATATATTTGGAGATTCAGCTCTAGTGGTCAATCAAGTCAATGGAGATTGGAATACGAATCAGCCGCATCTGATTCCATATAGAGATTATACCAGAAGAATACTGACGTTCTTCAAGAAGGTGAAGTTGTATCATGTCCCCCGGGATGAGAATTAAATGGCTGATGCCTTGGCTACTCTGTCGTCTATGATCAAAGTTCATTGGTGGAATCATGTACCACATGTTGCGGTGAATCGACTCGAGAGGCCTGCGTATGTGTTTGCAGCCGAGTCTGTTGTGATTGATGAGAAGCCGTGGTATTATGACATCAAGAATTTCCTCAAGACTCAAGAGTATCCTGAAGGTGCGTCGAAGAATGACAAGAAAACCCTGAGGAGGCTAGCTGGAAGCTTCTATTTGAATCAGGATGATGTGTTGTATAAGAGAAACTTTGACATGGTCTTGCTCAGATGCGTGGACAGACCCGAGGCAGACATGTTAATGCAGGAAGTTCATGAAGGTTCCTTCGGTACTCATGCCGGCGGACATGCAATGGCTAAGAAACTGTTGAGAGCGGGTTATTACTGGATGACTATGGAATCCGATTGTTTCAAGTATGCTCGGAAGTGCCATAAGTGTCAAATCTATGCTGATAAGGTGCATGTACCACCAAGCCCTCTGAATGTCATGAATTCGCCTTGGCCGTTTGCCATGTGGGGCATTGATATGATTGGGAAGATCGAGCCTACTGCTTCGAATGGACATCGCTTCATCTTGGTTGCGATTGACTATTTCACCAAGTGGGTAGAAGCAGCCTCCTATGCTAACGTTACCAAACAAGTGGTTACCCGGTTCATCAAGAAAGAAATCATCTGTCGTTATGGAGTTCCTGAGAGAATCATCACTGACAATGGTTCGAATCTCAACAACAAGATGATGAAAGAGCTTTGTAAAGATTTCAAGATTGAACATCACAATTCTTCTCCTTACAGACCGAAGATGAATGGTGCCGTAGAAGCGGCAAACAAGAATATCAAGAAGATTGTGCAGAAGATGGTCGTTACGTACAAGGATTGGCATGAGATGCTGCCTTTCGCTTTGCACGGGTACCGTACCTCAGTACGTACGTCGACCGGGGCAACCCCTTACTCCCTTGTGTATGGTATGGAAGCTGTCCTACCTGTTGAAGTGGAGATTCCTTCTCTAAGAGTTTTATTGGATGTCAAGCTGGACGAAGCCGAGTGGATTCGAACAAGGTTTAATGAGTTGAGCCTTATAGAGGAGAGACGGCTAGCAGCTGTATGCCATGGACAGCTGTATCAGCGAAGGATGAAGCGAGCCTTTGATCAGAAAGTGCGTCCTCGAAGCTATCAGATCGGTGATCTAGTTTTGAAGAGGATCCTCCCTCCCGGTACAGATAACAGGGGCAAGTGGACTCCTAATTATGAAGGTCCGTATGTTGTGAAGAAGGTCTTCTCCGGTGGAGCCTTGATGCTTACAACTATGGATGGTGAAGATTTTCCGTCTCCTGTTAACTCAGATGTAGTCAAAAAATACTTCGCATAAATTGACCCGCTGGACAAAAAGAAAAAAGAGTCCAGGCAAAAAAATGGGCATCCCGGCGAACCAAAAAAAAACAGAAAGAAAAGGTTCGGGCAAAAGTTAGGGATAAAATGAAAAGAATTTGTACACCCGGTAAGTCGAAAACCCGCAAGGGCGACTTAGGCAAAAATGGGTATCCCGGTGGATTGAAAACCCGAAAGGGCGATCCAGGCAAAAGTTAGGGATTAAAGCGAAGACTACAGTCTGAGTTGTCTGTACTTCATCAAGCTTTGTCGTCTGCCATCTCGAAAGATGTGATCCGTCCATTCATTCTTCTCAGAAAGCAAGGAGTTGGGAGGAAAAATGATGATCTGTGAGTTATAACAGAATTGGGAAATAGTGGATGCCGTGTTCACATTGCCATCAGGATAGATTTTTCCTTTTGTGCGCAATTACCTCTTTCTAGGAATTGCTTCCCAATGTACTTTGCCTCTTCAGGCACATTTTCAATCAATAAAAGTCGTTATTCAGATAAATAGCTTTTCTGTTTTTATTTTTACTGTTTTGTTTGCAAAAATGTCCGAATTTTTGATAAGCATTGCATATAAGAACATGGAGGCTACACAATAACGTGCAGAAAGATAAAACATTTGAAAATCATTTTGAATGTTGAGGACACTTGAGCGTATCTTGTCCATGTATCCCCTGGGGGCATTTATTTGCGATGTTTTTCAGATTGGCATCTGTGAGGATGTTTCCTCAGCAAATATTTTCCCCAAGCAAGTTTGGAAGCTACCAGAGCTATGTTCCCCCGCGAAGACGTCTGTGGATAGTGCCTTCTATTCCCCAATAGATCTGAGGATTGCCTATCCCCGGCAGGCCTGTATTTGCTGATTTCCTCCCCGAGCGAGGCAGGTTCATTGAAATTTATCTCCAGCATTTATCCTATCTGTGGACTGAAGGTTATCCCCAGCGAAGTTTACCTTTTCCCAGCAGCAGTGCTATTCTTCAACATGAGTGTGAAGTCGCTTTACCATTCCCCAAGCAGAGTTCCCCGCAGAGTATTTCCCCAAGCGGAATCTCCCCACAGAGTCAGAGTATCTGATCATTTCGGCTCACTAGCCAGGGTTCATTTGCATTTTGCATGTAGTAATCATTGCATTCTCAAAAATTGCGTAGCATTTCCATTCATAAATGGAGCATTACGCCATGGAAAAAAATCAAACATATGCATTCATATGTTCGAAACCCCATCAGACCGTATTCCCTGCAGAGACGGATTTTTGTTCAACCTGTGCAACGCATTTGTTACAGTTGCTCCAGTCAACATTTGGTGTTGATAATCCCCATAGAGGTTTATTTCCTCATCCGTTGGTGAAAGGAAATCCTGCTTCTCCCCAGTGAGACCCCCCTGCAAGTGTTCAGCCTTGCCCGGTCATCTTGTGGATGTCAGTACCCTGTCAGCACCCGTGTGTGTTGTTTCCTTGGTGTCGGTAAACACCATCTTTCGGTGATTTCCAGTCATGCGTAAGTGTCTGGTCTTCTTTGGTGTCGGTAAACACCATCTTTCGGTGATTTCCAGTCATGCGTAAGTGTCTGGTCTTCTTTGGTGTCGGTAAACACCATCTTTCGGTGATTTCCAGTCATGCGTAAGTGTCTGGTCTTCTTTGGTGTCGGTAAACACCATCTTTCGGTGATTTCCAGTCATGCGTAAGTGTCTGGTCTTCTTTGGTGTCGGTAAACACCATCTTTCGGTGATTTCCCAGTCATGCGTAAGTGTCTGGTCTTCTTTGATGTCTGTAAACATCATCTCTCGATGTTCGTAACGTCGGCCTCCCTTCCCTAGTGAAAATTACTCCTCTCCGTTGGTGTCGATAAACGTCGAGTTTTTCCTAGTCATCCGGTGATGTCTAGTTGTACCCTCCCCATGTGGACTTACCTCTCCGTTGGTTTCGATAAACGACGAGTTTTTCCCATTCGTCCGTTGACGTCTGGTTGTGTTTCTCTTATTCCCATTCATCTGTAAATGTCTGGTCGATCTTTTTTTTGGTGTCTGTAAACATCATCTTTCGATGTCTGTAAACGTCGAGTCTCCCCATTCATCAGTAAATGTCTGGTCGATCTTTTTGGTGTCTGTAAACATCATCTTCCGATGTCTGTAAACGTCGAGTTTTCTCCCATTCATCCGTCGATGTCTGGCCGAGTCCTCCCAGTCGTTCATTAATGTCTGGCTACCTCTCCGTTGGTTTCGATAAACGTCGAGTTTTTCCCATTTCGTCCGTTGACGTATGGTTGTATCCCTTCCGGTCATTCATTAATGTCTGGTTACCTCTCCGTTGGTCTTGGTAAACGTCGAGTTTTTCCTAGTTGTCCGTTGACATCTAGTTGTGATTTCTTTTCTCATTCGTCATCGTTGTGATGTCTGGATGTGGCCGTACCCTTTGAAAACAAAACCAAAAAATATATATACCCAGCAATAAATATCAAGTCCCAGTGGACGTTTCCATTGGTGGATCCCTGTATTGTGCAAATTCTACGGTTCTTGGTATTCAATCCCGGTTTACCCTGAAAGTCTGACAGCCGTTGCTCTCATCCATTCGGGTTCCCAGCTGATTGAATAGGGGCAGCTGTAGCACCTCAAATTTTCACCTATCATTGTACATACATTTTCATATTAGGTCATAGCATATCATGGTCCATTGCATAGCATTTGCATAACCCTCAGTTGCCTCAAGAGCAAGCAAGCAAGAATTAGGTCAAACTGATCAGGAGATCAGTCAGTCAAGCAAGCAAGTGCATTTTTCAAGGAGCCAAGGCCCTAGGGTTTGTCCAACAAGTTCACATGACTTGGAGGTCTATTTGAAGTGTTCATGTCAAGGGTTGAAGGCTCAGAGGTCATCAGTTCATACACAGACAATCAAAAAACCCTAGAAAGTCAACAGTCAGTCAAAGCAGTGGATGGTGGCCATTCTTGTGGAATTTGGGCACCATGATCAATAATCAAGAGTTCATACAACTTGGGACATCATTTGAAGTCAAGTTCTCAAGGAATCAGGGTTTGGAAGTCATCAGTCAATGCACAGTCAGCCAGAAACCCTAAAAGTCAACTGTTGGTCAACTGTCCATTTAATCAGTGATTTGATGAATGGATTTGGTTTGAGAGAGCTTATTCATGTCCAAATAGGCCTCATATATCATGTCAAACACCATCATGGAAGAATTTGAAGCCAGATCAAAAATTTCCAAAAATGGAAACTGGACCTGTAACTGAAACTTACCAAAAATGGAAAGTCTTGATCCTCAAACTTACATCATGATACAAGCTTCAAATGAATTTTTGCCCAACATGAAAGTTGAAGATATTGTTCTCCCATTTCCAAAAAGTCCAAGAACTCTTAATTCCCATGTGTGGTTGGCAAGTTATGATCGAATCGACTTCAGAAATTCTTGAACTTCAAAAGGCCATATCTCTCAAACCGTTTGGCCAATTTGGGTGGGGTTTTTTCCTACAAGTCACATTTGTTCCCCTCTTTCCAAAAATATAAATTTCATAAGCCAAAACTTCACCAATCAAAATGGCATTTTTTGACTTGTCTCATTTAAATTCAAGTTTGACCAAGAGTTGACTTTTTGATTTAATCATCTTTTAACCATTTGGCCATTGGAATATGTTCAGAAATGTTATTTAAAACTTGTTGGAAGCCCATTCCCATGAAGTACATACAGCCCATGCTAGTTTGCTTGATTTTTGGAAAGAAAGTACAAGTTTCACCAAACCACATCCCATAAGCCATGCTTTTACCACAAGACAGCAGACTTTGACCATGATTTTCTGTCAAACCAATCCTAATAGCAGGCACATAAACCACCTTTGACAGCCAAAAAAACCAGAAACTGCACTCATTCATACTCATCCTTGGCACTTGACCAAAAGCTGTCAAAAACACAAAACCTGCTAGCAACATCCAACAGCAGATTTGAGGAAGATTTTCTGTCATTGTGTGAACCATAATGAGAGCCTCCAAACCAGCAATACACGGCATACAACTCACTCCCTCAAGAATTGACCTTGCTTGGCATTTATCAAAAAAAAAAACTGTCAAAAACTCCAAACCACAACAGCAGACTTTTTCCATCATATTTTCTGTCAAGAAGGAAACCAGCAGCAGCATTAATTGCATCCATTACAACAGAAATCATTGATGCCAAACCAAACTTCTCATTCTTGGCCAAGATCAGTTTCAGTCCAAACTCACAAAAGGAACAAAACCTTGCTTTGATTGAGACAACATTCTCTCACCATTTTGCTGTCATTTGAAACACAATTAAACACATCAAACCAACAGAAATTCACTCATGCTCAAAACCACATTTTGGCCATTTTCTAAAAAGCTATCCAAAACCCTGCAGGACCAGAAAAGGCAGCCATCCAACAGTAGAAGCATGGTTCACACATCCTGAAAAACTGACCCTGCTATTTGCATTTCATTTTTTCTGTCCAAAACACAAAAGCATCAAACATTGCAACACAGGAAAAGATCACTGATTCTAACTGCATTCATTTTGCTTTGCATTTCTAAAACCCTGTCCAAAACATTAAAATGACCAAGCCATCACACAGCACAAACCAGTAAAAATTCATTCATTAAAAAAATCACTTTGGCCATTTTTTCTAGAAAACCTGTCAAACACCAAAGAACCAAAACACTGCCCTACCACAAAGCAACATCAAAGAGCAGGTTTTGGTCACTTTTCTGTCAAACTCCAAAGAACCAAGGCATTGCACAATGCCAAATAGCATGGCCCTGCCTTTTTTCTGTCAAAAATGAAACCTAGGCCTCTAACTAGCAGCAAGGACACACTGCACGTAGAATGGTTCACTCACTCTAAAAACATTACTTTGCTGTTGCATTTCTAAGAGGGATGTCAAAGAACTTCTAACAGCATCCAATTTGCCATGCTTGGTACTGCACATAGCAGTTCTGTTTATCATTTTCCTGTCAAAAACCAACCCTAAGCTAGCAGCCACCAAACACATCACAGCAGATACTCATCCTAAAAACTTCATTGACCTTGCTTTGCATCTTTTCAAGAAAACCTGTAAAACTTCCAAAAAAGACAAAGCTTGCCTTGGCCAAGAGCAACATCCAACAGCAGTCCAAGGTTGAAGCCAAGCTAAGCATCCACAATTCAAAGGGCCTTCACTAATCATCACTTGGAAGATTGTGCTTCAACTGTTTCATTCCAGCAACATCAAAAAGCATCTGCACCACTACTGTTCTCCCAATTTGGTAAATTTTCAACCTCCCTATTTTGTGAAATTAATGCATGCTTAATGTAGGTCTTTTGATGCTGATTTCATGGATGGTCTTAGTTTTACAAATGGTCAAGTGATGTTTGAGTTATTTTGAAATGAACATTGATGATCCAAACTTATTTTGCATATAACTTGATGGATAGCTCAAATTAATGAAAACCAATGTTAGGATGTTGTTGTATGTTGTTTGATGATCACAATGGTATAGCCAATTGCAATTTCTGAGCAAGTTTGTGAAATCACGATTTGGGATGCCACTGTTCATGAAACCCTAGCCTTTGAATTTCCCAGATTTTCCCCCATTTTCGTGCTGCATGGCTTAAACTCATCAACCAATAGAAACATTTCATTTTATGCCCAAAACGACTGTGTTTTGATTAGTGGATTCAAATATTACAAAAATGCCATTCTTGCTTCATTTATTCCATTCTAATTTCACATTTGATATCCCATCTTCCAAAAATCATAAATGCTTCAATTTTAATCCAATTTGAATGGGATTTTTTGTGTTGTGTTCATCATGATCTCTACTTTTTTATCATTATTTTTCCAGAATTTTTGGATGAGTGGTTTTTAAATGTTGCTAGGGTTTGTGACATGTGACCAATTTTTGTACACTTTGCCAAATCAATTGTGAAATGATGAGAATGTATCCAATGGCTCCCAAATTTTTTGTGCTTAAACTAGACACACTCATGGTGATTTTGGTGTAGAGTTTGTGAATTTATCATTTGTGGTTTATGAGTTATGATTTTTGGAATTAGGGTGTGACAATTTGTGTCACACCATTGATGACCAACTTCATGATTTTCATTACCATGCTTCTTGACCTCCAATTGACTTGATTTTTTGCATGAACCTACTCTTATATGTCTAGTTTACATGTGAATTTGCTTGGAATTATTTGTGGCATTTTCTAATTGTTTGAGATTTTCTCCCCTGCCTAGTCAATTGTTGACTTTGTGTGACACATGTTCCCATTTCATTTGTGAAATTCTCATACTTTATTGGATGGACATGAAATTTTACATGAGATAACTAGACATCCTCATCTTGGCCATGGTTTTAGTCCCATTCATTTATCATACACCATTCTTGACTTATGATTTTCTAAGTTGATACATGTTTGGTTGACTTCTTTGAGCATGTTCAAAATTGCTTTGACTTTCTGATTTTCATTGACTGCCTTCCACTTGTCCAAATGAGATGAAATTTGACATGCTTATCATGCTATGTGTTAGGATTGATAATGATTTATTTGGTGATTTTTGGAAATGTTTAAGATTGCTTTTGAGTTAAGTCTTGCTGTTGACTTCTATGAGCTTCTGTTTGCTATACTTCGACCTAAATTGTTCATGAAATGATGATGATGATTGATATGAATGTGAACCCAATTGGTTGTGTTTCTTAATGGTTTGAACATGATTTTGGACACTCATCCTTTGCTGTTTTGACTTTTTCATTCTCTTTTGACCCTAGGCTTGTCCTAGTGGTCCTGTTACTCACTTTTGAGCTCATGTTTTCAGGTTAATCAACAAATGACCAATGAGACCAATTCTTTTTTGATTGAGCTTGCTCAAATATCATTGTCTAACTTTGTTTGTTTTGTAGGTGGCTTGGCTCACATGCCTTAAGCTTTGTGCCTTGCACATTCACTTGCTTGTGTTGACTGGTTGATGTCTGTTTCATTTTGATTTAACTCTGACTTGTATACTAACTGTGCTTGACTGATTTCAGGTACTTTAGTTGCTTTTAGTTCCTTGTGAACTTTTGCTTTGCTTTGCTTGTATAAGCAATTTGCATTGAGGTATGTCTCTTCTTCTTCATGTAGTCTGGAAGACCTGGCCTGTTACTTGGCCAGGCAACTGTCTGAAGTCCTCCTTAAGAGGCAATGTTTGTGACTGTTTAATTTTGTCCTTGCATAGAGTCAAAGTCCTCCTAAGTGAAGAGGCAATTGGTGGAAGGTAGGGATATGCAATCTATCCCCCACTATTCAGTGTGTCATCTGCTTTGCTCACACCACTGCGTTGATGCATTGCAGATACAAACCCAAGATCTTGTACAATTGTACAGTTGAGTCAGTTTTAAATGTGTAGAAGGGTTCCCACTTTCTGAACCCACACATTCTTGTCTTGAGCTCTCCCAGGCCGGGGATAAGAGCTGTGAAGTCTTATCTTCACTCACCTTTCATCTGCTTCACCTTAGTCCCTCAATGGCAAGGTTAAGAGCAACACTCACCCCATTCCAGAGGTTTGTTTGTTGAGGTTGATATGACCCCCTCGACTAAAACCTACCCTTGTTTGAGCCACTTGCTTGTGTATAGTGTGTGCTATCTGTGCTTTTAGGATTGTTTGACTTGCTTCCTGTGCAAGTTAGGATTGTTTGACTTGCTTCCTGTGCAAGTTAGGTTTAGTTTAGACTTGCTTCCTGTGCAAGTAGGTTTTGCTTGGCTTGCTTCCTGTGCAAGTTAAGTGTGTGTGTGGCTTGCTCCCTGTGCAAGTCATGACTAGGATAGGTTGGCTCCCTGTGCCAGTTAGCTAGAAACCTTAACTTAGGGACGACTTTGCATGACAACATCTAGGCTCGAGTCGTAGTCTCCCTAGTGTTGTGTCTCCCTCTGTTATCTGGTTAGGCTAGTCCTTTTTCCCTCCGTAGGGGAACTACATCGCCCTGATCTTCATACCAGATGAAGTATGTAGGCAGGAGATTGAGCTGATCTCTCCGGGCGCCCTTTTTCTTTTTGTGTGTGTTGTCTGACAGTTGCTAGGCTCGAGTGCCTGACTCCTTAGCAATTTGTTGTCTGTGTGTTTGAGTGTGTGCTTGACAGTTATAGGCTCGAGTCCCCGACTCCCTATTAACTTGTTATGTTGTTGTGTGCTTGGAAGCTGATATAAGTCCCTCGAGTGGCATTTGGGTTCCAGTGTGTGTGTGTTTTGGTTCGGATGCTGATGTAAGTCCAGTGATTGGCATTCAGGCTCCATGTTTGCCTCCTTGTGTGTGTTTTTGGTTCGGATGCTGATGTAAGCCCATTGATTGGCATTCGGGCTCCACGTTTGCCTTTGCCTATGATTGTTTGTGTGCGTGTCAGCCGAGCTACGAATGCTCTGATTCTTCTCTCGTCCGAGAAGATACGTATGCATAGGATGCGATGTCCTAGCGAGCATGTGTCGTTTCCCCAGTCCGAACTACTTCGACTCTGATGTCTATGCCTGATAGACTAAGTAGGCCCAGGATGCGACATCCTGCCGAGTCAGTTTCAGTCAGTTTCTTGCGTTTCTTTCAGCCAGTGTGTGTGAGTATTTGAGCAGTGTTTAGCAACCAATTTTCCTTTCTTTTGTGCGTGGATCCCGTAGAGTACTACGGATGCGTAGGGGTGCTAATACCTTCCCTTCGCATAACCGACTCCCGAACCCATTCTCTTTGGTCGCGAGACCATGTCTTTTCCAGGTTTACTCTGAGCGTTTCCTTTCCCTCTTTTGGGATAAATAACGCACGGTGGCGGCTCTATTGTTTCTTCTTTTCCCGCCGGTTTTTCGCGAGATGCGACACAACTTTAGCGAGCTTTTATTATCCATCTCTTTTTCTTAGGCATAATACTTTCTGACTGCATCAGAATTGACGGGGTGTGTCAACTCGTCTCCGTCTATGTTCGTGAGAACTAAAGCTCCACCAGAGAAAGCTTTCTTCACCACAAACGGTCCTTCATAGTTTGGAATCCACTTGCCACGTGAATCCTTCTGGAGGGAGATTATCTTTTTCAAAACTAGTTCACCTACATTAAACTCTCGAGGTCGGACCTTCTTGTCAAACGCCCGCTTGAGTCTCCTCTGATATAACTGACCATGACACAACGTTGTCATCCTCTTTTCCTCGATTAGATTGAGCTGGTCAAATCTGGTTTGAATCCATTCTGCTTCTTCTAATTCTGTCTCCATCAAGACTCTCAGTGAGGGAATCTCAACTTCTATCGGTAGTACAGCCTCCATGCCATAGACTAGTGAGAAAGGGGTTGCCCCTGTTGAAGTGCGAACAGCTGTTCGATATCCGTGCAAAGCAAAGGGTAGCATCTCGTGCCAATCTTTATAAGTTTTCACCATCTTCTGAATGATCTTCTTGATATTCTTATTAGCTGCCTCTACAGCTCCGTTCATCTTTGGCCTATAAGGTGACGAGTTATGATGTTCAATCTTGAAATTCTCGCACAACTCCTTCATCATCTTATTATTCAGATTTGATCCATTATCAGTGATAATCTTGCTAGGAGTTCCGTAGCGACAAATTATCTCTTTCTTGATAAATCGAGTGACGACTTGCTTTGTCACATTGGCATAAGAAGCTGCCTCTACCCACTTAGTGAAGTAGTCAATGGCAACCAGAATGAACCGATGTCCATTTGCAGCTTTAGGCTCAATCATACCAATCACGTCTATGCCCCACATTGAGAATGGCCATGGAGCTGATAAAACATTCAGAGGAGTAGGTGGCACGTGCACCTTGTCAGCATAAATTTGGCACTTGTGGCATTTCCTGGCATAGTGGTAACAATTTGTTTCCATTGTCAACCAATAGTAACCAGCTCTAAGGATTTTCTTCGCCATTGCATGTCCGTTTGCATGAATGCCGAAAGAACCTTCGTGGATTTCTTTGATGAGTAGGTCGGCTTCGTGTCTATCCACGCATCTGAGCAGAACTAAATCAAAGTTTCTTTTGTATAGAACACCACCACTTAGGAAGAAATTGGTTGATAATTTCCTCAAGGTCTTTTTGTCTGTGATGGATACATCATTTGGATACTCATGCTTCTCAAGATATCGTTTGATGTCATAAAACCACGGCTTGCCATCTGTTTCTGCTTCAACTGCCAAGCAATGTGCTGGCTCGTCTAGACGTTGAATTGTAATAACAGGTGATTCGTTAGCCCACTTGACCTTGAACATAGATGACAGAGTAGCCAAGGCATCGGCTAGCTGATTCTCCTCCCTAGGAATATGATGGAAATTAATCTCATCAAAGTAGGGGATTAGCTTCATGACATGCTCTCGGTATGGGATCAAATTGGGATGCCGGGTCTCCCAATCTCCTTTGATTTGATAGATGACAAGTGCTGAGTCCCCATACACTTCAAGAATCTTGATTCGTAGATCAATAGCTGCTTCAATTCCCAAGATACATGCTTCATACTCCGCCATGTTATTGGTGCATTGGAAACATAACCTTGCCGTGAAGGGAAGATGAAAATCCTTTGGAGAAGTTATAACAGCCCCAATTCCATTACCCAATGCATTTGAGGCACCATCAAACACGAGCGTCCACCGCAATCCTGGTTCGGGTCCTTCTTCTGGGCCTGGAATCTCATAGTCTCTTATGTACATGACGTCTTCATCTGGGAAGTCGAGTCTCATCGATTGATAGTCCTCCACTGGCTGGTGCGCAAGGTACTCTGATAACACACTACCCTTAATGGCCTTCTGAGTTACACACTGAATGTCATATTCTGATAACAACATTTGCCAGCGAGCGATTCTTCCAGTTAATCCAGGTTTCTCGAAGATGTACTTGATGGGATCCATCTTGGATATTAACATTGTTGTATGACATATCATATACTGTCTCAGACGACGAGCAGCCCATGCTAATGCACAACAAGTCTTTTCTAGCGTGGAGTACCTGATTTCACATTCTGTAAACTTCTTGCTCAGGTAGTAGATAGCATGCTCTTTCCTACCCGTCTCATCGTGTTGCCCCAGTACACATCCCATGGATTCATCGAGTACTGTCAAATACATAATGAGAGGTCTTCCTGGAACTGGTGGCACTAAGATTGGCGGTTCTTGCAGATATTGTTTGATTTTATCGAATGCACTCTGGCAATCATCGTTCCACCTAACGGCTTGATCTTTTCTTAACAACTTGAATATTGGCTCGCAGGTGGCTGTCAAATGCGAGATGAATCTGGAAATATAGTTCAATCTGCCCAAGAAACCACGAACTTGCTTCTCTGTCCGAGGTGTTGGCATCTCTTGAATAGCTTTGACTTTGTCAGGATCAACTTCTATGCCTCTCTGGCTCACAATGAATCCTAGAAGCTTTCCAGATCTGACTCCAAAAGTGCATTTAGCAGGGTTTAAGCGCAGTTTATATTTCCTCAATCTTACAAACAACTTCTTCAGATGAATAACATGCTCCTCTTCTGTCTGAGACTTGGCAATCATGTCATCCACATAGACTTCAATCTCCTTATGTATCATATCATGGAAAAGAGTCACCATGGCCCTTTGATAGGTTGCCCCGGCATTTTTCAGGCCGAAAGGCATTACCTTATAACAGAAAGTGCCCCATGGTGTAATGAAAGTTGTTTTCTCCATATCTTCGGGAGACATTTTGATCTGATTATATCCTGAGAATCCGTCCATGAAGGAGAATACAGAGAACTGAGCTGTGTTATCTACCAATACATCAATGTGAGGTAAAGGAAAATCATCTTTGGGACTAGCTTTATTCAGGTCTCTGTAGTCTACACACATTCGAACTTTTCCATCTTTCTTCGGAACTGGCACAATATTAGCAATCCACTGCGGATAAGTTGCAACAGCTAGAAAACCTGCATCAAACTGCTTCTTGACCTCTTCTTTGATCTTGACAGCCATGTCTGGTCGAGTTCTTCTCAACTTCTGCTTGATGGGCGGGCATTTAGGCTTCAACGGCAGCTTGTGCACAACTATGTCGGTGTCGAGTCCTGGCATATCCTGATATGACCAAGCAAACACATCCACATATTCATGTAGTAGCTTGACTAGTTCCTCCTTCACATTTTTTTCAAAGCAGTTCCGACCTTGACTTCCTTTCTATCCTCCTCAGTCCCCAGATTGATCACATCCACTGGTTCCTGATGAGGCTGAATCATCTTTTCCTCTTGTTTCAAAAGTCTGGTCAACTCTTCTGGAAGTTCGCAGTCTTCCTTACCATCCTCTTCAGCTTGGTTAATCGGGAGGTCGAAGTCATAGGGAATTATAGCATTGTCGTGTTCAATGGATCCAGTTATTAATGATCTGCATGGAAATGATTTTTCTTTTTAGAGGAAGATTTTGAAAAATGAAAGTGATGTGAAATAAAAAATGCCATTTTTTTTGTTGTTTATTTGTTTGTAAAAAAAATAAATAAATTAAAAAGATGAAAGACAGGGATCTCAAAAAATGTGCTTTGTATTGATGATAAGGCTTAACTATTAACACAAAATGGGCCCTACAAAGCTATCCATATGCCTTGGGCATGGCATTGGATGTTTTTAGAAAACAGTAAATTAATTTGAAAAAGAAACTATATCTGGAACATCTGTTGCCTTCCAGTTAGTGGGAGCGGCATCCGGAGGTCCACGAAACACCATCCTGGACAAATCTGGATCTTCATCTTCAAGAGCATTCACTTGATCATCACTTCGGAAACCAGCTTTGGAGAATATTTCCTGGATGCTAGGAACCTTCCCCTGATGTATATTCTGATCTTTGAAAAGTTCAACAGACGGCTGATATCCTAATCCACACTTGTCTTTCTTCTCTGGTAGTTCAATCACTGTGCCCCAACTTCCAGGGCAACCAGCTTCAATTGCAGCTTTCACACTCCTCCACGAGGTCATGACCCCCTTGGGTTCTTCAACAAGTTTCGGCTTAGTCTGGACCACATTGACCACTTCAAGGGCTTGGAGAGGAGTTTCAACAATGTCTTCACCTACTTCAATGTATCTGAAAGAAGTCAAATGGCTGACGAAAATATCTTCCTCTCCGGATACTGATATCAGCTTACCAGAAGTAACAAACTTCAGCTTCTGGTGAAGTGTCGAGGTGACAGCTCCAGCAGCATGAATCCAAGGTCTACCTAATAGACAACTATAGGCAGGCCTAATATCCATTACCTGAAAGGTAATATGGAAAGTTTGAGGGCCAATCAGGATTGGGAGGTCAATCTCCCCAATAACTGTTCGCTTAGACCCATCAAAAGCTTTAACTATCAAAGCACTGGGTCTCATCTGCACCCCTTCAATATTCAATTGTGCCAGGGTAGTCTTAGGTAACACGTTCAAGGATGAACCTGTATCCACCAGTACTCGAGCCAAAGTAACATCTGTACACTGAATGGAGATATGAAGCGCCATATTATGTTCTCGCCCATTAGGGGGTAAATCATCATCAGTGAACATCAAACAACTACTAGCATTGAGATTAGCAACCACATTATCAAACTGAATAACACTGATATCTTCTGCCACATAAGCTTCGTTCAAGAACTTCAATAGAGCAGTCCTATGAGCCTCAGAACTCATAAGTAGAGAAAGAATGGATATTTTTGAAGGAGTTTGGTTGAGCTGATCTACGACCTTGTAATCACTCTTCTTGATGATCTTCAAGAATTCTCTATCCTCTTCAGTAGTCACTGCTTTCTTAGATGAGCCTTCTCCTACTTCTGGAGGATTCACCTCTTTCCCTTTCGTTGGTTCAACTGTTGGTACACTTTCTTTGTTTGGGATCACTTCAGGAGCGAAAACCCTTCCACTTCGAGTCACACCACTAGCTCCAGCGATGTTAGTCACATCTGGCTCTTTCAAGATTACTGGTTTGTTACCCACATAAACTACAGGCTCATAGTTCCAAGGTACGGCTTTGGTACTGTCAAATGAGAATGGAGCGGGAACATGTATAACCATGGGCTCAATCTTCTTCACTGGCTCTAGGTCAACATTTCTCTGATAAGGGACCACAAAAGGCTTGGGAAGCCTCTCTTGATCAAACACAGGCACAATCACAGCAACGTCCTCATCAATCTTTGCTCTAGTGAACTGAATAACCCGCTGATCCATCAAACATTGAAGATAAATTTTGAATTCACCACACTGATTAGGGTTGGATGAACACACCACACAATTATCATGTACTCCATTCATCAATTCTGCTTCCATCAATCTAGCATGGACCACTGTTAAAAGAGTCTTCAACTTGAACACATCCTTTATCAATACATCTTCAGTTGAACTTTCTATAGCATTGACACCTGAACTATCATGTTTAGGCAAAGGATTGTTCCCCACATTTGGAACATCAGCAAAAGACAATATTTTCTGATCTATCAACTCTTGAACCCGGAGTTTGAACACCTTGCAATTCTCTGTTGTATGACCCTCTGAATTAGCATGAAAGGCACATCTAGCATTCTCATCATACCAAGGCTTATGCGGCTTCGGCATTGGAGGTAATGCCCTTGGCACGACAGTCCCATTCTGAATCAGATATGGTAGCAATTGAGTGTAAGTCATTGGGATAGGAGTGGTATTCACATTATTGTACTGTTGATATGGCCTCTGTTGATTTGGTCGTTGCTGCTGAACTGGACGTGGTTGATTATTCTGTTGATTTCTCTGTTGATGTTGAGGTGGAGGAGTCTGGAACTGAGGTTGTGGAGCTTGATATTGAGGAACTGGAACTTGATAATGAGGTACCGGAGCTGGAATAGGAACATGAGCAATTGGACGATAAGGCATGGTTGGATATTGAGCAGCTGCTACGTAAGGGTACTGATAATAAGGCAGAGGAGCAGGAGCCTTGGGTGGTACCCTTCTCTGAGAAGAAATGGCACTAGTCTCACCCTCCTTCCTCTTGAATCCGTTGAAAGGCTTCTTTAAGATTGGTTGACTGCTGGAACCTCCCTGGATTTTACCACTCTTCAGTCCTTCTTCTACTCTTTCTCCCACGACCACCATGTCAGAAAATCCTGTGGACACACTACTGATCAATCTTTCATAATATTGGCCCTGCAAGGTTCCCATGAAAATGTCAATCAATTCACGATCAACCAGCGGTGGGTGCACCCTTGCAGCCAATTCTCTCCAGCGTTGTGCGTATTCTTTAAAAGATTCATTGTCTTTCTGGGCCATACTCTGAAGCTGAGTACGGTTTGGTGCCATGTCAGTATTATATTTGTATTGCTTTGCGAATGCTTCAGCCAACTCATCCCAAGTGTGGATGTTGCTACATTCCAACTGCATGTACCAGTCCAAAGATGCCCCAGTTAGACTGTCCTGAAAGCAATGGATCATGAGCTTATCATCTCTGGCATAGGCAGTCATTTTTCTGCAATACATTTTCAAATGTATGTTAGGACATGTGAGTCCTTTGTATTTTTCAAATTCAGGCGCTTTGAATTTTGGAGGAATCACCACGTCTGGGACTAGACACATCTCCAAGGCACTTAAACGGGTTGAGTTATGTCCTTCCAAGATTCTTAGCTTTTCGGCCAGAGCACGACACATCAAGATAGCCTCAGAATCTTGGGCAGCAGTAGGGATGGCCACTGGAGTAGCTCCATTGTAATTCTGCATTTCAAACTCGTCTTGGAGCTCCTCATCAGTGCGGGGAATGACCACTTGATTGACTATCGGAGGTCCTTGCGCAGCGACTCCATCAGCTACTCCAGAAGTATGCGCAGGTGGAGGCACATGAGTTCTTTCAGGAGGTGGAACAAAACCTGGAGGAAGACCATAGATAACGGGATTTGGAATAGGAACTGAAGGTCCTGACTGAAGAGCAACCCCTTGAACTAGAGCATCGTTCCTTGCAGCAGCGGCAACACGAGCCTCTTCTTCCCTTCTAGCCAGAGATTGTATAGCCTCAAAGATCTGCTCGATCTTGCTTTTGACAGAGTCCATCTCCTCTCTGAAGGCAGCTTGTTCTTCTCTAACTACATCCATGATTCTTCTTGTGTTGGAGCGAGTAGCGTATGCACGTTGAGGAATCAGCTTGAACGACTGGACACGAGGAAAAATGGAATGAGTTTTTGTTTTGAGAAATGAAATGCATGATGCATATGTTAATGTACGTGGATTTAAAAATGTCTTTTATGCTTATGTTCAATTTTATTTTCAGGGAACCGTGTTAGATTCCTTGTAACTTAGCAAGCATTCAAAGAGATCACGGGGAATAAAACAAGAATGGAACCAAACTTTTTTGTACAAAAGAAACTCAAAATCCTTCATTCATTCAATTCAAAATAGAGTACAAGGATTGAGTACAAAATATTCTTTCAAACATAAAGGAAAGTACAACATAAAAAAAAGGTCAAACTGCAGGCTTCTGTTTGTTGAGATCTTCCAACTCTCCTTTGAACCTTTTTATCATGTCTTCACAAAGATAAATAAATTCAGTCACTGAACGAGGGATGTTGTCATTGTCTATGTCTTCCAAAGCACATCTTAGCATCAAAGGCACATTCGTAGCCATGCCATTACAGAAGTCTATCAAACTGGCAAACTTGTCTCGATACTCATTTCTTTGTTCATGTAAAAACTGGATGGTTTCCTCGCAGGCTGCCAAACTAGCATTCACATTTTCCCTTGCGTTCATCCAATCTTCACCTTCTTGTAGCAAAGAGTCATGTCGGCCTCTCCAGTATCGTTCCCACTCATTAGCATTTTCAGCCTCCTGGCACTTTCCATTCCACATTTCAGGTGTAACCTGAGTAGCAGCCATAACACTTTCTTTACTGCGGCGTTCTCGTTCTTCCCTTTCTTTTGATTCAAAGAGTGAAACATTGAGGTTGGCTATCTCAGCCTCAAGCGTCTCTCTTATCTCCTTTTTTTGTTTTGTGGCGAGCTTCCACCATTTCTCTTTCTCACGACAATCCCTCTCAGCCTCTTTCAGTTGGCTTTTAACGGTATTCAAACAGCTCTCAGCCTGATCTAACCCCTGTTTGACTCTTTTTCTCTTATATTCCTCCTTATCAGTCCTTTCCACATTTGCTTGAAGTTGTGTTTTCTTCCGCCCAAGCTCCCACTTATGATTATCCCTTTCTTCAGTAATCCGGAGAAGGTTCAACCGTAGCTCTTCATTCTCTTTTTCCAAACTTTGGATGACAACTTTGAGCTCTTTAGCTTCCTCCATAGTGACGTGAGTAGGTTCTGGAGGATTTGTATGCATTGGAGGCTCATAAGGGTATGGTAGTTTGTCTTGAGAAGCTCTGGCTTGGACCCAACTTGTATATGGCCCTCTAGCTATACAATTCTTCTTTCCACGCTCCCTTTTTCCTTCTCTATGAACTTTAGTCCAGGCACGAACTATCCTCTTCACCAAATCAAAGTCCTTCACTCCTTCTCCCAGCAAGAAACCTTCTAACAACTTGTCTTCTGGTTTGTCATTCATAGGAAACCCAAGTTGCCGCATAGCAAGCTCAGGATTGTAATTGATGCAACCTCGAGTTCCTATGAGTGGCACATTATGGAAGTTGCCACATTTGATGATTATGTCCACATCATCATAAACACGAGAGTACCAGGTGATGTCATTGGCAGTGAGAGACATGATTTTTTGAGACCACTTGAGGTTATCCTTGTTCTGAACAAAAGGCCCTTCGCTTGGTAAGTGAGATAAGAACCATTTATATAGTAAAGGAGCGCAACACTGGATCATCCCCCCCTTCTTCTCATTTCTCCAATGGATAGAGTGATAAACATCTGCAAGCAAGGTGGGAATGGGATTCTTGAGCAAGAAAATGCGTATAGCAGTCATGTCCACGAAGTCATCAATGTTCGGGAACAAGACAATCCCATAGAGTATCAAGGCTAACACAGCATTGAAAGCGACCCAATCTTCTTTACTTTTGAAATCTGAAGCTTTTCCCACTAAGAACTTCAAAGTGAATCCCGAAGTGCCTCCTTTTGGTCCAAGATTAGCCTTCACTTCCGCTTTATCTAGACGTATAGCTGAACCTATTTGTTGATGTGTAGGAAGTTCCCCTAGACCGGTGTAAGGGATTTCATCCTTGATACTAATGTTTGCTATATGTGAGAACTCTTCCAATGTTGGTGCCAACTGGAAGTCCTGGAATGTGAAACACCGCAAGGGAGGATCATAGAATTGTGCCAAAGTGAAAATGGCCCAAGCATCCACCTCGGTGTTCATGATAGTCAACAGGTCACCATACTCAACACAAAAGTTGTTCCTTCTGATTTTTTTTCACATCTGAGATCAACCCCTTAATCAATCCTAGCTTTGGATTCCTGAACTTGAATGAATAAGTACTTTTTTGATTGCTACCCATGTCTTCTGAATGCCTGCAATCAAACGAGTCTTTAGGTCCCTTGAAAATATGCACATGTCATATGTGTTATGATTATGAAATGTTTTATGTTTATGTATGTATAGTTGGGTAGATGATCATTGGAACATTCTGATTAATTACTTCATGGAGGAAAGGTTCCAGGAATAGGAAAACCAAACAGGTAGGCTCTAGGGTTTAAAAGGTTCCTAGAGTCATGGACCCAATTCAAGAATATTATCGTCAGAACGACTAATCGTAAGACAATAATATCTTTAAAAGGATCTATTCTAGGTGAGGTCTTTGTATTTACCCAACGAGTCCTAAGTCTCGTAGGTCAATACTACACAACCATCGACTTCACGGTTCTAGACACGGTTCCCAGAGTCATGGATCACACCAGACAATATTATCATCAGAACGACTACTCGTAAGACAACAATATCCTCAAAAATGATCTATTCTGAGCGAGGTCTTCGTATTAACCCAACGAGTCCTAAGTCTCATAGGTTAACACTACACAACCATCAGTCCTAAAAGCCATAGGTTCAGGGTTCTACAAAAGGTCCTCAGAATCATAGATCGAGGTTGAAAGTATCACCGCCAAAATGACTAATCGTAAGACAGTAATACTTTCAAGGGATCTCATCTGAGTGGGGTTCTCGCATCAACCTAACGAGTCCGATGTCTCGCAGGTCAATACTACACAACCACCATCCTAACTTAAGTTTTTTCTCATAGCTCGGGTATAAAGCTTTTCCTCACACAAATGCCAATAGTCCAGAAAGTTCCAATGATACCATATATCAATAATACAGCAATTGGAAATACAGATAATAAAGGCATATATAGGTGAAATAAATAAGAAGTAAATAAACAGATAAAAGAAACACTCAAGCACAAAATAAACTAAATTAGGGTTGACTCGCTTAGGCAACTTGTATCTCCCCAGCAGAGTCGCCAGCTGTCGCGGCGCGAAAAATACCCAAGCGTAAGGAATGCTCGAAATATAAACAAAACAGAGTCGCCACCGAACTTTATTTATTCCAAAAGAGGGAAAGGGAAAATATCGATAAAACCCACAAAAATAAAAAAGAAATGGTCCTCGCAACCAAATCGGGTTCGGGAGTCGGTTATGCAAGGGGAAGGTATTAGCACCCCTCACATCCATCGTACTCAATGGGACCCATTTAGTTAGTTTCGTGTTAGAGTGTTAGCGTGATACCGTTTGTAAACTTCTACTTATCGAGTGAGAAAAGAGAAAGAAAGAAAGGAAAGACTTAAGGTTTTTTAATATTAATGTGCCTGACAAGATTTCACAATCCTGCTCCTACGTATCTCCAGGTGCTATGAAGAACTCAAGGCATATGTAGTTCTACCCAAAGAGAACTACTGGGTGGATTGCTTTTAAAGAGAGTGATGCTTGGATCATATTTGAGCGATTAAACCTTTACTTGCTGCTCGCTCTTGGAGGCTGAAGTCTTTGTTTGTTTCGCATCAAAATGGATGTTGCATACTCTTTTCTGAAAATGTTTTCGGAGTCGTACAAGGGCGGAAAACAAGTTTGATGAGTTTGAGTAGATTTTAAGCGGAGACAGGCATCCAAGCAGGGAGCTCTACTGCAGTACTCGAATGCCCGAAAAGGAAGAGGCCTAAGCCCAATCACTCTCTTTTCATCCAAAAGTTTGTTTATGAAAATGTGGCAAATTAGGTCAAGCTTCATTAACGGAAGACGATTAATCAGACATAGAGCTCTACAGCAATGTCCAAATAATCGGGAAAGAGAAGGTCGATACCCAATCAATCTTTTTCTTCTATAAGAGAAATGACCAAATTCTAGTAATTATTGTATTTTAACATGGAAGACGAATGTTTGAACATTGAGCTCTACATCAGTATCCTAACATTCGAAACAGAGAAAGTCTAAACTTAATCAATTTCTTCCATTTTTATTGTGAAAAGATTTTAAAAATAGGGGGACGACTTGACGTTGGATCAAGTGTCTCAAGTTGACTTATGAAAATAATTTGGATGTGGCGGGGGTAGTGCTCGACTTTGCAATCAATTTGGATTTGATTTGGGAAAAAAGACTCGACGTTGGATCGAGGGTTTGTTTTTGTTCTTTTCTAAAGGGGTTGATTTTAATCTTGGAATTGACAATCAACTAATACAATAAAGTAAACGAAAGCGGTAAATTATTACACATTTTCGGGAATGGGGTACAGTTTTTCGAATGGGGATATAACACAATAATTTAAACAGTACAAGTTCAAAAGACAGTTGTAAAATAAAGAATCTCGTTGTAAGAAGACCCAAGAGAAAACCAAGGGACTCGAAATAAAAATTAGAAATTAAACTAAAAAGAAATCTAGCGATATGTTAAAGAATCATAAAGCGATTCATGTATGAATCACCTTATCTAAGCCCGGTCAACAAAACTCTGTGCGTGTAAGCAATTTCTGAAGTTAAATTGAATTTTTAACTTCAAAATAGCTACGCATATGTGAAAAATCGATCGGATAAATAAATCAATTTTTTTTCTATTTAAATAATTTAATTAACTTAATAAATAGTAATGAGAATAATAGTAGAAAAATAATAATTATAATAATAAAAATAATGATAAATAATAGTAAAAATGAATAAATAAATAAAAATAATCAATACTAGTTAGTCAAATAAATATTAATAACAATAATAATTACAATAACAATAATAATTAATAGTAATAAATACAAATAATAATCAACCGATAAAATTAACAATAATAAATTAATAATTAGTGATCACGATAATAATAATTTAAAATTTTACAATAGTAATAATAAACAAATAACTCAAATAATAATAAACAACAACAATAATAATAATAATAATAATAATAATTAATTGATAAATATTAAATAACAGTAATAATAATCAAAATAAAAAGAATAAAAAAATTAAATGTTAAACAACATTCTGGCAATTTGAAACAAGCAGTACCAACAGTTATGCAAGAGTAACTCAAAGCATAAATATCACACAGTTTTTTTTTCTAAAAACTCAATATAATAATACTTAAAAATAAATAAATATTAAAAACATTAAAGGGTGAGTAAAAGATAAAACAACCACATATACTTCACCATATTGTTCGTTAACTTTTTCAAAATAAATGTTAAATTAAAACTGAAAAAAAATAAAAAAAAATAAAAACATTTCTCTTGGTCTTAATAAAAAAGAACGTGAATCACAATGGATTCCTCTCTCTGTACTTTTCAAAACAAAATGAATTCCTCTTTTTTTTTTAATAGAAACGGTAAAAGAAAGTTTTTTTTAGAAAATCAAATCAAAAGGTTATCTCCTATAAAAATGAACGATAGCAAGCATTACCGGCGATGACACGGATCTTGGATCGTGTATGGCACTGAGGGATGTGCAGAAATGGCGGATCTGAAGATTCTCGGAGAGGTTGCGGTGGTAAGCGGAGTTATTTCGGCAAGTTCCCGCGTGATGGTTTGTCAGAGCTGAACTCGGTTGGTGGTGAATATTGTGTTGAGTTACTGTAGGCGAAAGGAAGAAGAAGGTTGGATGAAGTCCTTTATGGAAGGTGGTAGTAGGAGGTATATATATTTTTTACGAAAAGTTTTAAAATGGTTGTTGTCCTTGTAGCAGAGATTGGTGATGGGTTAATAAAAGTCAGATGAGGGTGACTTGAGAGATGCATTGAGAGAGTGAAGTTATGGGGCTCAAGAGAGAAAGTATGTCAATCCAATAGCAGGAAGATTAAGTACACCAGTAAAAAAAATCATGATGGTATCACGTGTTATTAGCTTTTATTTCATTTCCATTTTCTTTTCTTTTTTTTAAAAAAAAAAATAACTAAATTAGCAAAATATTACTATTAAACAAAATATTTAATATTGGTAATAAACTTTAAAAAAAGAAATATATTAATAGTAAAATAAAAGATTTTGTTATTTTTCAGTAGATAAAAAAAAAGTTTCAAAAGGACTAAATCAAAAATAAAAATCAAACTATTATAAATAATCGAAATTATATTGAAATATAGAAAATTATATTTAATTATTACGAATATTTTTTGTTAAAATTCAAAAATAAGCAAATAAAAAAGAATAAAAATTAGACGTAAAAGTGTTCAAAAAAAAAAAAAAAATTAAATTGAATGTACCAAAATTATCAGTACATAATAAACTTCTCGAAGACATACAGGTTTTTAATAAAAAAATTTAAATAAATAAAAAAATGACCGGTTAGAAGGTTCGGACTGATAAAAATGCGACAGAAAATGTAGTCGAAAAACTTAAAAGGAACACGCCAGTTTAAACTACGCGGATCGTAGATTAATAAAATTGACGTTTGCAAGCTCAGTTTTGAAATTTTTCGCCCGTTAATTCGACGTACATTTGAGAAACGGTGCGATTGGTTTGTCTGTAGACCCGAAAAATTATTCCAAACGATATTTCAAGTACTATGCGAAACAAAAATATATGTTGTGACAAGTATAAAATACAAATGTCCGGTGACTGCACTGATTCACTGATTTAATAAATATGAACAAACAAACAGACACAAAATGAATCAACATTGGACCATTTGCTTCTCATTCTCAAACACAAACAAAACCTATACATATATTCAGACAACAACAACGCTCTTGATTCTCACCTTATGAGCCTCTAAAACAAGATGTAATTGAATGAATAATGCACTGAGATTGAGAAATCAAGTCTTTCGACTTCTTAATCAACATATGATGAATGAAGGTTATTAAGATAGGATAAAATGCCAAAACTCCTGACTTTTTATATAAACTCTGATAAATGCTCTTTAACTAATGAAATGCACAACAAAAATGGATCGGTTCATGCTATGTTGATGCAAGCGAAAAAACCAGGGTAAAATTTAGGGTATGACAGCACTCAAATGAGTTCATCACATCAATGGACCTACAACACAACAATAGTTAGTGATCAAAGCAATTGGCATCTCAAGTAATAAGACCACACCAACCATTAGTGCTAAATACCTGAAACACAAAACACAATTGGTGAGTACAAACCACTAGTACAAAGACTAGGGTCAAAGGCAAGTCAAATGACCAAAACAGAAGTCAATATTTCACATGAAGCACATTCAATCAGACAAGAAAGAGTCCTCAAAAGGACCAAAACCAAATCATAAGGCAAAGCCATCAAAGGATCAAGGTAAAGCAAAGGCAAGCAATGTGATCAAAGTTGGACATCAAAGATAGAAAATCCAAATCAAAACAGAAAAGCATCCAATGATCATGAAATTTTTTATACAAGCTTATCATGTTAAGAATTAACATCATGCAAAAAATTAGGTCCAGAAGAGCTCAAATGATATGCAAATGAAAATGCATAAATGCAACATCAAATATGTGACACAAATTGTCACACCATATTTTCATGTGTCCAAAACAGTGATGGCATATGATAAAATACTCAAACCAAAGCCAAAAAATCACATCACATGTTAGGATCAAGCATGTCAAATTTCACATCAATTGGATTAAACATGAGCATTTCACAATCAAATGAATGCAACATATCAATATGGCATCGTGTTCAATCAAACAATCACAATTAAAAATCCAGCATCACACAAATCTTGAAATAAATCCTATAAAAATCTAGAGATTAAAACAAGAAATTGAAAAAAAGTTTGGATCAATTTGGATTAATTTGCTATTTTTTGTGATTTTTTGAAATGGAATGAACAAAATGAAATAACATGAAAATAATATGGAAAATGAAATAAGATTGAAATCAGCATATGTACATCATCCAGATTCGAACTCATGCTACACAGGTCAATGAGAATGTTCAAATGAAATAAAGAAAATATGCATTAGCGTGGAATCGAACACACGCGCATCAGGTCAAATGATAATTCAAATGAAATAAAGAAAATGGCATGGCGAAGGATCGAACCAGCGTGCGCAAGGTCCCAAGCGCGTTTACAGACAAAACGCTGCGTTTTGGAAGCGCAAACCCTAGCCAAACACAGACGGTGGCGGACGGCAGTTTCCACCGTCTTCTCCGACCATGTACACGGCGGAGCAACAGGAATTTTTTCCAGAATTTAGCAAGGCTTATACCATTGGAAAGGTCTTGCAGCGAGGATCAAGAATATCATAATCATTTAGCCTAATACTTCATGAATCAACCAGATCGAGCGAAAACATTTTGAGCATCAAAACTTAAAGTTCATGTATCTAGCTCATCACTTAACCAAATCGAAATCTAAAGCTATCAGAATCATCAGCATCAAAAGATCTACATTTCTATGGCAAGAAATTGAAGAAAATAGATGATGAATTTTTCACCTACTTGAGATGCAGTTCTTCAAATTCACGTGTTCAAGCTTCCTCCAGCTCCAGATCAACTCCTCTATGTGTGCTTTGAAGCTTTGTGCAAGAATTGGCAATGGAACCAGCCTAGATCCAGCTCAAATTTCAAATTCCATCTTCATGTTCATGCTTATGAATCTGCTCGAATCTTGCTCAATTCCAACAAATAATGGTTGATTCTTGCTCAGAATTCTATGAGGATGAAGAATCTACAAAAATCTTGAAGAGTTGTGTGAAGAAATTTGAAATTCAAGGAGAGAGAGTTTTTGGAGGGAAATGAAAATTATAGATCTCAAAGTTAGTTATGAGCAAATTCTGTTATGATTTAGCTTATATATGATGTGTTAATGACAAGGCTAATCCAAATTAGGCTTGGTTAATTGAGATTAAGGAAAAATGAGGTGGAATGCAAAAAATGCAAATGTGACTATGCATGGCTAATGTGCACGTGAACAGTGCCATGTTATGCTTCAAGTTCACTTAAAAACATCCAAAAATAACATGGAATGGTTAAATTGCTTGTATAATCCACCAAATTTGAATTATCAATTTTCCCTCCAAAATGCACATGTATGGACAAGTGATCATATGAGCCTCTTTTATGCATGGAAATGATTCATTTGGAAATTATTGGTCACAAGGAGTATTTTGCAAAAAGAGTGGACCAATTTGGAGTTTTGAATCAAAAGTTATGCCACTTTGAACATCCGTGTATACTTTGTGATCATTTGGTCATAACTTCCCAACCAATCATCAGATGATCATGAAATAGAACTTTTTGAAAAGGGGAGAGAAAGATATTAAACTCTCATGTTCACCAAAAATCCATTTGAAGCTTCTTTGATGTTGATAAGTCAAGTTGAATGTGGACCAGAAACTTGCCATTTTTGGAAACTTGAAATTACAGGTCACTTTCCATTTTTGGAAACTTTTGCCATGACTTCAAAATCTCCAAGATAGATGTTTAGAATGACAAATGGACCTCTTTTGAACATGATTGAGGTGTCTCAACTCATTTCCCCACCTCATAGCCCTCAGTTGACTGCACAGTTGACTTTTTTGGTCCTCAGATGACCTTGACATGCCCTGATCAGCTTGAGCCTCTACCACTTGAGGAAATTGCTCAAAAATGAAACCCTAGCTCATGTAAGCCCATTATAATGATCATGTGATCCTCATACCAAGAAAATGCCTCATCTCCTTGAGAAACCCTAGCTGGAAGAATGACATTGATTAGGGTTGACTAGAGGTCAAAACCCTAATCCAAAGGAACTTGAGGATAAACTCTGCAACTCTTGATGATGATAAAACCATGATGATGGTAATGTATCCTTGCAAACAAAATGATGCTCAATACCTTTGAGGAATCAAGAAACCCTGACTAAAGCACAAACTCTCAGATGGTTGACAATCCATTCATAGAAACCCTCA
Source organism: Lathyrus oleraceus (assembly GCF_024323335.1). Classification (NCBI taxonomy): domain Eukaryota; kingdom Viridiplantae; phylum Streptophyta; class Magnoliopsida; order Fabales; family Fabaceae; genus Lathyrus; species Lathyrus oleraceus. Next base: position 442,884,344 of record NC_066582.1, on the reverse strand, counting down.
GGCTTGAATCATGTAACCTCTCCATCTTCTGAAAAGACTTTGGAGGATGACTTTCTTATTTTCAGATGATATGCAAAATGCAATGCCTAATACCCTAAAATATGAAATACAATGTATCAAACTAGTCTCCAAAGAGGAGGGCAAATTTTGAGGTGTTACAGTTGCCCCTATTCAATCCACTGTGAACCTGTCGATATGAACAGCCTCGGCTTTCAGATGATTAGAGTGAAGAGTGGTTGAATACCAAGAACAGACGAACAATTTGCACTCCGCTGGGAATTATTATTATTATTTGCTTTTCTTGAACCCCAAAACTTCTTTGATTTTCATTTCCATCTCCGCCCGATGGAAATTTTCCTCCAATGTATGTTGCAAAGACATCCCCGTGATTCATCAATCCAGCACTAGTGAAAGTACACGGCCCTTTCTGATTCTGGACACCCTGCTCTGATGATTGAAAAGGCCGAAAAATGATATGCATATGCGGGTTGACTTTTTTTCTTTTTTATGCATTATTTTTTTTGAAAGTAAACATGCTATGATGCAAAATGATGAAACAATGGTTGGTTGGATGTGTATCACAAGGCACAGGATCGGAACTTCAGCATGAATTCGGAACCGGGAACCATAGAACACATTCATCAGCTTAGAACCCATACTTCAGAACCAACGGTCACCAACAAGAACCCAACAAAAGTCACCAACAGGACACGGTCACCAACAGAACAAGTCACCATCAGTACCTGTAAATGATTCATTCCCGCCCCACTCACGGGTGTAATCTAGGCCAGGGTAAGGTCAAGAGAAACGCAGGATAAACAATCCTTTCAAGAATATCATCATATGCACACCAGGTGTATGCAACGATAATACCCCATCAGAATCTGAACTGCTCGTGATACCATGTTCCGCTAAGTGGCGCCATACCACCCGCTTCCCATGAATCACTCTATTCCTAGGTGTCCTAAAGTTCACTCATAGCCTGTGTATTGGGCCTTTTACCTCTTGTGACTCCCACCCAACAGCCAAAACAGATACACATCCAGCACAGTATGCATGAAACAGTAAAGCGCACATAGGATGCAATGCAAGCAGATAAGTATGCAAAGCAATAAATAAATAACACACAATAGACAATAAACAAACAAACGCTAGGAAAGGTCCACTAGGGAAAATAAATCCCCAGCAGAGTCGCCAGCTGTCGCTCCTCGGATTTCCCGAATCCGAGTATAAACGCGAAAAAGAGTGGCGACGAAAAAAGAGTAGAGTCGCCAGCTATGTACTTTTATCCCAAGAGGAGGGAAAGGTAGTACTGCGTAACCAAGAGGGAACGGATAAAACAAAGTCTCGAACCAAAGAAAATTGAGTAAGGGGGCCGATTACGTGAAAGGGAAGGTTATCGCACCCCTTCACGTCTGTGGTACTCCACAGGATCCACGATTGTTATTTATGTCTAAAATGTGTGTATAAAAAGTCCTATATGCGATGCGAAAGAGAGAAAATCAAAGTAGGAAAAAGAAAGAGTTATTGCTCGCACAGGCCCTACCCTGCTGCATACGTATCTCAAGAAGGATTGAGAATCAGAGCACCGTAGCTCGGCTAACCTATGTGTTTGTTTTTTTGTGATGAATGACGTTACTACACAATCTACCGGATGCTCGACCTTTGGAGACTTACTCACCTGTAGTAGAAGGAGTTAACGTGTTCTTAGGAGAAGAAAAATCAATGAGTTTGTTTGTGTTTTAGGAATGCTCATGCAAAAAGGAAGTCCTAGACGAAGGAACCGTGCTACCTTAATTGACATGCAAACGAGAGACTATACGAAGCCTAGCAATCCTATGGGGAGACGATCACACCATACAAAACAAACATGCATAAAATAAACACGCCAACAAGGGGGCTCAAACATACATGGGTAGGGCTTTAGTCAAGAGGGGTCATATCAACCTCGACAAACAAGCCATGGAAAGGTAATCAAAGGGGCTCTTAACCACTGACATTGAACGTCAGGGTGAGCAGATCAAGCGGGTAATGAGGATAAGACCTCATAGCTCTTAACCCTGGACAGGGTGAGCTCACGACAAAAAGTGGGGATTCAGAAAGGTGGAACCCTCTCCACTGACTGACCAGACAAAAGATCTTGGGCTTTTGTTCTGAAGCATCGACACGTAGTGCGAGCATAAAGAACGACACACTGAATAACGGGGGATTGACTACTAATCCCTTTTATCCGTCAATTGCCTCTTCATGGAGGTCTTTAGCATTGGTGCCTCTTCTTGGAGGTCTTTGGACACAAAAGTAAACACACAAAACATTGCCTCCTATCGAGGTCTTCTAGCTAAGAAAGCGGTAAAATACGGGAAAGATGTAAAAGGGATCAAGAGATCTACCACACGGATAAAGATCCGAAGTAACAGCAACTAAAGAAATAAGAAACCCAGAGATCTCTCAGGCTAGCACCATCAAAGAAAACAAGTCAGCAAAGCAATCAGAATAAATCTCCAAATGGTATCCCACAAATAAAGGGGAATACCAAGCAAGCTATCTCTTCAAGGTTCAGGTGAGCCCTCACAAAAAAAAAACTCAACAAACAGTTTAGAGAAACAAGATGGAGTGCAATTAAGAGTTGCACCAAACAGAGAATCACATGAATCATGCCATTAAAGTTCACAAAAAGCTCACAAAAAGCAACCAAGGGTAGGAGGCCTAAACCTCTTGTCAAACAAATGCATCAAAAGGATATCAAAACTCAAAGTCAGGGGCAAGGATCCACACATCAAGACATGACATACCTACTGATTGGAGAGATCGATTGAAATTGAATTGCACCGTTAGCTTTGCAGCACAATCTTAGGGTTTATATGAGAGGGAATTGGTTCTTTGCAGATGAGTTCCCTTCAGTCTCTGGAGGTTGCTCTGAATTAGTTAGAATCTCTCTAGGGTTTTGTTCCAAGGAAACTTCAAAGTGTTTTCAGCTTTCACCAATTCTCCTTCTTTTTTACTGAAATTTCAGGATTTATAACTTGATTTTCGTGGCTTTGTGGGCTCAAATGAGAGAGGTCCAAGTCCAAGATTTTTCTGTTATATATTTTTTTTATTTACTTATTTATTTATTTATTTTCCTTTTTTCGTTTTTTTTTTCGTTTTTTTTTTCGTTTTTTTTTTTCGTTTTTTTTTTCAAAACGCGTGGGCTTCGCCTAACGAGCATGACAGTTCAAGAAACTCCTCTGAGCGTAGGTGATTCTGGTGGATTTTCTTGGGACTCGCTAGGCGACCCATTCTGCTCGCCTAGCGAGTATGACAGCTCATGAACAAACTTTTGCTCCTTCAAGATTAACGTTTTGAATGATGAATAGACCCTATTTGAACATGTTGGAAGTAACTCAAGTCATTCCCTAGCCATTTCACCTTCAGTTGACCAACAGTTGACTTTTGGCTTCATAGTTGAATTTTGAAATGTACTGAGCCCATTAAGCCTGATCCTTCAGATAGAACCCACAAAGTGATTTGAATGATATTCGAGCTTCTTGGAAGATAAACTCTTGGAGCTAATTCTGATTGACATGATGAAATGCAATATGAAATGTTAAATGACCTAAAATGAATGCATGAATGAGGAGGGCAAATTTGAGGTGCTACAGCTGCCCCTATTCAATCAACTGTGAACCTGAACGGATGAAAGCAGCGACTATCAGTCCTTCAAGGTAAACAAGGATTGAATACCAAAAGAACCGGAGAATTTGCACTATGCCGGGGATGAACCCATGAAAGCAGGGCCATTTACCGATGGCGGCTTCAAAACAAAATTTGATATTTACCGATATCAAAGAAAGCGAGGCCATTTACCGATGGCGGCTTCAAAATAAAATTTGATATTAATATTACCTCAACCCCTCTTAATCGATTTTGATGTGGGCAAACTAATTTTCGTCAAAGATGTCGTGTTTTCTCGAAGAAGCCAAACTGAAACCAGATTTTTGCAGAATAAATAACAAAGTCAAGCAGCACCATCGATAAGACAATGATCGGTAACATTTTGGTTTTGATCGTGTTTGATTGTTGTAGATCACATTCGAATTTTGATTGGTTATACTGTCTTGATATTTGAGGTCGGCTAAAGAGTAATGTGATACTTGTTATCTGTGTGTTTGATTATTCATGTTCTTGTTAAGGTTGTTAGGAGTCTGAAGTTTTGTTGTGAAAATTTAATTGATGATGAGGTTTAGATTATTTTATCTCCATTTGGACTTCAGAAAGATGTTGGTGTTCGCATTCGTTGTTGTTCTGATTTTCTAAATCTTCCTACATTTTTTAAGTTTCATACAAAGATGACATTTGATTGTGAAAAACATGGGCTCTGTAAAACAAAAGTGAATTTGGTTTTGTCATTTTCATTGATTATGACCTCCACTGGTTTTGGATTGGATTTGTTTGTTGTTTATGGAGTATGTTGTATGGTGTTGATCTCTACACGTTGGAGAAAAAGAGAGCATTTTCCAAGTTTTTCTATGCATTCTTGTAGCATCTCTTTTTGCAAGCCTATTTATGAATGGGACCCATGTGACTTTTGAAGGAAACATGAAAGCTGCTGAACGCAGGGGTGCAACCGCCCCTTTTATTCTTTTCACCTGTTCTTGTTTTCTTATTGCTATCATTTTATTATCTAATTAGGGTAAGTGTGTTGGTAGATTGGGCTTTAGGCCCATATTGATTAGTACCCATCTTATGTAAATAATGGATCCTCATTTATCTTAACCCCCTTAATTCAATTAATTAAGTTATTTAAGTTTGATAATTAAGTTTAATTAACGTTCAAACTAATTAATTAATTATGATCATTCTTAATACCTTAAATTAATTTATCTATTAAAAAGTTCTAATTAATTGATAGTATCCATTTGATTGTTTAGTTATTTAACTTTATATTATTATCCATTACATCCATTACTTAATTATGCATTTGTAATCACCTTGAAAACTAACTAACAAGCGATAATATAATTGGATAAACCGTTTCAATAAACAAAATTTGGTTCAAAGCCAAGTGTTATTTTCTAACTCGGTTAATTTTATAAATGTAAATTCAAATATTTTCTCAAATCAAATATGACTTTTAGGAACATTATTTAAGCTTTGGATGAAAAGGAGTATAGTAAGCGTCTGTTTCACTATCTCTCGGATATTCGAATAATTGGCGTTCGCCATATTGCTCGAATTCTCATCGTCTAATTAAAAGCTTAACAAATTCAAATTAATGCAACATCTAAGAACATTTCCTTTTAAAAAATTAAATTTCAGATGATAAAAGAATGGGAGGCGTTCGCCTCACCATTTCTCGAATAATCGAATGATTGGCGCACGCCATATTGCTCGAATTATTGTCATTCAATTAAAGCCGCAATCCTACAAATTCAAATTACTTTTCCGAGCCAACTATAATTTCTAAAAACTTTATTTTTATAATCCAAACCTCGGATGAAGAAGAATGGGAGGCGTTCGCCTCACCATCTCTTTAATAATTGAATGATTGGCACTCGCCACATTGCTCAAGTTATTAACTTTCGATTAAAACATGCTAAATAAATTTGGATAAAGGAATAGGTGGTGCACGCCTCATTATTTCTAGAATAAGTAAGTGGGAGGCGCACACCCCACTACCGCGCATAGTCGATATTTGCAAACAAATTTTCAATAATAATTCGAATGAAAGTGGAAATAGGAGGTGTTCGCCTTATTATTCCTCGAAAGAATTGAACGATTGGTGTGCACCATATTGCTCAATCTTTTGTCATTCTCCAAAAAATATCTTAAACACATCAAATCTATCTGTTCTTACCCCCGCGCGATCGAAACCTACCAAACAAAACATCAAACATATTAATTCAACTTGTCACCCCCGCGTGACCGAAACTCTTTTCAAAAAGAATATTGTTTCATCCTTTCTAATGTGCACAACAAACTAGTGCTTAAGCCTCCGCCGGGAGTAGACAAGCCAACGTTTAGCCTTTAGAACGCGATCTACACAGTCGTTCATTAAAAAATACACCAACAAACCGTAGTTCCTCAAACTACGAATGCTCTGATTTCCTTATTACACCATAAGGATACGTAGGCAGGAGATTGATGTATCTTCATGAGCACACTAATAAAAAACTTCCCTTTCCCTCTTCTGAGGTCTTCATCCATATCTATTATCTATTCTAATCACTCGAAGAAAGCGAATAACATTCAAATAACACTCAAATAGAAAATTGGACTAAAAGGTTCCCTTTGAGTACAACAGACGTGAGGGGTGCTAATACCTTTCCCTTGCATAATCGACTCCCGAATCCGAATATGGTTGTGACGACCATTATTCTATTTTCTTAAAAGGTTTTATCGATATTTCATATTCCTTCATTGGAATGAATAAAGTTCGGTGGCGACTCTGTTCGAACTAAAAATTTTCCGCGTCCATCGCGAGGGGTCGCATTTTTTTCGAGGTGCGACAAGAGGCACAAAGGAGCCTACAAAAAGGTTTGAATGAGTGTTAGTTCTTTTTGTCTTTTGAGATTTTAAGTAAATATGGTTAAGTTCATTTACAAGTTTGATTAAGAAAAAAGTTTTAAAAAATGCAATGGCATAAGACCAAAGTTTCTATTTTGCAATAAGGTCTAAGTTTTAAAATCACAAGCAAAGAAGATTTTTGAAAGGGGGGAGAGATTTTGAAATTGAAGAAGTGGAAGGAGATGAAGAGACTAATCCTAAGCATAAAATTAAAAGTTAAGAGTTTAAAAGATCTGACCAATGGAATGCAATCCAACAGACAAGAATGTCATATAGAATACCCATTTTCCCTTTGGATTTTGAATCAAGCAATAATCAGCAAGCAATTAGCAATATCAAGCAAGGCATCAAATAAAGATGGCCACATCCAAGCAAGCAACTTCACAGCTAACAGTCTTCTTTATCTTCTCAAGTATCAGATGACATACTCCTTGACTTTGCTCTGAATAAGGCATTAGACACGGGTTCAAAGTAACAGTTGCATCAAGACTAAATAGCAGATGAATTCATGTAGATCCCAATACTTGCATCCGATGAAAGCTCAAATCACAATAACTTGGTTTCAGAAATGTTAGCATTGGCCAAGTCCTTTTTTCATATGGAATGTTGCCTAATTCTAAGTCTAAAAGCTCATATCAAATCCAACAGTCCACGCAAACGTTTTTAAGATTTTTGTTGCTTATTAAGTATTTTAAGGTTTTAAGACCACAAACACAAACAAATATATACAATCACAATATATGGCTCAAATGAGCAAAGTGAAAATGGCATAAAAATAAACAAGTTAAATGATATGTAAATGACAAATGAAATGGTAAATGACTTGAATTTAAATTGCATAAAGTAAATGACTTGAAAAATAAAAGCAATATTAATACAAGTTAGTCAAATGTTAGTTGATTAGATGTTAGTGATGTTTTGCTTTTCAATTGATTAAGCCATTCTTTGGAGAACACTCAACCCTCTATTCACAAGCATGGATCCTTGAACCAAGACATCTTCCAAAGGAAGGAAAAAAGGCCAAGTTTCCACACAATACCATGAAAGGGGGGAGACTTATAATCTCACTTACTAGAATGTTATGCCTTTAGGGTCAAATTTTAGCTCTATGTTAAGTAGTCGTAATTTGACTTATATAGAAGTCACAACTATCTGAGGTCGGGAAATAGAAGTTTTGGTGTTAATGCATGTTAGAGATATGGTATAATGAACCATACTCCTAAAACATACCACACAAAAAATAAAAAGATCAAAGGATGAACCTATCTCATCCATACTTGTATTGGTTCATCTAACACAAGGTTATTGATGAACCAATTAGCCTTAGAATATTGAGACTTCATTGGTCAATGGAAAGGATGGGAGAGAATGGGATTGAAGATGAAGAGGGAGGGGAGATGATAGAAACACAAATTGGTCATGGGAGGAATTTTATCAAATTAAAATCATTCATTCATTTTAGGAGATGAAATGTACATTTCATCAATCCCCTAAATCCAATGATTTTAACTTAACAAAAGTCAAATCAACCTTGACCAAGACCCAAACAAGTAGTCAAACATCACAAGTCAATAAAAATGGCTCAACATAATTTCTACACAATTAATCAATTGAAAATCAAATTAAAAATGCATTTAAATTAAATTTAGATTGGTCAAAACCTAAAACCTCTTCAAAACACCAAATAAATGGCCAAGAGATTTATCCTAGGTCAAACAAGGTCAAAGGACCTTAGACAAAAAATTTCATAATTTTTGAAAAGTCAGAAGTATTTTTAAACAATTTAAAATATGTACGAAAACAATTAATTCATGAAAAATATCAAAATTAATCCAAAAAATAATTTTAATTCAGAAAATGAAAGACGAAAATATTTAAAGATTTTTGGTGAAAGTCCCATATTTTTTAGATTAAAAATGAAATTAATATGAATTAATCAAAGTAAAAGGATCAAATGAAAAATCAGAAAATAAAAAGAAATTCAAAAAAACAAGGGCCATCAGATCTCCCTCATTAATTGAGGTGGCAGATCTGATGGTCAAGCGCACGCTTCCACCAAACACTGCAGTCAATACGTGCACACGCATGGTAATCACTTTGGACGCGTGAGATTAGAACATGGGAAGCAGGTCAGATGGCCTGGATTGATCCAGTGCACCACCGAAGCCCTAGCTCCGGTCATCTTCTCCGGTGATCACCACCGATCTGGTTCAGGCTCAACTTCAAGAAAAATGAAAAGTGAATACACTAATTTGAAGGAAAAATGCGCAGGAACACGAATTTGGCCTCAATTTTCTCCAATTCCAAGTATATAAAAAGATATAGGGATTTGAATTTTGAGGATCATGAATTGAGTTGCTTCGATTTGACCTAAAAGCAACTCAATCTTCTTGCATATATTGATAGGACTTCAGACAACTAAAAAATCACAAAGAATGGTGGAGAATCGAGGGAGAATCGAAGAGATGAAGTTCTTGAAAATTCACCTTCAATGGAGCTTCAAACTTGCTCAATCTTGATCATTGTGCTTGGCCTTGCTTCAGAAGCTTGTTGGAAGTGATTAGGATCAAGAAATGGTCTGGACTCTTGGAGTTTCAATCTCAAAATAGACGGAGATTTGAAACTCTATTTTCAAATGAAAACCTTCAAGATTATCCTTTAATGGAGAGGGTTTGGATTGCAGGTTCAAAGCTTGGGCATGCGGTCCTTAATTCTGAGCAATGAGGGTTGTATTTATAGCCAAAGAGATTCATTTCCACACACTTCCAAAAATGGCAAATTTTGAGTAATTCTATTGAATGCTTGCATGGGCGTGTGATAGGTCCATGAAGTGATGTATTCAGGTCTAAAATGAGTGAGAATCATGCTGAAATCATGTTATATGGCCATGCATTTTGGTATGAAATGTGGAAGTGAAAATCATCCAAATGGTATCTCACATTGCACCCATGCACAAGTCCTTCATTCTTTGGCCAAATAAGGTGATCTTGGAAGTTTTGGAAAGGTGAGATCAAGGGGAACAACTTTCATGTTGGACACTTTTTCATTTGAATCTTGGATCATGATGAAGTTTGAGGTGGAAGTTTGGGAAATCAAACATATTTGAAAATTTTCTAAGTCCCAAGTCAAATGTTCACTTCTTCCACCTTGAATAACTTTTTCTATGGACTTCAAATGAGAAATGGTCCTTCATCAAAGTTGTATATATTTAAAACCTATTCAATTTGGTTACAAATTTTACCTCATTTGGGTTGGGAATGAATGAGTTATGCATTTTAGAAGTTGAGGAAAATCACTTATTCAATGGTATTGACCCAAAATGACCTATAATCTTTCCTCTTGGCACATGCATTTTCAAGTTGAATTTGAACTTCCTCCAAACATAAAAGTTGAATTATACATCTTTAATTTGACCATGGAATTTGAATGGATTTCATATCATATAAATTGAACAAGTTATGGTCTTGGGAAGTTGACATCCAAACTAGGGTTCAAACAAAATGACATATAATCTTTCACTGTAAAAAATGACTTTCCAAGAAAAACTGACTCTTGACTTAAACATGAAAGTTGTTTGGAAGGTCATTTTGAGTGACTTTTCTCTTAGAATCATTTCCATATGACAAAAATTGTAGGAGATAGGGTCTAGAGAACCCCAGTTTTAACTAGTTGACTTTCTCTGGTCAACCACCATGAACCAACTTGCTAGCTTGATATTTTCTTGACTTTTGGAACTCATGGAGGATCATATATGCATAATATAATGTATTATGAAATATACCTTGAAATATTTGACCAATTGTTGAAGAAGTCATAGAAGATACCTAGATGAATTAGGGTTTCCAAGGCAACCAAGCTCCAAACTCTTGATGATTTCTTGATAAAAATGATATGTGAAGATCATGGGGATCCATATATGATGCCTAGAGTCAATGTAAACCATATCCTTATTAGTATCCTTGCATTGAGGGTCTTAAACCCTAGATATGAGCTTGATGAGGCATTGGTGAGCATACACACTACATACAAAAGAACAAAGTTATACATAGACATATTTTTGGTATTTTGGTTAGTAAATAATGAAAAATAAAGCATGATACAATCAAATGTTCTTGGTGATCTCTCCCAATGCAAACCCAATGAATGGAGGGGTAAGGAGGATGCCAAGGTGTGATCCCAATGCCAATGTATATGATGAGATAGCATGAGGGATCTTAGGGTCAAAATTAGGGTCTTACATAAAACCTATTTGATATCTTCCTCAGTTGAGTTTGATTGCGTATTTCCCCAGTGTAGTCGCCAATCCCCTATTTGGTTCGAGTATTTCAGCTTTGTTCTGATCTACCTGTTTCCCCTACAGATTTTCCCTTATCCCCAGACTAAGTCCTTCCATTGATTTATATTCATGGAAATCCCACCTTGTATCTCCAGTAGTTTTTAACTCGTAGTCTGGCCTACGCATAACTTCTTATCCCCCAGAGTCTTAGTATCCCCAGTGAGTGTTCCTTATGGAATGCATTTTGCTCCTATGGATTTTCAGTCTCTCCATATTCTTTTTCTTTGTGGCAACATATTCCCCACAAAGTTTATCTTAAAATTAATATCATATGCATCACGAGGTCTCTTAGAGACCAAAAATTTGTTTCTATTATTGTTATTTAAGTCCATTCTACTGAGCTGATACGAAGATTTTAACCTTCACATCCTCATTTAGAATGTCCTTAAATAGGGGCATCTGTAAGACCCCAATTTTGACCCTAAGATCCCTCATTCTATCTCATCATATGCATAGGCTTTGGGATCACACATTGGTATTCTCCTTACCCCTCACTCATTGGGTTTGCTTTGGGAGAGATCACCAAGCACATTTGATTGTATCATACTTTGTTTTTTATTATTTACTAACCAAAATACCAAAAATATGTCTATGTCTAGTTTTGTTTCTTTTGTAGGTAGTGTGTATGCTCACCTATGCCTCATCAAGCTCATATCTAGGGTTTAATACCATTAATGCAAGGAGATCAATCAAGAGATGGTTCACATTGACTCTAGACATCATATATGGATCCTCATTATCTTCACATATCATTTTGATCAAGAATTCATCAAGAGCTTGAAGCTTGTTTGCCTTAGAAGCTCTAATTCATCTGGGTATCTTGTGTGACTTGCTCAATAACTTTCTTCATAATTTGATCAAATATTTAAAGGGATACTTCATATTACTTCATCTTTCACATATATGACCCTCCATGAGTCCCAAATATCAAGAGAATTTCAAGTTAGCAAGATGGTTCATGGTGGTTAACCAGAGAAAGTCGACTAGTCAAAACTGGGGTTCCCTAGACCCTATCTCCTACAATATTTGTCATATGACAATGATTCCAAGAGAAAAGTAACTCCTTGTGACATTACAAACAACTTTCATGTTGAAGTCAAGAGCTAGTTTTGCTTGGAAAGTCATTTTTTATGGTGAAAGATTATAGGTCATTTTGTCTGAACTCTAGTTAGGAGGTCAACTTCCAAGGAACATAACTTGCTCAATTTTTATGAGATGAAATTCATTAAAGTTCCATGATCAAATTCAAGATGCCCTCTCCAACTTTGATGTTTGGAAGAATATCAAATTCAACTTGCAAATTGAACAAGTGAACAAGTGATCCAAATAAGGTCAAATTTGTGACCAAATTGAAGAGGTTTGAAAGAGCTACAACTTTTATGAAGGAACTTTTTCCATTTGAAGCCCATATCAAAAGTTATTCAAGGTGGAAGAAGTGAACATTTGACATGGCACTTAGAAAATTTTCAAATATGTTTGATTTTCCAAACTTACCCCTCAAAATTCATCATGATCCAAGCTTCAAATGGAAAAGTCGTCAATATGAAAGTTGTTCCCCTTGATCTCACCTTTCCAAAATGTCCAAGATCATCGCATTTGGCCAAGAAATGAAAGACTTGCGCATGGGTTCTTTTCAAAGGACCATTTGGATGGATTTCACCTTCACATTTCAAAGTCAAATGTATGGCCACATGACATGATTTCAACATTGTACACAAGCAATTTTGGACCTGAATACATCACTTGATGGGCATATCACATGCCCATGCAAGCATGGAATGCAAATTGCTAAATTTGGTAAATTTTGAAAGTGTGTGGAAATGAATCACATTGGCTATAAATACAACCCTCATGGCTCAGAATTGAGGACCTCATGCCCAAGCTTTGAACCTGAAATCCAAACCCTCACCATTAAAGGATAATCTTGAAGGTTTTCATTTGAAAATCAAGTTTCAAATCTCATTCTGTTTTGAGATTGATACTCCAAGAGTCCAAGATTTTCTTTGATCCTAATCACCTCATACAAGCTTCTGAAGCCAAGCCAAGGACAATTAGAATCAAAATCAAGCAAGGTTGAAGCTCATTCAAAGGTGATTTTCCAAAATTTTCATCTCTTCGATTCTCTCTCAATTCTTCACCATTCTTTGTGATTTTTGGTTGGCTGAAGTCTTACCAATGTAGGCAACAAGATTGAGTTGCTTTAAGGTCAAATCGAAGTAATTCAGTTCATGATCCTCAAAATTCAAATCCCTGTATCTTTTTATATACTTGGAATTGGAGAAAATTGAGGCCAGATTCGAGCTCCTGAGCTTTTTTTTTTAAACTCATGTCCTTGTTTTTCATTTTCATAGTGGTTGATGGTGGACCTGTTCGGTGAGGTCCACCGGAGAAGACAACCGGAGCCCTAGCTCCGGTGGTGTGGTGGCTTGCTCTTACCCATTAGATCTTCCCTCCACGTTCTAATCCTAATCATCTAATGTGATTACCAATCGTGTCACGCGTTTGACTCAAGTGTTGGTGGAATGCGCGCTTTTGGCCATCAGATCTGCCACCTCAATTAATGAGGGAGATCTGATGGCCCTTGTTTTTTTTTTATTTTCTTTTTAATTTCTTAATTTATGTTTATTCCATTTATTTTGTTTAATTCATGATAATTTCATTTCTAATCCAAAAAATATGGGACTTTTCACCAAAAATCTTTAAATATTTTTCTCTTTCATTATCTGAATTAAAATTATTTTTTGGATTAGTTTTGATATTTTTCATGAATTAAATGTTTTTGTGTATATTTTTAATTGTTTAAAAATATTTCTGACTTTTCAAAAATGATGAATTTTTTGTCTAAGGTCCTTTGACCTTGTTTGACCTAGGATAAATCTTTTAACCATTTATTTGGTGTTTTGAAGAGATTTTAGGTTTTGACCAAATTAATTTGTATTTTAATGCATTTTTAAATTGATTTTTAATTGATTAATTGTGTAAAAATTATGTTTAGCCATTTTTATGGTCTTGTGATATTTGACTATTTGTTTGGGCCTTGGCCAAGGTTGATTTGACTTTTGTTGGATTAAAATCATTGGATTTAGGGGATTGATGAAATGTACATTTCATCTCCCATAATGAATGAATGATTTTAATTTGATAAAATTCTTTCCATGACCAATTTGTGTTTCTCTCACCTCCCCTCCCTCTTCATCTTCATCCCTATTCTTTCCCGTTTCTTTCATTGACCAATGAAATCTCAAATGTCCTAAGGCTAATTGGTTCATCAATGACCTTGTGTCAGATGAACCAATACAAGTATGGATGAGATATGTTCATCCCTATTGATATGTTCTTTTAGTGTGTGGTATGTTTTAAGAGTTTGGTTCATCATACCAAATCTCTAACATGCATTAAAACCTAAATTTTATTGTCCGACCTCAGATAGTTGTGACTTCTACATAAGTCCAATTACGACTGCTGAACATAGAGATAAATTTGACCCTAAAGGCATATCATTCTAGTAAGTGAGATTGTAAGTCTCCCATCCTTCATGGTATTGTGTGGAAACTTGGCCTTTTTTCCTTCTCATAGAAGATGTCTTGGTTCAAGGATCCATGCTTGTGAATGGATGGCTGAGTGTTCTCCAAAGAATGACTTAATCAATTAAAAAGAAAAACACCACTAACATTTGACTAACTTTTGAGTAACTATGGTTAATATTGCTTTACTTTCAAGTCATTTACTTTATGCAATTTAAATTTCAGTAATTTATCATTCATTTCCATTTACATTTCATTTAACTTGTTTATGTTTATACTATTTTCACTTTGCTCATTTGAGCCATATTTTGTGATGGTATGTATTGCTTGTGCATTTTGATTTTGTTTGTGGTCTTAGGACCTTAAAATACTAAATAAAAAACAAAAACCCTAAAAAATATTTGGTGGGCTGTTGATCTTGATCTGAACTTTTGGACTTAGGATTAGACAACATTCCTTATGCAAAAAGGACTTGGCCAATGCCAACATTTTGAGACCAAGTTATTATGAACTAAGCCTTCATCTGATGCAAGTCTTGGGATTTATTTGAATTCATCTGCTACCTTGTCTTGGTGCAAATTGTTATTTTGATCTTGTGTCTAATGCTTTTCTCTGAGTTGATCAAGGGGTATTTCATCTGATACATGAGAAGACAAAGAAGACTGCTTAGCTATGAGAATTGTTTGCTTGGATATGGCTATCTTTATTTGATGTCTTGATCTTCATGATGTCTGGATATTGCTAATTGATTATTGATTATTGCTTGATTCAAAGTCCAAAGGGAAAATGGGTTTTCTATATGACATTTTTGTCTGTTGGATTGCATCCCATTGGTCAGATCTTTTCAACTCTTAACTTTTAATTTTATGCTTAGGGTAGCCTCTTCATCTCCTCCCACTTCTTAAATTTCAAAATCTCTCCTCCTTTTCAAAAACTTTCTTTGCTTGTGATTTCAAACTTAGACTTTGTTTTAATACTTAGAAACTTTGGCCTTATGCCAATGAATTTTCAAACTCTTTCTTAAATCAAATTTGTAAATAAACTTTACCATATTGACTTAAAATTTCAAAAGACAAAAAGAACTAACAACCTCATTTAAATTTGTGGCCCTTTGTGCCACTTTTCACTTAAACTTTTGATTAAAAACAATTCACTCATTTTGAAATTGTTACCATGAACTACGAGGTTTTGATCCCTCATTTTTATGTTGGTACGTAGGCACAAGTCTGAAGGTCTTGTCAAACACAAAAATATAATCAATAAATTCTTTTCTCATCCCCACACTCTATTTTTCTCAAACATCATTTATACCAAAAACACATACACACATAAAAAGGGCTCCCTAGGAGTACCTAGGACACTTTGGGTGCTAAAATCTTCCCTCTGTGTAACCAACCCCATTACTTGTAATCTCTGACATTTTATTAGTTTTGATTTGAAAACTTCTTATCTTTGGGTTTTGTTAGCACTTTTCCCTTTTCCTTTGGAAACAATAAAATTGCGGTGGCAACTCTGGTTTTATTGACGATAATCTTATTCATAGCTTGATGGTCATGAATTTACCGCTACAGTCACTAAGATAACCATCCAAAAACTTTTGAAAACATTTAGCAACATGCAGCGGAAATTAACATAATAACAACTTCAAAAATAAATTTTCACAAATAAAGTATTAGGATTTAAACCACATAATTTAGCATTAACTTAAAACATAATAAAGACGCCTTGTTCCTGATGTTACTAATCAGAGCATTTAACCGACTAAAAGCGATAACGATAAAATAAATGAAGATGAGCTCCAAAGAGCTATCTTCCACTCACAACAACCAAACTCTACTCCCGAACATTTGAAATATGTCTATTATGGACAACATAAAGCACAAGGGGTGAGAGTGAGATCAAATATGTTAGATGTGCAAAATATCGGGAAGGGTAGCCTAAACAACAACAATAACAATCATCAACAGGTAGTGCATTCACACAATAATCACTAATTCACAAATGCCATCTTGTATGCAATGTGACAACACCTCGACCCTATATGCATGTTGGACCAACTTAATAATGGTTCTTCATACGAACCGATTCCCAACATATGAACCCCAAGCCCCCTCTCTGAGCTTGGGACAAATCACAACTCCCCTATCTAAACTTGTGACTCGCCTCTTTAAGAACAACGACGACATATGTTGTATGTCATACAATAGTGCAACGACAACAACACATTAATGATTACAGCCCCACATGTGAATATAAATAGTCATTCACAACAATAACACAACAACAATTCACTTCGAACTATGCATATCAACAATGATCAACAAGTATTTACAATAATTCACATGATTATACTTGCACTTCACATCATATATTAACACATCGAATAAACATCCACACAAATCTTAATCATGTTAAATCATCTTAATATTGTTTCATCATTAATTTAAGCATTCACAATAATTAATCGTTTGTTCGTTACCTTCCACTACTATGTGATAAGTAAAGCAATTAATTTTCACAATTTTCAGTACACATCTAGTCTACTAATACATCACTATGGGATAGCCATACACTTTATATTTCAAACACTTCAAACTGCACTTTATTTGGATTTACGGAACCAGAGTTATGGCAATAACAGTCGGGTAATATAATAGGTTTTAGCCCAATAGTTTTTCTAAATTCAACTAGCATCAATCAATTGACATTTGGGGGAAATCGATTAATATTATCCCTCATTACATTTTTTCTTTCCAATTTTTCACGTTTTGGCTAAGAACAATCAATTGACATAGTTCTTCTTTTCAACTTTTTCTAATTTTTCACGTGTGCAATCGATTGACACAGGACGTCAATCGATTGACATCAACCAATTTTCCAAAAATTCTAGTCTTGTACACGTTTATTTCATCTTCTCCATCCTATAACCCTCATACATCAAACCAATTCATATTATAATACCCAAAACACATCATATCACGAATTTAACAGCATCTAACAATCTCATCACAATTAAACATGTTACAACGCACAGATTAAATCATGAATCATAACAATTGGACACACAATTTACACAAATTTCATCATGAACATATCAACAATTATGATATAAAAAGAAAAACCTAGAAGAGGGTGAGGATATCTCTCTACCCTTCATACAATATACACCCATATAAGAGTAATCTCCCCTCTTACCTTGGGTTTCCAACAAAGCAAACTCTAAGCTCTTCAACAATGGAGTTTTCTTCCCAAACCCTAGGTTGTCTCCCTTGCCTCTTTTATTTTATTCCCCAAAATAATATGTACTATTAAAGTTCAACCTTCACTCTTTTTCTATTTAAACTAAAACCTAATTTCACTAATTAGGTTATTCTCTTATTTACCTCAATTTACTCTCATATTCCCTATTTTGCCCTTACTCCTCTTTCTAACTCTAACTTCCTTTATTTTTAATTTCTAATAACTTAATTATTCGCCAAATTCTGTTATTTTCCTTATTTTTATACAACTACCTTATTTTTAATTATTCCACCCAACTTAAAATAATTAAAATTAATCTAATTAATTTCTATCATTCCCATAACTCTCTCTAAACCCTCCAAAACATAAATATTCACCAATTATCCAAAAAAACATATAATTTAATTTAAATAATTAAATAAAATGCAACTAAATTCAATTAAATATATTAATTAAATTCGGGGTGTTACACTAGTCATCTCACTCAAGTGAAGAGCATATTGAAGTACATAAGTTGGACTTATGACTATGGCATCTCGTACTCTCATGATGCAAATCTCATGCTTGTAGGGAATTGTGATATAGATTGGGCTGGAAGTGTTGATGAATGAAAAAGTACATCTTAAGGATGTTTCTTTCTTGACAACAATTTGATTTCTTGGTTCAGAAAGAAGCAAAATTATGTCCCATTATCTACTGCTGAAGCTGGGTACATTGCTGCTGGAAGCAGTTGTATGCAATTACTCTAGATGAAATAGATGTTGAAGGAGTACAATGTCGAACAAGATGTCATGACATTGTTCTATGACAACTTGAGTTCTATAAATATTTCAAAAAATCATGTTTAACACAACAAAACCAAGCACATTGACATTCGTCCTCACTTCATTAAGGATCTTGTCGAAGATAAAGTGGTCAATCTAAAGCATATATAGCAACTGACAAACAAATGGCTGATATATTCACTAAGCCATTGGATGTAGTCTGCTTTGAAAAGTTAAGAAGTACACTTGAAGTGTGCATATTGGAGATCATATAGTAGTAGGAGATTGGGAAATATGCAATGAGACCAGGTCAATACATATTTCCTGTTCTCTATGATGCACATATATTTAGGGTGATTCATTCCCTTCCAATCACTCATTTTGTCTGGAGTATCGGTACGAGCAAGAGAAAAGTTCTCATATCCTTATCTTGCATCTTCCAAGTGTTTATGTTGATCACATGTGTCAAAATCCTGAAGTTTCAAAGAAGAAACCCTCTACAAAAGAATTTCTATCATGGAAGCTATTGATAGATTCCATGAGGATGAAGAAAGGAAGAACAAAGGGTTTGGTTCCTCTTCTTCTGCAAATGGTGGGAATGCTCTTGGTGGATCATCTATTGGAGCACCTGTAGATGGTAAGAAGTATGTCACTAAGGTGAAGGCTATGAAGAAGATACATGTTCAAAAATATGATTATGACTCAGAAGCTACTAAAGATTGGGTTACTTACATGATTTGCAAAGGATTGATATAAGAATAAAGTACAAGTGTTCTAACTGAGTTTGATTCTTGTATTTGTGCTTTTTTTGATATGTTTTGGATTTGTAAAGGCTCTATGACCACTCTAGACTATGTACAATATACATATCTAATGCTTGGGCATCTCTAGTTATTCTCTCATGTTTTGGTTGCGTATGTGCTAACATACGAACCTATGCATGACTGACATCTAGGTGATATACTAACCCTTTGCAAAATCATGAAAAAAAATTGGAGTAGAATGGTGTTGCTTATGCAAAATGTATTTATTTAGTAGTGACCATCTGGTACATACTAATGATGTGCTCACATGTTGGAGTACTAGGCAAGACATCTGGCCCTTTTGGAGTGAGCTTTTGTGTTAGTAGTTTTTTTTGCATATCCTGATAGTAACTACTAACTATTTAGGTTATGAATGACTAAGTATGTTAATGATTTCATGTTGATAATGATTAGTTGGTAGGATTTCTATGAGATGACAGAGTGACATGCATTACTAAGTTGTGAATGATTGCATGTCTGTATGATTAACTTTAGAGCATTGTTCTGTATGGCATATGTGATGAATGCTACTGATTTTCTGCTATTGTGCTATAACTCTAATGAATGATGTTGCTGATGAAATTGTATGATCTGATAGCTTTGTTGAATTTCACTTATTCTGATTGAATGAAGTGTTATCTATCTTCAAGAATTGTTTTGTCACAATTTTCCAAAGGGGGGATTGTTGTTCCTTTTGGATTGGCTACATTTTGCAAAACAATAACATGGAGAAGTGTTCAAGTTTGCCAAGCTACTTCAAGATTTTTTTATTATGCAGAAGGGACACATGTTGGACGTGATGTCACGACGTGTGGGTACGAAATTTGGGCCTTTCTCAACAAGAAAGATTTCTGCGTTTTGGAACGAATTTTCTGTTGAAGATTCAATTAGATTTTATTGCTTTTATTTAACAATATGATTATATGATTTGTTGGACAATTGCAAAGATCAAATAAAATTAAAATTTGAATTTGAATTAAACCAAATCATATCCTTCTATTGGAGATATTTATGGAACCAATCTTATCTAACAGATTGTGCAAATATTTTGGACGAAATTAAATCAAAAATCCAAGGAGAAAAATCCAGAATACTTTTGCTATATAAGGCGCTCAAAACCTACATTGGAAAACAAGCAATGCATTGAATATATTTAGAGTGCTAAGGTTTATTTTTGAGTCATTGTTACTGATATATGTACATTATACTATGTTTCAGAAGCTTGGCATATTTGTAGGTTTGTCTAGTTGAGTTATAACATTCAACATTGATTATTGTGTTGTAAATCCAATCACGGTTGTGTGATTCAGAACAAAGTGAGAGGATTTCTCATATTTAAGGTAACCTAAATAAAAAGTCATCGGGTTGTGTTAGGAAGAGGCATTGAACAACACAGGGCTTGTTGTTGCTTGTAAGACTAATTGTACTAAGCTACTAATAGTGAATTTCCTTTCTTGGATTGGAAGCCAACCCTCTAGACATAGGTGTTGTTGCATCGAACTGGGTTACCAATTATTGTGTTTTTATCACTTTTATGCTCTATTATCTTGTACAATTGAATTTATATTAATTATGGTGATTCTGGTTTAAATCGTCGAAACCATTGTCTAGGATATGGCATTCGATATTTGTCCCATGAGGAACAAAATTTTAGAACAAAATCTCTTATGGATAAACCAGCAGAAGAGTTTGTACGCTTTAAAAAGTTCCCTGAAAAGGACTGTTGGGAGAAAATTCTAGTTGCATTGGCTTCCTAACTCCTAAAAATACCATTGAATCTGACATCATTTATGGTCTTCAAAATACCACATATCACATTAGAAATTTCTACAAGCATAATTAAGATGGAGTGGTTGGAAGGTTGAGCACCCAACATAGGCCAACAATCAATCAGAGATTCAATCACAGGAGTGCTAGTGAGGTGTCTAAACTAAGTCAAAAGATGTTTGACATAGTTATAGTCAAATAAAAAGAGATTTAGGCATACCATATTATTTTTACAAAGACAACATGTGTAGGACATATGCATACCTCTGAGGGTGAGTTGTTCATCCATTGGTAATTTACCATGAATGAGCCTCTAAAACATAAGATATATCAATGGGGTGGCTTCGTTCCAAACTTTCTTCCCTTAATGAGTGAGTTGAGAAGATTATGAATTATGCATATAAGCCTTATTGAAATTGAGATAACCATCACTTTTAGGGTACTAACACATCTTCTCTATCTCTAGAAAAAGTCACATCTTGATTCAAGGAATGAAGGCTATGGAAAGCAGCTAACAGGTTAGTAGGGAGAACTATCTTGTGATCATGAGTGAAGGATATGAGCATCAACCTCAAATTACCATGAGTGCTCACAGAAATATGGAAATGTTCAGCCAGAGTTGTTCCACACCAACTATTAAGCCAAAATTTTATTTTGTCTCCTTTGCCAACAAGATAGGTATAGTTAATGTTAAACACTTTAATGGGAGATGGACCACATTGAAACTCATTTTACCAGTTATCATGACATATCTTTAGGGAGTGATAGAGCCCACGTAGAGGATATACTTTGAGTTATTTATATTCTGACTTGGGCATGCAAAATGTCTATTGAATATCTCCTTAATTATATCAATGGAGGCAATGTTGCCTTTGGAAAATCTCATAATGTCATCAACATAAAGTGTATGGGATAACACTTTTTGGTGTCTAGATGCACTGATGAGACCTATCATATTCTTAGCTTTCAACATTGACAAACCCATACATAGAACATCCTCACTAAGACAAAAGAGCAAGGGAAATAAGGGATCACTCTGCCTCACCCCTTAATTACATGTGAGGAACCCCCTTTACTGACCATTGACTGAGATGAAAATATGTGCAGAATTCTTCATGTATCTAATCCCATTTGAGAATGTGGTGTGGAATCCAAATTTGTGTAAAAGAATCAAAAGAAAATCCCAATTGAGTATGTCAAAAACCTTAGATATATCCACCTTCATAGTAGCATTCCCACCAAAAACTTTTTTTGTGTGGAGAAGATTGTCCACCTATGAAGTAATACATATACCATCTTTAATGGTTCTACCATGAATAAAGGCTTTTGCTTAAGAGATATAATGTTAGGCATTATTCTTGATCATTAAATAATTTTATAAATTTAGTTTTTAATTTTAACAATTTGGTTTAAATAATAGAAATTATCAATATAATTCAGGCCATACAAATATATCTTGATTTTGATAAAATTATACTTCCTCCTTTCTTTATTATAAATCAAAATCTAAATTTTACTTTTACTTTTACTGAATAACTGATGTAATTGGTCTATATATAAATCAGATGCATTGGTTATTCAATAAATCTAAAAAATTTAAGTATATTTATAATAAAAAATGAAGGGAGTAATCATCATCTAAAAAATACCTCAATAATTTAAGAATAGTTTTAGAAGGATAATATTAAATAAAAATATATTAGTTGATATTTTATATCTAAGTGAAAAATTATGATGACTTTTTTTATTGAAAAAATGAAATAATTTTTATTTATAAATAAATTTGGGAGATAATATATTTTAAATAATATATTTTTTTATTTTTAATATATTATTTATTTAATTCAAAAATTATTTAGACCAAAAATATTTTGAAAAATCATGATGACCTTTTTCAACACTTATTACTTTTGAAATAAGTGTATTTTTTAAAAAAGTCATTGATTTATAAGTGTGTCGTGTAAGAACCAGAGATAACTGTACATTGAACGAATTTAAGTTCCGATGTGATGAAGTGAATTTCCGTTATGACGGAGCATGAGTGAACCTTCAAGATAAACATTATATCATACAAATTAATGAATAAATGGGAAAGTAATTTGAGTATGTGAATGAAAGAATAACTTAAATGATACGCATTGCATTTTATATATGACAAGTGTTAAAATCATGTCAATGAAATTCTATATCCTCAACTAGCGTGAAGTCTCACATTTTTGCACTATGTTTTCTATTGAACCTTTTGTTGTGGATTTCCAAAACAATAAATATCAATAATTTATTTATAATAATATATTACAAAAAAATATAAAAAATATTAATATCAAGAATCAAACTCACCGTCATCTCATTCAACTTGCACATATAAGCAAAAATTATCTACTTTTAAAATAATTAATGTTATTATTTTTAATATATAATTTATTTTATTCAATGATATTCAATGTGCATAGTTATGTGATTTATTTCATTAAGTGTAAAGAAGAACACTTTAGTAAATTAAACTTGTGTTTAATGTTAAATTAAAAAAATTAACCGTATTAATTTATGGAATTTATTAATCTAAGAATTTCTTTATTAAAAGGTGAACACTCTACTATCCCTATATTGAGTTAGGTAGATTCTCATTATTCAATCAAGATAATGTTATTCAATATTACGTTATTTTTATATTGATATATTTAAAAATAAATTAAAATTTTAAATAGGTTTTAATTAAAATATTAATATCCAATCAAAATCTAAGTGTACGAAATCATTTATATTTTTAAATTTATAATAAGAGAACTATTTATTTATCGACTGAAATCCACAAAGATCTTATCAAATTTATATAGTGTTGCATTTAGTGAATCCTAATTTCAACCACTAAACAAGTGTCTTAACATTAAAAAAAAAGTGTGCTAAACATAATTTGTAGTTAGAATTCATAAAATTAATCATGAATCAACAAATTAGTAAGTCGTATTAATGGGTGAGAAAGATAACTCAACTGAAATTGTGTTTTTAAAAATAAAATAAAAATGAATAATTTTATTTGAATTATTATTTTAGATATGAGAATGAATATGTAATAGACTGAATTATTTGAGTTAAGTTAGTATAATCAATTAAGTTAAAATCTTATATTTATTAATAATATTTATTTATATTTATGTATTAATGTAAATAAATAATTGATATTTATATTTTTTTTATAAAATAAATAATTAATACAAAAGATACTATTTATGTTCCATAAGTGTTATTTAATATTGTTTCACATGTATTCAATATTGTTTCACAAATATATATATATATATATATATATATATATATATATATATATATATATATATATATATATATTTATTTATTCAATTTCAATTCAATTGATATCTACCAAAATATCTGATGATAGAGGGGTGACTTAAAATCCATAATACTTTACTTATTCATTTTTAATTTATAAAATTTTATTCATAAATTTTTTATTTTTTTTGAAAAAATTAATATAATATTCCTTCTGTTTTTTTTATTATAAGTCATTTAAAAAATATCATACAACAATATAAATCATTTTACATTATCAATAAATAATAATATTATTTTTTTCATTATACCCTTAAAATTTATTATTCTTTCTCGTATAATTTTTTTTTCATATCATTAATGATAACAATTTTGTTAAAACATTCATAATTTTTCATTTTCATACAACAATAATTATTTTTCTTAATACATTTGAAAAATAAAAATCGGTTTATAATAAAAAGCAGAGATAATAATAAATTAAAAAAATTAATTAAATATAATGATAACCAATGTCTCATAAATAAAAAATTGATGTTAAATATAAAACTTAGTTTGAAAATTGTACATTGATTTAATTAAATTTTCAAACTAATTATTTACTTATTTTAATACGAATTTTTCATTTATAATTTTTTAACATATGTCGAACACATATTAGCATTATTCGTTAATTAATATTGCATTTAAAAAGAAAAACAACACTTATTTAACCAAAAATTATTTTCTAAAACCATGTTCCACCTTTTCATTATATTGTTTTACTGGTCTAATATTTTGTCTTTATATATTATTATATTTTATTTTTTAAAAAAAATTATCCTAAATAATTTTAAATGAATATGATTTGAAATTTGAAACATACATATTTTTTTTTCTTATTTTTATCAAATAAATATCAGTCAATTTTCTAAATCAATAGTAAGAACTTGAAGAACTAACTTCACATCTTATAATTAGAATTTTTGTCAATTTTTAATCAGTTTGTAAAATAAATAAAAAATTTAACCCTAAACTTTAAACAAAATTCATTTAAAATTTATATTTATTTTAAAATAAAATAATATAAAAATAACATAATATTGAATATTAAATAATAAATAAGTGTTGAATAAATTTTCAAAATATTTGACTATTCACCTATTACCTATTAAAATAGTCCATTTACCATTATTGAATCACCCATAGTCAAACAATAATGAATTCAATTTTGGGTTTTTTTACCGAGATAATCCAATTTTTCGAAAAAATACCCCAGTTTTCAGAAAATTTCCCAATCTACCCCACTTTTAGGAGGAGACGTCAATTGAATTGGCGACTCCTCTTAAAAATTGCAAGGAGGCGCCAATTGGATTGGCTAGGGCACCTACCCTAGCCAATCCAATTGGCGCCTATGTGTAATTTTTAAGATGAGGCACCAATTCAATTGGCGACTCCCTTACAAAAGCCTCAAATGGCAAAACCTCCAACATGAAAGTTATAGATCTTTTCAAGACAATGAATTTGGACATAAAGTTTGCATCATTTGGATTTTTTATGAGAAAGTTATGGGCAGTTGAAGTTGGACTTCTGATTTTTTCAACTATTATCTGATCTATAATGTTTTGTATTATTGCATGTGTTTCTGTTAGAGTTATGAAATTTTGTCCAACATAACAACTGAAGTAGACATCTTAAATTTTCCAATGCACTTTGTCCCACCTCAAAATGTTTAAAAATGAGTGAGTTAGGTCCTTGCGAACTTGACCCAAAATTAGGGTTTCTGTCAAAACATGTGTATGTGAATTTTGCCAAAAGGGACCAACTTCAAGCCCTTCTGTTTGAATGATAAAAACCTCAAATGATAAAACCTTCAACATAAAAGTTGTAGATCTTTTCAAGATAATGAATTTGGACTAAAATTTTGCATCATTTGCATTTTTTTTGAGAAAGGTAAGGGCACCTGAACTTGGACTCTTTGACATTTCAACTGTTATCTGATCTATAATGTTTTGTATTATTGCATGTGTTTCTTTTAGAGTTATGAAATTTTGTCCAACATAACATTTGAAGTAGACATCTCAAATTTTGCAATTCACTTGGTCCCACCTCAAAATAATTAAAAATGAGTGAGTTAGGTCCTTGCGAACTTGACTCAAAATTAGGATTTCTGTCAAAACATGTGTATGTGAATTTTGCCAAAAGGGACCAACTTCAAGCCCTTCTGTTTGAATGATAAAACCCTCAAATGACAAAACCTTCAACATAAAAGTTGTACATATTTTCAAGACAATGAATTTGGACTAAAATTTTGCATCATTTGCATTTTTTTTAGAAAGGTATGGGCACCTGAACTTGGACTCTTTGACATTTCAATTGTTATGTGGCCTATAATGTTTTGTATTATGACATGTGTTTATTTTTGAATTATGAAATTTTGTCCAACATAACAATTTAATTAGACATCTCAAACTTTCCAATGCACTTTGTCCCACCTCAAAATCATAAAAAATGAGTGAGTTAGGTTCTTGGGTAGTTGACCCAAAATTAGGGTTTCAGTCAAAACATGTGTATGTGAATTTTGCCAAAATGGAGTTTAGACAAAGAAACCTAATGTTTGGAGTTTACACAAAGATAAATTTGATATAATACGACTTGATATTAATAAAATTTGGAGTTTACATGAAGAATCCTAATGGTGATGACCGGGATCACCTAACCGACCTCCGGTCCCACATCCCCTAGCTACCCTAACCCTTGGCCCTAACCCACGTTGACGATTCTGCAGCGGTGTTTGTTCATCTGATGGTCCAGGAGCGTCATTACCTCCTACAGGAGAAGATCCATTGAGGTATTCAGCCAACTCAGCATAGTCTTCAGTATTCAATGATGGTGTATCGGCGTAGCTGAGCTCATGACCCATGCAAGAGAAGTTGGGGTGTGGTTGACTCATGGATGGGCGACCGGGACGGTTGAAGGGAGACATGGGTGTGAATGATGGGTCTAGGAAAGGTTGGAAAGGTTGTTGGGGTGTTTGGAAGAGATATGGTTGTGGGATGTTTTGGTATTGTGATGTTTGGGGTTCTTGGCTACGGTAGGAGGAGGGGTGGTTAGTGTTTTGGCTAAGGCGACTTTGGTAGGGTGATGGTGTGGGTGCGAAGCGATGTTCGGTCTGAGGTTGATGGTCCATTTGTTGGTGGTGGTATGGGGGATGTTCTTGGTATTGGGGTTGGGTGAATGGCATGTTTTGGTTGTATGTTTGTGTTTGTGGAACGGAAAGTTTGACGGATATGTGGTTGTGAGTAACCGGGTTGAGAATGTTGTTGGGGGTTAGATGTTGATCCTTCTTGTGTTTAACTTGTCTGGCGTGGGTCGTAGAGGTACATATCATCGGCGATGAATTGAAATCCAACCGATCTGTACCAAGCCATATAAGTACGACTTGGTTTTACCTCATTTGGCATGACTGCGTCAGTTAAGACATGGTCATGACGGTGCTTCCACTTGCGACACTCCGATCTTGCGAAGGTTTGCCAAGGGTTGAAGTTCCATTGGTCGTTCACTTTACGCATATGCCATTCTCCTAGGCTAGCTGGGGGATCTGGGATATTTTGGACCATACTGAACTGCAGCTTCACACGATCGGTGTTGTGCATCTCCACTGTTGTGAACCGTATTATCGGTGTGCATGTTGTCCATACGGCTGCGTCTTCAGGGTTGACCTCATGCTCATGATCCAGATTAAGTTATGGACGCCAAATGAACTGAAATGTTAAAGAAGATAGGATTTAAATGAATGTAGAAAAAGTCAACATAATATGACGAATTAATGAAGTTATTTTGCTTACGTCTGTCGGTCGCAGGTGATCCAACAGGTTGCGATACTGAGTAATACAGTGTCTCGGACATCTGCTGTAACTCATACCACGTGCCGACCATCTACACCAAAAAGTTAAAATAAATTAGTTATAGGTACTAAACTGTAAGGAAGTAAGTAAAGATATAGCAATTTAAACAACTTACTTTTTTGCATATGGAAAAGTGAAAGGGTTGTTATTGACCGGTGCTAGAGACGGTAGTCTTGACCATCCCCATGCTTGTAGCAAAACAGCACATCCAGAAAATGTAGATGTGTCTTTGTGGGAGTTTTTGCACAACGAACTATAGAGATAGGCTAGACATGCGGATCCCCAACTGTAACTACCTATTCTATCTACATGTCTAAGTAGAGGTAAGTACATAATATGCATGCTAGAACCACTACCTTCGGGAAATAAAAAGGATCCTAGTAACAACATAATGTAACACCTAGTTTTTATTATTCGAGCATCTTCGGTAGAATGCTCATCTAAATATAAACTATTATAATATGACTTTAGGCGTGAGAGTAGTATACCTTGACCTCTAGCATTATCATCTAACAAATCAGTTTCTAAAAGCTCCATGCAAATTGAACTTGCATAGTTGGTCTTACTATTAACAGCTTTGCCTTCAATTCGTAGTCCTAAAAGCATGTAGACGTCTTCCAACGTCACGGTACACTCACCGGTTGGAAACCAAAATGTGTGTGTCTCTGGCCTCCATCTTTCGCATAAGGCTAGAATGAACTTGTTATCTATAGACCAAGACATAATCTTGCTAATCTGACCAAAACCGGCGAGTTCAACATAAGGTTGAATCATCGGGTCCATTGGGACAAATTCGTGGACTCGAGTACGAAACCTTGATACATCCTATAATAGAAATAATATAACACTTGACTAAGTTGGTATTTCAAAATAAAATGGGGTTGGTGGAGATGAAACATAAAAAATTAGTATAAGAAAAAACTTACGTATGTTGCGATGTTTGCAACTGTTCCTCTATGTGCTTCGCCCATTGTGAGTAAAGACATATTCTTGGGGAGTTGGTGTAGATGAAATTGGAAGATGTTGTTGAAGATGAAATTGTAAAAGAAGTATTGTAGATGAAGTAGTGAGAATGTTGGTGTGGAAGAATTGTTGAAGGAGTGGATGTATTTATAGGCAAATGGATGAGAGCATAAAAATTTGTGTTTGCATGGTGTCTCCACCTCATTTGGCGACCATGTACAATCCTAAAGAGGGGGCGCCATTCAAATTGGCGACACCATAGATACATGCATGCAAGGCTAGTTCTGAATGCTTGGTTTCGAGGACTGACTCCATCGGGTCGCCACTTGAATTGGCGACCATGTACAAGCCTTAAGTGTAGGTGCCAAACCAATTGGCGACACCATCTGCATGTCTGACACGTGGCATTCTTGTCTCCTGCATGCTGAACAACTCACTTGTGGATGGCTTGCATGATTGACACATCATCTCTGACTATGTTACATGTCCGACACGTGTCTGTCTTGTCTTCTGCATGCTGATGACTAGCTTCTTGATAACTTGCATGGTTGACACATCGTCTCAGACTGTCTTGCATGACTGACACATCATCTAAGACCTAGCTTACATGTCAGACACGTGGCTGACACATCAACTCACACTGTCTTGCATGACAGACACATCATCTCATTACTAGCTAGCATGCTTGACACATCAACTCACACTGTCTTGCATGACAGACACATCATCTCATGACTAGCTAGCATGCTTGACACATCAACTCACACTGTCTTGCATGACAGACACATCATCTCATGACTAGCAAGCATGCTTGACACATCAACTCACACTGTCTTGCATGACAGACACATCATCTCAGAACTGGCTTGCATGCTTGACACATTATCTCAGAGTAGCTTCAATGTCCGACACATCATCTCAGAACTAGCTAGCATGTGAGACACTGATACCATCTATTTAAGTATCTTACTATCAACATCCAAGACACTTCACTCACATTCATCTGCACTTGCAAAATAGTCTTCATCTCCAAAATGTCATCTTCATCATTATACAGTGTCAATGTTCACTGCAACGGTGAAACTTTTGAGTCTGAGCTTCATGGTTTTTGTTTTAGAAACACTGATACCATTAGAATCACGGTCAAGAGAAATGCAACCTTTTTGCATTTGAAAAAAAGAATACAATCCTTTATAGGATCAGGTATTGTGTCAAAGATCACATATCAAAATCCTATATTTTTTTGAGAATGGTCAATGCAAGTTTTTCCCCCTTAAGGTACGAGATGATGAAGATGTTGAAAACATGTTTCTTAGTCATGAACATTCAGGCATGGATTGTATCGAGTTGTACATTACTCTATAACCATGTATACCGTCTCAACAGTCTCAACTAACCGATCGGGATGCAGCTGGTGAAGATGTTGCAGATGATGCACAATGGTCAGATGAACTCAACCCAGAAGCAGAAGTAGAAGTCGACGTTGTTGATGAAGAAGAAGAGGAGACCGAGATACAGGTTGATCACATGCTGAACAACGACGATGAAGATGATGCTTAACCACCACCAATACCTCCTAGTCATGCCTACAATCCTCCTCAACATATGACAAATATGGATCTTCACGACGATGAAACATCCGACAGTGTCTTCTATAATCCGTATCCGAGACCAGTAGGCGAATTAAAGGTGGGAGACATGTTTCGTACCAAAGAAGAATGTGTCTTGGCAATCAAAAAATTACACATGAACAACTTTGCTGACTTTACAGTGAAACGCACTGATTCTAGAAGGTATGTTATCGAATGTCGTAACATGCTTTGTAAGTTTCGTTTGGCTGCGTCTTACAAGAAGAAAAATGACTCTTGGGAGATCGCTTCAATAGACCCACCGCACAGTTGCGTTGCAACTAACGTTGAACAAGATCACCGTAAACTGAGCACAACTTTGATATGTCAAGACATTCTGCCATTGGTAAATAAAGACCCATCAGTGAAGGTGAGTATAATTATATCCCATATCCGAACAACATATAATTATACTCCATCTTACAAGTAAGCATGGATTGCGAGGACAAAGGCTGTTGAACAAGTTTTTGGCAACTGGGAGGATTCATTCAAGGAATTACCACGGTTTTTATGGGCACTAAAAACTTATGTCCCAGGAACTGTGGCAATTATGGAGACAGTGCCAGCATTGATGCCAGACGGAACCTGTGCTACAGGTAATAGAATATTTCACCGTCTCTTTTGGGCATTTGACCCGTGCATCAAAGGTTTCGCTTTCTGCAAACCTCTCTTGCAAATTGATGGCACTTGGTTATACGAAAAATACAAGGGTACTTTGCTCATGGCGGTTGCACAAGACGGTAACAACAATGTATTTCCCATTGCCTTTGCTCTTGTTGAAGGTGAAACGGCTGGTGGATGGGGTTTCTTTCTTCAACATCTCAGAACGCATGTCGCTCCACAAGCCAATCTATGTTTGATTTCTGATAGACATGCTGCCATTGAAAGTGCCTACAACAACCATGACAACGGATGGCATGATCCTCCTTCTACACATGTCTACTGTATTAGACACATTGCACAAAACTTCATGCGTGCTATAAAAGATAAGAATCTTCGCAAGAAGGCGGTGAATGTTGGGTATGCTTTAACTCAACCGTCATTTCAATATTATCGTGATGAAATTCGACTGTCTAATGAAGACGCGGGGAGATGGATAAATAACATCCCAGTAGAGCAGTGGACAAGAGCATTTGACGGTGGTTGTCGATGGGGCCACATGACAACAAACATTGTGGAATGCATGAACGGGGTTTTCAAAGGAATTCGAAATCTGCCGATAACCGCCTTGGTAAGATCAACCTATTATAGGTTGGCTTCTATGTTCGCAACCAGAGGTGAAAGATGGAGTGCAGTGTTAATGTCCGAACAAGTATTCAGTGAGTGTTGCATGAAGGTCATGAAAGAGGAGAGCATCAAAGCTACGACACACGCTGTAACAGTGTTTGACCGTCATAGACAAAATTTCAGCGTCCAGGAAACAATGGGCAACAACGAGGGGAGACCAAATTTAGCCTACGCTGTTAGACTACACAGAAGTTGGTGCGATTGTGGAAAATTTCAGGCCTTCCGCATACCTTGCTCCCATGTCATTGCATCATGCGCTTATACTCGTCAAGACGCTTACACCCATTTATCTGATGTGTACAAGGACAACACCATCATGAATGTATATAGTCAAAGCTTTTCAGTACTACCAATGGAGGATTACTAGCCTCCATATGAAGGAGATATTGTTTGGCACAATGAAGAGATGTGTAGAAAGAAGAAAGGAAGGCCAAACAGCACACGTATCAGAACAGAAATGGATTCCACAGATAAAATGATAAGATTATGGAGTATCTGTCGTCAACCAGGACACAACAAAAACAACTGTCCCAATCAAGGAGCATCATCTAGATCTTAAACTTTTTGTAACATTGTATCTAGATCTTAAGCTTTTTGTAACATTGTATTTCTGTAACAATCAATCATTATATATCATTAAGTTCTTGTTACAACGAGTTTCATAACCAACATCAGTACAAAACATCTAAAAACATAAATAATTCTAACTGATTACAACAATCAAATTAATGTCGTCTCGACCGAACATCATTTCCCTAGCATCCTTATCAGTCTTCATTCGCACCCAACCAAAGATACTGTCAAGTCTCTCAATACTTCTGATTTTTTCCCCTTCTGGTATTTTCCCGTCTAACCATCGAACCAGCTCCCTCTTCAGTTGATCTAACGTGGTGATGTTCCAAAACAGCATCAGCAATTGAGGTTTGTCTCTCGCATAAATCACCTTACCGTATCGGCGACGAACACCAAACATGATAGCCAAATGATTATATGAGTTGTTGAACAATTGGTCACGCAACGCATCTATTTATAAGACAAAAAAAGACATTTTATGAGGGAGTCTCCAATTTAGTTGGCGCCTTCTCTTAAAACCTACACATAGGCGCCAATTGGATTGGCTATGGCACCTGCCCTAGCCAATCCAATCGGCGCCTCCATTCAAGTTTTAACAACAGTCGCCATATGAACAACTTTCATGTTCATCAAAAATCCATTTGAAACTTGGAAGCTCATCATTCATTTCAAAACATTATAGGTCATTTTGACAGAAACCCTAATTTTGGGTTAAGTTCGCAGGGACCTAACTCACTCATTTTTAATTATTTTGAGGTGGGACCAACTTCATTGCAAAATTTAAGATGTCTACTTCAAATGTTATGTTGGACAAAATTTCATATTTCTAAAAGAAACACATGCGATAATGCAAGACATTATAGGTCAGATAACAGTTGAAAAACTCAGAAGTTCAACTTCAACTGCCCATAACTTTCTCATAAAAAATCCAAATGATGCAAAATTTATGTCCAAATTCATTGTCTTGAAAAGATCTACAACTTTCATGTTGGAGGTTTTTCCATTTGAGCCTTTTTTAAGGGTGTCGCCAATTGAATCGGCGCCTCCTCTTAAAAATTACACATAGGCGCCAATTGGATTGGCTAGGGCAGGTGCCCTAGCCAATCCAATTGGCGCCTCCTTGCAATTTTTAAGAGGAGTCGCCAATTCAATTGGCGACACCTCCTAAAAGTGGGGTAGATTGGGAATTTTGCTGAAAACTGAGTTATTTTGGGAATTTTTTCGAAAAATTGGGTTATCTCGGTAAAAAAACCTCAATTTAGCCGCTAGCCATTTATTTATTTTTATTTTATTTATAATTTTTTATTTACCTTTTCCATTCAACCTTTTGCCATATGACTAAATGGAGAGCAATTAACAACCAGATAAGGTAAGATAATTAAAATAGAAAAATGTGAAAATGAAAATACATTAAAACATATATTTAAAAATACAGCTAGTGCAAGTGGTTTAAAAAAAGGATAATTTTGTGTTGTGTCTATGATGTAGAATTTATTATATGTAAGCTGTGTGATCATAGCCCTCGCAAGTGTAAGGCATTATATATACCTGACCTATTTTCTATAAGAGTGACAAAAACACAAACACTAGTGTTTGTGGGGTAAACATATGTGTAAAGTGTAAACAATGTAGAGTAAGATAATTGAGAGAAGCATGGAAATCTTTATTTTATATCTCTACTTTATAAAATGTTTTGTGTGAGTAAGAAAAATTATTTATATAGTAGTGTGGTTAATTTTACCTTTTTAATATATTATTATTTTATTTTAATTTTACTTTTAAATTAATAAACTTTAAATCTTGAAATGGAATGGATAATATCGAATCAATATGTGAGATGAAATGGTTTAAAATAATAGATAAATAATTAAATAAAATAATAAATAAAAGATACACAAAATTGTTAACTCAATTTTGATGCAATAATAGCCACGTGAAAAGGAAATTCATTAATTATAAATAGTTAATAGTACACAACAATCTTATTTGAGCTTTATCAGGTAAAAGTCATTTTCTTATATTATATGAGAATTTTAATTCAGATTCACTCGAAATTGAGATCTCCTCATTTTCACTCAAACATTCTCAAAAGTGTTTGCAAGTCTTCAGCAATAAGAACATGATAAACTTCACAGAAAAAACATCATAACTTTGTCTATCAACAAATGGTAGAAATAAGATAGAGTTGAACACAACCAAGACACACCTTGTTTCTTAATCAACAAAACATACACGACTAGTTCATATCACGATGAACGTACATTATTTTATCTTTATATATAGTCAATTTAACTAGGATGACCCATTAGGTTTTCATAAACAAATCAATAGCATATTCAACCTTTAATAAAATATATATTTTAAATAAATATTTCTAAAATAAATCATGCAGATTGTAAAACAAAATGATTTTTTTCAAAAGATTTCTTTTCAAAACAAATCTTTCCAAAATAAATCACGCAAAAATATGGAACAAAGTAACATATGATCCATATATAATTTGTTCCCAAAGAGATCACAAAAAATCGGAATCAAACAAAAACTTTCCAAAAAGTAACTCACCACTGGATAACAAAGCCAAGATGTCTCAACAACTTACATGACATCTTGCTTAACATTTAGCCGATAAAAATAAGCGAATTCATATGAAATAACAAAATCCCATTTGACTATTTTTAGACAAAATAAAATTTGGAGCACTTCTAGCACAATAATCATAAGATAAGGCTAACACTAAGATAAATTGACCAAAACATAATCCATACATTCAATTAAAAGAACCAAACACAATTCACAACCACATAAGTGTCTCTTCTCCCCATTTTCCCCTCAAAATGGCCAAGGAGAAACAAGAACTAGGAGTCAGAACAGAAGGAGGGTACAAAGCCAACAAACCAGCCGAACAAATATTCAAACAACTCAATAGAAAACTAACAATCCAAAAGCCAAACAAATTAAATCAAAGAAACAGAGCAAGAGAGTCATTTTCAAAGACCTCTTCAACAACAACATCACCATCTTTTTCATTTCCAGAGCTGAACACATCATCATAGCCAGACTGGACACTTCACGAGAGTAATTAGAAAGAGTTGTAACATTGTCATCGCTAGGAATAGGAGGCTGAGAAATGGAATCTCTAGCATAGTGAGAGGTGAGGATCTTGATAATCCATTTCATACAAAGTACTCCTATAAGATGATGTAGTGATGCTCTCTTGTATGGCTTTTGACTCATGAATCTAATCCTTGAGAATATGGCTTCTTAAAGGCCCTAAGAGAGGAGCAACATCTACCATCTCTTCATCAATACTCAAATCAGTATCCTCAACAGGAGTAGGAAGCACAATGTTAGGAACATGTTCTCCAACAAATAACTTGTAACTAAGATTGAGAATGTTGGGAAAAACAACAACCTTATCATCACAAGTCATTATGTCCATCTTCTGATTAGAAAAATGCAACAAATCAAAGAAGAAAAACCAATAAATAACTTCATAACATAAGATTAAACATGCTTCACAAATTTCTCAAAAACATACTCCTCAAAATCAAAGTGTAGCGGTAAATTCATAATCATCAAGCTATGGATAATCTAGACATCAAATAACAAGAGTCGCCACCGCGCTTTTAATATTTCCAAGGGAAAAGGAAAAAAGTACGAACAAAACCCAAAAGTAAGAAGTTTTCAAATCAAAACTAATAAAAAGTCAGAGATTATAAGTAAGGGGGTTGGTTACACAAAGGGAAGGTGTTGAGTATGATTATTTACATATATGAGAATATGGACGATAGATAAAGAAATTACCTAATTAATTACTAAGCATGAAATTAATTTGATTAAAAAAAATTTATAAAAAAAATTCTTTAAAAGGTAAACAAATAATTAAAAAAACTTAATCATTTTAAAATCTAAACACCAAATTAACTACTAAAGAAATGTTGAATAAAATAAGCAAAGCACAAAATGGTATGTGGAGTGTAAATATGAATGAAGAGGGGGTATTAACAACATACTTCAATTGGGCCCAAACCCAATAAAAACTCTAGATAACAAAAAGGAAAGAAAATAATAAAATTAAAATAAATGAATAAATATATAGAATAATAAAATAAATAAATATGGAAAATGGGAGGGGCGAGACCCTTGCTGATATTATTCCCTTGTTTCTACTCCTTTTTTTTCAAAATAAAACATTAGCCAATAATAGGCCGACACATGGTGTAAGACCCCAATTTTGACCCTAAGATCCCTCATGCAATTTCATCATAAGCATTAGCATTGGGATCATACCTTGACATCCTTCTTACCCCTCTTTCATTGGGTTTGTTTTGGGAGAAATCACCAAGCACTATGTGATTGTATAATACTTGTATATTATCATTTTACTAACCAAAATATCAAAAAAAAATGTTTTTTGCATTTGCCTAACTCTTTTGTAGGTAGGGCATGATATTCATTGATCTATCAAGTTCATATATAGGGTTTGAGACCCTCATGACAAAGAGCATAACCATGAATTGATCCAAGAATGGTTATGAGCATCATATATAAGTTCCATTAATTCCTACATGTTATGTTGATCAAGTGTTCTTCAAGAGTTTGGAGGTGATTTGCCTTGGAAACCCTAGTTTGACTGGGTATCTTGAGTAACTTCTCCAACAAGCTATCTCACCAATTGATCAAATTTCTCAAGGGATACTTCAAAATTCATCATCTTATGCATATATGATCTACCATGAACCAAGAAAGTCCAAGGAATTGAACGTTAGCAAGTTGGTTGATGGTGGTTGGCTGGATGAATTCATCTAACCAAAACTGGGTCTTCCTAGACCCTATCTCATACACTTTTCACCATATGAAAATAATTCCAAGAGAAACGTTACTCTAAATAATATTCCAAACAACTTTCATGTTGATGCCTAGAGCTAGTTTTGCTTGGAAAATCATTTTCTATATTGAAACATTATAGGTCATTTTGTCTAAACCCTAATTTGAAAGTCAACTTCCCAAGGCCATAACTTGCTCAATTTTTATGAGATGAAATATTTCCAAGTTTCAAAATCAAATTCAAGATGTCTACTTTAACTTTTATGTTTAAAGTGAAAGCAAATTCAACTTTTATGAGCATGTGATATGAGGATACATTATAGGTCATTTTTTACCTATACCATTGAACAAGTGATTTTTCCAAACTTCAAAAATGCATAAATCAGTCATTATAAATCCAAATGACATGAAATTGGTTACCATTTTGAAGTTATCTGGAAGATCTACAACTTTAATGAAGACACTTTTCTCATTTGAAGCTCACATAAAAAGTTAAGTAAGGTGGAATATTGAGATATATGGCTTGACACTTAGAAAAAATTTCAACATGTTGAAATTTCCAAACTTCCACCTCAAAATTCTCTATGTTCCAAGCTCTAAATGAAAAAGTGTTTAACATCAAGCTTGTTCCCCTTGATCCAAGCTTTCCAAAGAACCCAAGTTCATGCATTTTGGACAAATATTGCTAGATCTGTGCATGGCTTTAATAGGGCTGCATCATTGGAAAGAATCAAATGTACAAACTTCATTTCAACTTGCCTTGCCATTCAAGCTTCATTCAGACTTCAAGTTGAATCATTTTAGACCTTAATGCATTGCATCATGGGCTTGTACATGCCCATGCACTCGTGCCATCCACATTGCCAATTTTGGACAGATTTTGAAGTGTGCAAATATCATTCACTTTGGCTATAAATAGAAGGCTTATGAGCTCATTTGAATCACACTTTGCGCGTCAGCTTTGCCCCCCATTGAAACCATCTCATTCTAAAGGAAAACCTGAGAAATTTCAATTTAAAATTTGAGTTTGAATCTCAACTGTTGGAGATTCAAGAACTCCAGGATCCACAACCTTGCAACCTCTCCAATCACTTCCTATTAGCTTCTCAAGTGTGATAAGATCGTGTTTGAAGCAAGCAACACCAAGAACTACATAGCATTGAAGGTAATTTTCAGAAAACTTCATCTCTTCGATTCTCACTCAATTCTACTCAATTCTCTTGGATCTTTGGTTGTCTGAAGTCCTACCAATATAGGCAAGAAGATTGAGTTGTTTATAGGTCAAATCGAAGCAACTCAGTTGACACATCTCAAAGTTCAACTCCTCATATCTTTCTATATATGTGGAGTTAGTTAAAATTGAGGTCAGATTCATGCTCTACGCCATTTTTTCTTTCAGATCATGTCCTCCTTTTTTATTTTGGTGATGGTTAAGGGTGGACCAGTCCGATGAGGTCCACCGGAGAAGAAGACCGGAGCTACAGCTCTGGCCGTGTGTTGGCACGTCTCAAACCGTAGGATCCTTGCAAAACATTTTAATCTCGTATGTTGGTTTTAAATACCATCCCTGCAGCGTATTGACTAGTGTCCATTGTGGAACTGATCGCGACTTTATGAGTCGAATTTGGGGTACAAACTGCAAGTGCACAGTTCTATCGCGTAGTTTTAAAAGATATCGATCCCACAGGGACTTATGAACCGATATACCGTTTTCTAAGGTTACTTCGTAAATCTAAGGCGAATAATACTTTGATTGTTTGGGGGAAAAGTTAAAACTAAAATAAGATCTAAATTAAATATTAATTAAGCGGATATCGGTATGTAGTTCGTCGTAATTAGGGAATCAATTCTTCGTTGGTTTCTTGGTTTTAAAACAAATCCTTTCGGTAGACACTATTGATTAAAAGTCTTATCTCAAACTCTCGCTCTGTTGAATAAACTATGATTTTATATTAACGTAGCTGTCACTTATTAGTTAAGTCCAAAAACCACTTTTTGAAAACAATAGAATCCGTAGAAACTCTTTTTAAGAAAACACTAATCGTTTAAACACCCTTATCTCAAACTCTCGCTCTATTGACTTAGGTTATATAATTAAATTCAAATGCTTAACTCTCGTCCTCACATTCAACCTTTAAAAATACTTTTTGAAAAAGATTAGAATTTAATTAACTCTAAAAATTGCTCTCGCCCTGATCTAGAATTAATGTCCAATTAACACTGTCCAGTCAAAAACTCAAACTCTCGTTCTATTGCTTTTAACTTCTTTATGTCTTTTACTTTCGTACAAAAACCTTGTTATTAAACCTGTAAATTGAGACCGTGAAAAGAGTGATTTTAATTTTAAACTTAATTAAACCAACTTGGTTTTGATTCCTTCATTCCACTTACTCTACATACCGATACCTAAATAAATTAGCCAGACATGCTAAACAGATCTAAATAATTATCATGCATAAACAAAATCATCTCAGGCAAATAATATAAATAAACAGTAAAACAGGGCATATATAAATTCAAACAATAATTAAAGAACCTGAGAAATTAAATAGCAGTCTTGAACACTCCACCACAGACCGGTTGGATTTGTTCTTGAATTCTTTAATCAAACAGAAAAATAAAAGCGAAGGAATAAAAAACTAGATTCTAACGTAAGGTTAGATCCGGTGAAAGGTACACAATAGTTTCCGGTGTAGAAACTATTGTGCGAAAAATTAATTAATTGCTGGAAGCTTAACTGGAAAAGAAAATAAAAATAAAAGCTGAAATTAAAAACAAAAACAGTAAAGGAAATAATGGTATGCTTGCACGGCTGGAAGAAGAAAATTGAACGAAGGGAAGAGGAACCGACGAAGAAGCAAAACGTCCCGAGGGTTTGCCAAAAACAATTATTTATATTGGTCTCTTCTCGTAACTGCTTCCAAAGGTCTTCCACGTAAAAAGGGTCTTCACGTGCCAAATGGTCAGGCGTACAAATAGGCCTCAACGTCTCTGAAGCCAAAAATATAGGAGACTGGTGTGACATCCGTCACACCATGTGTTACGCTCGTAACACAAGTGGGTAAAGCGTGACGCTCGTCACAGCCTATGTGACGCTCGTCACAGGTGCAGCGCCTGTGCTTTTTGGGCTGGGCTTTGGCTTTTTGATATTTGCTTCTTTTCATTCCTTTTTTCACCTCCTTTTCTTCCTTTTTCACTTGTGCTTCAAATAAACTACCTGGGATAAATAGAAAGAAAATACCGAGTAATATCGCGTAAAATGAAATAAATTGAAGTAAATAATAATATAATTTAATTAAATTAAGTCCTAGAATGTGATATTATTTCATGTTATCAAACTCCCCCATACTTAGATCTTTGCTTGTCCTCAAGCAAAATACAGTATAGAACTTGTTTTTAAGATTTTAGCCAGATGAAATTTCAAAACACACATCAATTCGTACTAGGTTGCATGTAAACCTTGTTTAGAAGTAACTTGAGTTCAATCTTGACATCAACAACCACCGTCACAACCTCAGATAACCCCACCTTATGCAAACCAGTTCGAGTAATGCCATTATAGCTATCCTAGTTCCTTTACTCTTATTTCACCCGTTTTCATTCTAGCGAAATCACATTAAGCCCTTTATCTTTTCGCGCACATAGTGGAGTAACCGGTTAGTGATTCTGATCCCCTTTTTGCTAGAAGTTCTGGTACATAAGTCGGATAACTTCGTTATTCAGTCCATTGCAAATTGCGGGGGATCGGACCGTAGTCCGCCCTACCAAGTTCAGTACCAGATACCTGCTGAACCAACTCATAATGGATCTTTCATATTATGCTTTTGTATGATCTGCAACCTTTAGATTAAATGATCTGGTAAGGATCACCTAACTTAATTAGTGCATTTCCTGATATATATATTTTTTTATGTTACTTTGGGAATCATTCACTTATATTCATCGGCTCTCCACGTAGTTTGCTATTAAGATGGTGCTGACTTCTTGTATAAACTACTCGGGGTTACTATAAAGTTAAAAATCCAGGGACTTGTATAACAGCTGCCTTTCTGATCTAACATGTTGAGGTTTGTTTAGAGTGTCGGGGCGGTAATAGTTTTAGTCTTAATTTGTCTCAAGTTTGATAAAATAAGCAACCTTTATACTTACTAAGTGTGTTGAATATTTGTTATGGCTCGTGGAAATTTTGAGGGAATGGATAATAGGAATTTTTCACACTTGGGACTTAACTTAAAATAAATCTATATTATAAGAAATATTTTTTTTTATATATAAGGGAAATAACAATGAAAAGAAAGATACATACTTGAAAAAGAAAAAGGAGGATAGAAAGAACACGGTTCCCCCCCCCCCCCCCCCATACTTAAATGAAACATTGTCCTCAATGTTTCAAAGAAAACAAAAGATAAGTAAAAAAGAGAGAGGAAAAAGAAACTAAAGTTAATGCTGCCTGCCGCCTCTTGTTCTTGGACCTGGTGATCGTTGATGTACTTCTAAGTTGTCAAACCTGCTAAGCAAATCAGTGAACCGCTGGTCGGTTATG
Source organism: Lathyrus oleraceus (assembly GCF_024323335.1). Taxonomy (NCBI): domain Eukaryota; kingdom Viridiplantae; phylum Streptophyta; class Magnoliopsida; order Fabales; family Fabaceae; genus Lathyrus; species Lathyrus oleraceus. The sequence continues at coordinate 442,842,365 of NC_066582.1, read as the reverse complement.
GCATTCCTCTCTTCCTGTTGTTGTTGCATTTGGCGCATCATTTGCATCATTTCGAGATTCTGTGCTTGCATACCATCAATAGCATCCATGATGTCGTCGTTGGTTGCAGGCCTTCTTCGTCGACGACGTCGTGAGGATGGGCCAGCTGCATTATCGGAAGGGTTGAGCGGGACTGATTGTTGTGCAGGAGCATGATCACCGTGCTCCATTTCTTCGAACTCGTCTGTAGACGGGTTTGCATGTGAAGGCTCGGTAGCTTCGGGAGCATTCAGATCATAGAGGTGGCGGTTGGGGTTGGTGACATCTGTTAGGGAAATGTTGGGTAGAACAACGCTTGGGACTGCCTGGTTATTCACCATAAGGTAATATTTTCCGTCTACTCGGTTCTTAATTAGGCGGCTAAACCGACAGTAGCTTATATCCATAAATAGGGGAGGTAAAGATTCTAAAGTTTGGAGTCGGTCCCCTAGGTTTAAGCCAAGTGCTATGGTGGTGATTAATCCACCAATTACAAAAGGTTGACGGCCTCTATCACATAAGGTGCGGATATGATGAAATAGGAAGGAGGCGGCGTTTACCTTAGTATTCGGTTCGAAGACGCATTCGAGGAAGAATAACTCCTTTGCGTTGACCTTGCTGTTGTTTGGTCTTCCAAAAACTGTGTTTTGCAGGATGCGGATAAAGTACCGGATAGTTGGGTTATGTATATGGGAAACAAGGAGCTCTTCCCAGTTGTTGGCATCTACACCGGATATTTTCCTAAAGAGGTCGAAAGCGGCAACTGTGTTCCAGTTTGAGTTTGGAGGGATTCTGGGGTAGACTTGACCTTCTATGGGGAACTGTAGCATGGTGCTCAATTGGTTTTGGGATAGGGAGTATTCGGTGTTGAACATACGGAAGGTTGCGGTACCGATTAAGAATTCGTCTTCACCGGTGGGAGTGTTGTAAGAATAGGAACTTAAAAATTCTAAGGTTAGGGATGGGTAGGTAGGTTGATTATGCGTGCATAGGAAGGTTAAATCAGCAAGACGGAGCATCCATTCTATACCTTGAAGTAATCTAATTCTTGTAAACAAGTTAAATCAGGATACCTGGTAGAGGTGACACCTCGTTGTTGGAAACGCTCGAACTGCTCCCTTTGATAATTATCATCTTCGGATCGGAAGATGATATTTCCGAAATTTTGATTTCCCGCCATACTGATGAATGAGTTGGAAGAAGTAATTAGGAAAGAAAAGAAAATATATTTGATTGTATAGAATAGTTGTGATGTAGGAAGAAAGGTATGGTGGGTATTTATAGGAAAAATTTTGAAGTTGGAAAGGGATTGGTTGAAAAGTAAATAAATGTGGGTAAATGTGAATAAATGGGGAAGGTAAAAAGGTGAAGAGGTGTAACGGTCGTCTCCAACGGCTTTGTAACGTTCACCTAGTCAGAAGGGTGTTACGCTCGTTACAGGGGCATGACGGGCGTCACAAGCACTTGGCGTGACGTCCGTGATAGATTGTGTGACGCTCGTCACACAGTTATATTGGCATGGTTTCTGCTTGCGTTCTTCATAATGATTTTGGTAATTTATTTTTTTTGTTTTTTTTGTTTTGTTTCAGATTATTTTATTCTGCTATTTAAATTTCCCCTGCATGCTATTCTACTTTGTATAATAGTGCATAAATATATTTTTTCTTTAATAAGTTATGTAGGCAGCAACAGTAGAGAGCATTTTTGATAGATATTGCATAATTCATAATAAAGTAAAATAAATCAATAGCTTCATAAAATAATCATAATGTAACATTGGAAAGAAAAAAACAAAAATGCGAAAGAGAAACAAATACGAACATAATTTGAAATAACATTAATGAATAATCTAACTAAAAACTAAATAACTAAGAAAAACGACTTCTATCCATCTGCATGATCTCTGGCCGGAGGAGCAAAGGAGTTAACACGGTATAGCAACTCGTGAAACTGATTTGTCATACTGTTCATGTATCCCAGGAATTCGTGTCTCATGTTAGCGAACTCTTCTCTGAGGGCGTCTTGTTCTGACATCAAAGCTTCAATGGCAGTGTTATAATCAGTTCCGGGCATATGATGTCTAAGGTCGGGTATTGCCGATTCTTCGGTCTGAACAGGTTGAGGAGGAGGATCAATATCATAGTAACCAGATGGTGGCTGAGGGTCAGATTCAGCATAAGGAATCTGATCATCACAAATCTCATAGTCCTGGATGAATTCAGTGGATCTAGCAGGAGAGGGGGTTTCGTTCAGATTGTAGAGCCAGTTATTGCGGTTATGAACACTAGTCCTAGGACTAGGCATGGTGAATAGGCAAAGAACATGGTTATTAATTATAAGCTCAAACTCTTCAGATCCTAGGTTTGCTATAAACATAGTGTTGAAGAGGAAGGGTATACTCATAATAGTAATGCCACAAAAAGGGTTTAAGTCAAGCATAGGCTGACGTAATCCGATAGCATTACCAATCATGGTTATCAAACCGCCTATTCGAATTGGTGCTCGTTCATCTTGGATAAGGTGGTCAAAGTTTGCCAACATAAAAGTGGCACCGTTTACTGGACGGTTCTGGGAAGCACAAAATATGATGAAGAGTTCATCACGTGAAACTGAGGTACTATTTGGCTTCTTCCCAAATAAGGTGTGGGTCGGGATCTTATGGAAATAACGAAAGGCCGGGTTATGTATGTTTCTAGAGAGAAACTCATGTTCCTCGGGATCGTCATTTCCAGTCAAGTTACCCCAAAAGTGTTCAAGTTCTCTATATTCAAAAAGTTCTTCTTGGCTCACTGTGAATGTGTCAAAGGAGGTAGGGAAACCTAAAAGGTTGGTAAAATCTTGAATGTTAAATTGATACTCCATGTTAAACATTCTGAACTGGATGAAACCTCTGCTTATTCCTTTTCCATGGCTGGGTAGATAGATCACAGAACTAAGGAATTCTAGAGTCAGTCTCCGGTAAGTGACAAATTGTCTTCGAATAGGAGTGGTTTCCCACCCTATTTGACTCAGCAAATACAGGACACTTTCTCTTAGTCCAAGGGCAGTCATTGCCCAGTCATCAGCATACAGACTATGTAGCATCTCTCTCGTGGCTAGTTCCTCAGACTTTTGTTTTTGAGCTTGCCCTCTGAATTTGATACCCATACGATCAATTTGTCCCATCAGGTTAGTGTTAGCTAGAGAAAAGAAAAACAAGAGTTTTAGTCAGGATTTGGCCAAATGCCGAAAGAAGAAGAGAAAAGTTTTTAATAAATAAAAATAAATTAAGAATGAATACTAAACAAAATTTAAAAGAATAATTAAGGAGAAAATAAAAAAAATATAAATATTTGTGGGTTGTCTCCCACTAAGCGCTTTGTTTAATGTCGCAAGCTCGACATAAAAACTATCAAATATAATTTATAAGTTCTGGAGGCATTTCGTCTAAGTGCAAGACTTGCGAATCTTCATTGTTTTCTGCATAGTGATAATGTTTTAGACGTTGCCCGTTTACGGTAAATGGTTCCATAGATTTGCTTTTAATTTCTACTGCTCCACTGGGAAAAACATTGGTGATTTGAAAAGGACCTGACCATCTAGATCGTAGTTTTCCCGGGAATAACTTTAGCCTAGAGTTAAATAAAAGGATTGTATCGCCTTGTTTGAAGATTTTCCTTGATATGCGCTTATCATGCCATTGTTTTGTTCTTTCTTTGTAGATTCTGGCATTTTCGTAAGCGTCTCTTCTGAGTTCCTCTAATTCGCTTATATCAAGGATTCTCTTTTCGCCGGCGGCCTTATAGTTTAAATTTAAATTTTTAATAGCCCAATAGGCTTTATGTTCTAATTCTACCGGGAGGTGACAGGATTTTCCATAAATGAGCTTAAATGGGGTTGTCCCTATGGGAGTTTTATAAGCAGTTCGGTAAGCCCATAAAGCTTCTGGTAATTTCAATGACCAGTCTTTCCTTGAAGTGGCGACTGTTTTCTCTAGTATCTGTTTGATTTCTTTGTTAGACACTTCCACTTGCCCACTGGTTTGAGGGTCGTAAGGTGTCGCTACTCTATGTCTTACGCCATACTTAAGCAGTAGTTTTTCGAGTATCTTGGATATGAAATGCGATCCACCATCACTGACTACTATTCTTGGGACACCAAACCTTGGAAATATTATATTCTTAAAGAGTCTAGTTACTACTCGTGTGTCGTTTGTTGGAGAAGCTATAGCTTCAATCCATTTTGATACGTAGTCAACTGCCACGAGTATGTATTTGTTACCGAAAGAGGATGGAAAAGGTCCCATGAAGTCTATTCCCCACACGTCGAAAATCTCTACTTCCAAAACACCCTTTTGTGGTATCTCGTCACGTCTAGATATGTTTCCTGTGCGTTGACATCTGTCACATTTCTTAATAGCTGCATGCACATCCTTCCATATATTTGGCCAATAGAAACCGACTTGTAGGATTTTAGAGCAGGTCTTGGATGTACTTGCATGTCCACCATAAGGAGCGGAGTGACAGTGTTGGATTATATTTTCTACCTCTTCTTCGGGTATACACCGAAGGAAAATACCATCGGGGCCTCTTTTAAAAAGTAAGGGGTCATCCCAGTAATAATGTTTTATGTCATAGAAGAATCGTTTCTTCTGCTGGTAGGATAAGGTAGGTGGAACTATTCCGGCAGCTAAATAATTGACGAGGTCAGCGTACCACGGTGTAACAGATATAGCTAAGGTGGTTTCTACCTGTTTATCAGCGTTATTTTCTTCCAAAGTAGCTATAAGCTTATCGTACGAGAAATCATCGTTAATTGATGTTCTTTCTGGTTCAAGGTTCTCAAGTCTAGAGAGGTGATCTGCTACTACGTTTTCAGTTCCTTTCTTGTCTTTGATTTCCAAATCGAACTCTTGTAGCAACAGGATCCACCTTAGGAGTCTAGGTTTAGCATCCTTTTTTGTTAAGAGGTATTTGATAGCAGCGTGGTCAGTGTAGATGATTATTTTGGCTCCGACCAAGTAAGAACGAAATTTATCTAGTGCAAACACTACTGCTAGGAGTTCTTTCTCGGTTGTGGCGTAATTCATTTGTGCTTCATCTAGAGTTCTACTTGCGTAATATATAACGTGAAGCTTTTTATCTTTTCGTTGTCCTAAAACAGCACCTACAGCGTAATCACTGGCATCACACATTATTTCGAATGGTTCGTTCCAATCTGGTGTCTGCATTATGGGCGCGGAGATCAATGCTTGTTTAAGCGTTTGAAATGCTTCTAAACAGTTATTGTCGAATATGAATTCAGCATCCTTCATCAATAGCCCGGTTAAAGGTTTAGTTATTTTAGAGAAGTCTTTAATGAATCGTCGATAAAAACCGGCATGTCCTAAGAAGCTTCGTACTTCTCTCACAGTTTTCGGGGGTTAAAGGTTTTCGATTACCTCTATTTTGGCTTTGTCTACTTCAATTCCTCTGTTCGAGATGATGTGTCCTAAAACAATTCCTTCTTGTACCATAAATTGGCATTTTTCCAAATTAAGTACTAGGTTTACTTTTACACATCGCTCTAGAACTCTTTCTAGGTTTTCAAGGCATTCTTCAAAGCTTTGTCCGCATACGGAAAAGTCATCCATAAATACTTCCATGATGTTTTCTAGAAAATCAGCGAATATTGCCATCATGCACCTTTGGAAGGTTGCAGGAGCATTACACAAGCCAAACGACATTCGTCTATAAGCGAAGGTACCAAAAGGACACGTGAACGTTGTCTTTTCTTGGTCATCAGGGTGAATCGGTATTTGAAAGAAACCTGAGTAACCGTCTAGATAGCAGAAATGAGAATGTTTTGCTAATCGTTCTAACATCTGGTCAATGAATGGTAAAGGGAAATGATCTTTTCGGGTTGCTTTGTTTAGTTTCCTATAGTCAATGCACATTCTCCATCCCGATTCGATTCGTTTGGTTATAGTTTCTCCTTTTTCATTTTCAATGACTGTTATGCCTCCTTTCTTTGGTACTACGTGTACAGGACTAACCCATTTGCTGTCAGATATAGGATATATGATACCTGCCTCTAATAACTTGGTTATTTCCTTATTCACTACCTCACTCAGGATCGGGTTTAGTCTCCTCTGGTGTTCCCTAGAAGTTTTACAGTCTTCTTCTAGCATGATGCGGTGCATACAAATAGAGGGACTTATTCCTTTAAGATCGGTGATGTTGTATCCTAGTGCGGTTGGATATTTTCTTAAGATATGCAGGAGTTTTTCTGTTTCGAGTCTTCCTAGGTCAGCATTAACTATCACTGGTCGTTCAAGTTCTAAGTCTAGGAATTCATATCTCAGATTTTTGGGAAGTGTTTTCAGGTCTAGGGTTGGTTTCTTAAGGCATTGCGTAGGGTCCGGTGTTATTGCTAAACATTGGTTAAGTTTGTCTTTTACAAGATAGTCGGATGATTTGCCTTTTTCTAACTCTGTTTCTTTTATGCATTCATCGATGATATCCATGAAGTAACATGTATCTTCTATTGCAGGTGCTTTCAAAAATTGGGAAAGAATGAACTCAATTTTCTCTTCTCCTACTTCGAAAGTGAGTCGTCCTCGTTTTACGTCTATGATTGCACCGGCAGTTGCTAAGAACGGTCTTCCTAGTATAATGGGTGTAACTTCATCTTCTCTAATGTCCATAATTATAAAATCAGTTAGAATGTAGAATTGACCTATGCGCACTGGAACGTTTTCAAGAATTCCTACAGGATATCTAACGGAATGATCTGCTAGTTGCACAGACATTTTAGTTGGTCTTAATTCTCCCATTTCAAGTCTCTTGCATATGGATAAAGGCATAACACTAATATCGGCTCCTAAATCGCATAAAGCTTTGTCAATGACAAATTTTCCTATGTGACAGGGTATAGAGAAACTATCTGGGTCTTTAAGTTTAGGAGGCATATTCTGGATTATAGTGCTACATTCAGCGGTGAGTGTAACGGTTTCGCTATCTTCAAGTTTCCTTTTATTAGAAAGAATTTATTTTAAGAACTTGGCATATGAGGGCATCTGCGTAATAGCTTCTGTAAACGGAATTGTGACGTTTAATTGTTTTAGTAGGTCAACAAATTTTTTGAATTGGCCCGCATCTTTGGTTTTAATAAGCCTTTGAGGGTAAGGGATAGGTGGTTTATAAGGTGGTGGAGGTACATAAGGTTCCTTCTTTTCTACGGTTTCCTTATTGCTCTCTTCCTTTTCCTTAGGTTCACTTTCCTCCTCAGTTGACTTTTTTGAGTTTTGGTTTTCTATCCTTGGGTCAGACGGTCCTTCCACTTCCGTTCCACTTCTCAGTATAATTGCATGAGCGTGGCTTCTTGGGTTAGTTTGGGGTTGGCCAGGAAATGTACCAGTTGGGGCAGCAGTAGGCGCTTGTTGTTGAGCTACTTGTGATATTTGCGTTTCCAGCATTTTGTTATGGGTAGCCAGGGCATCTACTTTACTTGCTAGTTGTTTAATTTGTTCGCCAGTGTGTACATTCTGGTTTAAGAAATCTTTATTGGTTTGCTGTTGAGAAGCTATAAAGTTTTCCATCATGATTTCCAAATTGGATTTCCTAGGGGCGTTATTGTTAGGTGTAGATGGGATCGGCTTTTGATATCCCGGAGGTATAGCTGGGGCTTGATTTGGAGATTGTCCAGGTGCGTATAAAGCATTATTACTCTTATATGAAAAATTGGGATGATTCTTCCAATTTGACAATCTGCAGGAGTGTGACCTTGGATTCCACAGACTTCGCAATTCTGAGTTATGGCTACCACGGTGGCTGGAGGTGATACATTTAAACTTTCAATTTTCTGGACCAGAGCATCCACTTTTGCATTAACATGATCAAGGTTACTTATCTTGTACATGCCAGTTTTCGTCTGAGGTTTTTCCACCATTGTTCGTTCGCTTCCCCACTGATAGTGGTTTTGAGCCATGCTTTCGATAAGTTGGTAAGCATCAGCATAAGGTTTGTTCATTAGTGCACCACCTGCGGCGGCGTCTATTGTTAACCTCGTGTTGTATAGGAGACCATTATATAAGGTATGAATTACTAACCAGTCTTCTAAACCATGGTGTGGACAAAGTCTCATCATGTCTTTGTATCTTTCCCATGCTTCGAAGAGAGACTCGTTATCTTTCTGTTTAAATCCATTTATCTGGGCTCTTAACATAGCTGTTTTGCTTGGCGGAAAATATCGGGTAAGAAAAACTTTCTTCAACTCGTTCCATGTGGTGACTGAGTTGGAAGGAAGAGATTGAAGCCATCTTCTAGCGCTATCTCTTAACGAGAAAGGAAAAAGACGAAGTCGAATAGCCTCTGAAGTGACACCGTTAGCTTTAACAGTATCAGCGTATTGGACAAATACGGATAAATGAAGGTTTGGATCCTCGGTAGGATTTCCAGAGAATTGGTTCTGTTGCACTGCCTGCAACAGTGATGGTTTAAGTTCAAAGTTGTTTGCTTCGATTGCGGGTGGAGCAATACTCGAATGCGGCTCATCTTGCGATAGAGCGGCGTAATCTCGAAGAGCACGAGCTGGTTCTGCCATCTCGGGTATCTGCGAAGGAAGAAGATTTTTGAGATCAGGAAGTTCGACAGGAGGGAGATTGTTTGCAGCACGATATTCCCAAATTCGTCGTAAGACTCGGAGATATAGTTCGATATCGTTGATTCGTAAGTAGAACGACTCTCCTTGTGAGCGAGTGTGTGGCATACAAATCAACGAAAGAAAGAAAAGAAAAGGAAAATAAGCCTTAGTCTCTACAGCGTAACAGAAGAGTTACGATATCGACTAAATAAAAGTCCCCGACAACGGCGCCAAAAACTTGATCGCGACTTTATGAGTCGAATTTGGGGTACAAACTGCAAGTGCACAGTTCTATCGCGTAATTTTAAAAGATATCGATCCCACAGGGACTTATGAATCGATATACCGTTTTCTAAGGTTACTTCGTAAAGCTAAGGCGGATAATACTTTGATTGTTTGGGGGAAAAGTTAAAACTAAAATAAGATCTAAATTAAATATTAATTAAGCGGATATCGGTATGTAGTTCGTCGTAATTAGGGAATCAATTCTTCGTTGGTTTCTTGGTTTTAAAACAAATCCTTTCGGTAGACACTATTGATTAAAAGTCTTATCTCAAACTCTCGCTCTGTTGAATAAACTGTGATTTTATATTAACGTAGTTGTCACTTATTAGTTAAGTCCAAAAACCACTTTTTGAAAACAATAGAATCCGTAGAAACTCTTTTTAAGAAAACACTAATCGTTTAAACACCCTTATCTCAAACTCTCGCTCTGTTGACTTAGGTTATATAATTAAATTCAAATGCTTAACTCTCGTCCTCACATTCAACCTTTAAAAATACTTTTTGAAAAAGATTAGAATTTAATTAACTCTAAAAATTGCTCTCGCCCTGATCTAGAATTAATGTCCAATTAACACTGTCCAGTCAAAAACTCAAACTCTCGTTCTATTGCTTTTAACTTCTTTATGTCTTTTACTTTCGTACAAAAACCTTGTTATTAAACCTGTAAATTGAGACCGTGAATAGAGTGATTTTAATTTTAAACTTAATTAAACCAACTTGGTTTTGATTCCTTCATTCCGCTTACTCTACATACCGATACCTAAATAAATTAGCCAGACATGCTAAACAGATCTAAATAATTATCATGCATAAACAAAATCATCTCAGGCAAATAATATAAATAAACAGTAAAACAGGGCATATATAAATTCAAACAATAATTAAAGAACCTGAGAAATTAAATAGCAGTCTTGAACACTCCACCACAGGCCGGTTGGATTTGTTCTTGAATTCTTCAATCAAACAGAAAAATAAAAGCGAAGGAATAAAAAATTTGATTCTAACGTAAGGTTAGATCCGGTGAAAGGTACACAATAGTTTCCGGTGTAGAAACTATTGTGCGAAAAATTAATTAATTGCTGGAAGCTTAACTGGAAAAGAAAATAAAAATAAAAGCTGAAATTAAAAACAAAAACAGTAAAGGAAATAATGGTACGCTTGCACGGCTGGAAGAAGAAAATTGAACGAAGGGAAGAGGAACCGGCGAAGAAGCAAAACGTCCCGAGGGTTTGCCAAAAACAACTATTTATATTGGTCTCTTCTCGTAACTGCTTCCAAAGGTCTTCCGCGTAAAAAGGGTCTTCACGTGCCAAATGGTCAGGCGTACAAATAGGCCTCAACGTCTCTGAAGCCAAAAATATAGGAGACTGGTGTGACATCCGTCACACCATGTGTTACGCTCGTAACACAAGTGGGTAAAGCGTGACGCTCGTCACAGCCTATGTGACGCTCGTCACAGGTGCAGCGCCTGTGCTTTTTGGGCTGGGCTTTGCCTTTTGATATTTGCTTCTTTTCATTCCTTTTTTCACCTCCTTTTCTTCCTTTTTCACTTGTGCTTCAAATAAACTACCTGGGATAAATAGAAAGAAAATACCGAGTAATATCGCGTAAAATGAAATAAACTGAAGTAAATAATAATATAATTTAATTAAATTAAGTCCTAGAATGTGATATTATTTCATGTTATCAGGAACGCACGTTGAGGACCACTTGATATGCCACCTCAATTAATGAGGGAGATCAAGTGGTCCACGTTTTTTGCTATTTTCTGATTTTCATTTTAATCCTTTTATTTTCATTAATTCATATTAATTTTAATATTGATCCAAAAAATATGAGAGTTTCACCAAAAAAATTCAAATAATTTCCTCTTTCATATTTTGAATTAAAATTATTTTTTGGGTCATTATTAATATTTTTCATGATTTAATTGATTTTGTATTTATTTTTAATTGTTTAAAAATACTTTTAAGTCTTTAAAAATTCTAAAAAAAAACTCTCCAATGTCCTTTGACCTTGTTTGACCTATGATAAATCTCATGGCCATTTCTTTGGTGTTTTGATGAGGTTTTAGGAATTTGACAAACCATATTTAATTTAAATGTATTATTTTAGTCTCTTTAAATTTAAATAAATGTCAATTAATTGTGTTGACAAATTGTGATGATTTGTTTGAGTTTGACTCTTGTTGTTGGGTCTTGGTCAAGGTTGATTTGAATTTGTCAAGTTAATATCATTGGATTTAGGAGATTGATGGAATGTACATTCCATCTCCCAAAATGATATCTCAAAATCCTAAGGCTAGTTGATGGAAAAATCAACATAAGTATGGATGAGATTAGGCCACCTCTTTTTGCATATTCTTTTTGTGTGTGGTATATTTCATGAGCATAGTCCATTATACTATGTCTCTAACATGCATTAACACCAAAATTCTATTGTCCGGCCTCAAATAGTTGTGACTTCTACATAAGTCCAGTTACGATTGCTTAACATAGCGCTAAATTTTGTGACACAAAAGGCATAGCATTCTAGTTAGTGACTTTGCCTTTTTTCCTTCCTTTGGAGGATGTCTTGGCTCAAGGATCCATGCTTATGATAAGTGGGTTGAGTGTTCTCCAAAGAATGACTTAAAAAATAAAAAGCAAAAGAAAAACAATACTAACTTCTAACTCATAACTAAATTTTAATTTCAAGTCATTTACTTTAATGTCATTTAATTTTAGTTTTTATTCATTTGCCATTATTCATACCATTCTAATTGTTTATGTTAATGCAATTTTCACTTTGTCCACTTGGACCTTATTGTGTGATATATTCCATTTTGTGTATACTTTGTTTGTTTGTGTGATCTTTGACCATTAATGTACATAATAACAACAAAAATCCTATAAAAAAATTGTGTGGACTGTTGACTTGATCTTGGACAAATGGACTTAGAATTTAGGCAACATTCATATGCTAAAGGACTTGATCAATGCCAACTTTCTGTGAAACCAAGTGCTTGCAATTTGAAACTTCATTTGATACATCTTTAAAGATCCCTTTGAGTTCATTTGCAACATGATCATTGTGAAGCTGTTATTTTGAACCTGTGACTTGTGAATTCATCTATTACATGGGCTATCTTAAGGAAGATCATGGAGTGGCTAAGCTTGGATGTGGCTATCTTTATTTGATGCCTTGCTCTTCAAGATTGATATAATTGTGCATTTGTGTGTTGCTTGATTCTAAATGTCCAAGGGAATTTGGGTTTCTATTGACATTCTTGTCTATTGGATTGCTACCCATTGGTCAGATCTTTTCAACCCTTAACTTTTAATTTTTGTGCATAGGATTAGTCTCTTCATCTTCTCCCCATTTCTTAAATTTCAAAATATCTCCCTCCTTTTAAAATTTTCTTTATTTGAACTTATTTTGTTCTAAACTTTGACCACTTTGCAAAAAGATAGAAACTTTGGCCTTATGTCATTGCATTTTCAAACTTATTTTCTTAATCAAACTTGTAAATGAACTTAATTATACTTGACCTAAACTTTCAAAAGCCAAAAAAGAACTAACTCATTCAAACCATTTTTAGACCTTTGTGTCTTTCAAACTTAATTTTTGTTAAAAGCAATGCATCCACTTTGAAGTTTGTATCACGAACTACGAGGTTTTGATCCCTCATTTTTATGTTGGTACGTAGGCACAAGTCCGAAGGTCTTGTCAAACACAAAAATATAATTAATGAATTCTTTTCTCATCCCCCCATTCTATTTGTTTGTAAACATCATTTTGTACCAAATACATATGCACACAAAAAGGGCTCCCTAGGAGTACCTAGGACACTTTGGGTGCTAACACCTTCCCTCTGTGTACCAACCCCCTTACCTGTAATCTCTGACATTTTATTAGTTTTGATTTGAAAACTTCTTACTTTTGGGTTTTTTTTCATATTTTTTCCCTTTTTCCTTGGAAACAATAAAAGCACGATGGCGATTCTGGTTGTTATCAGCATGCATCTTTTTAAATTCCAATTGTAGTTGGTATCCTGTTTTCAAAGCCAATTGTCATTGACATCTAAAGTTTAGTTATCACTGACATCATTTTCTAAGTTTGGTTGTTACCATCTTTACTTTCGAAATCCAATTATTATTGGTAAATTTTAAAGTCCAATCATTATTGACATTTTAAAATACATTAAAATATGATGAATCTATACTTTACGCATCGGTTATTTGTTGGCTGAAATGAAAATTTTGTAATAAAATATATTGTTTATAATAGTGTGCCTTGATACTGAACTGGGAAAAATAGCATGCAGTAGGGAGAACTTCCTAAGATCATTCAATCTTATCAGAGGTAAGGTAGACAAATATAGGGAAGGATTAGTCTAGGTGACTTCTTGTTTGCGTATTTAGAACAAAAGAAATGTAATTATGTTTAAAGATGACACATGAGATGTGGGTCAGGTAGTCTTTAATATCAAACTATGTTGGCTTGTAATAGATTCCAAATATAAATTTAAATGATTTTTTTATGAATGGTGCAAGCATCCAAAGGACTATCTCAAAGTGTCACAATCATTGTAAATGAGGTAATCCATAGGTAAGAGGGTTAAAGTATTCCTAGTACTCCCTGTGAATATACAATTTGCTTATAAAAAAAAATTATCTTCTTTCAAAAGCAATTTTCATAAAAACTACAATTCTTATTCTCTTTAATTCTCTTTATTTACCTCTTTAATTTTCATCAATTGCTTCTTTCTTTTTTATTTATATGTATTTAATTATGTCAACTTTGATAATTATACATTTAAAATCAATTTTGATAAAAAAAACCATCCAAACAATATTAATTGACAACCGTCACTTCTATATTAGTGTATCCAAACATAAATTTATTCATTTAAAATCAATTTTATGCTCACCGTCAATCCAAACAATAATTCAATATATGACAGAATAATTACTAAGAATTCTTGTTTGTGCACTAAAGTGGAGCTAGCTAGTTTCTAGCTATTTTGATCAAATAAAGAACCATAGTTTCGTTTTTCTCTTGTGTTCTACTTTCATCTTCACCATTTATTGTTTTTATAAGCTAAAAATCAATATTAAAAGAGAGTATAAAGGGAACTCTAACCCTTACAAACAGACACCGACAAATGACGTTCTATATAGACAAAGAAAATCAGCAGAAAATCAATAGCAAAGGCATATAGATTCCAATTTTACGTAATGCAATGTAAAGTCTGAACTCTAATAGTGGGAACTCAGTGATTCCTTAAGTTTTAAGTTTAGTTATTATTTTTTTAACTATTGGAGCATGTTGAAGTGGTAATATTGGTTGTTTAAATTTAATATTTGAATGACAAAACTACCCTTCAACAAAGCAATCTAAAAAGTGGAGAATTTAATATTAAATATTATTATTTTTATATCAAATTCAACTGAAAAGTGATTATTAAAATATAGTATAAATAAAATAATATGAATTGATGTGGTCAAATATATGTTTCTTATTTACAATTATTATTGTTGGAGCAAAATTAATTGAAAAAAATTACTTAGAGATTGTTTAAATGTAATGCGGCAATTTATACCTACAAAATATGACACAATTAATCAAAAGAATTTCTCCCACTGCAAATTCTCTTAGATATATTTGACTCTAAATGTTCAAATATATTAGTCAATTATGTCTCAATTAATTTTAAAATTTATTATATATCTTGTCTCTTTAATTAAAAAATATTTTACTTTTATAACTTTTTTTCTTTTATATGAGTTGGATTAAAAACAAGCTGAAAATGGTAAATACATGATTTAGTATTTTATCCTCATAAAATTTTAAATTATTTGAAATATATATAATTTTGTCACAAGAGTAATTTTATAATCTATATGATTTGAAAAAAAAAATTAAAAATAAATAATAGTTTAAAATTTTAACAAATCAAATATAATTATTTATAAGGGTAGTTTTGTCATTCAAATATTAAATACATTACACTTTTATTTAGCATGTCTAATATATCAAATAAAATCATTAAGTTACTCATGTCTTTCATGATCGAATCAGGGTGATGCTTTTAGTTCTTGCTTAATTTCTCATCATTAGCAAGATTCTTTCCTTTCTCTTTTCCAAATTTTTTGAAGAATCTTAGTTCTTATTTATCCACCTTCTCCCTTTTTGAGTTCCTCTACTTCAGCCTCATCTCATGAGTCTCTAATGAAGCTTGAAGTTCTTCTAATTTCATCTCAGCTAGGTTCTTTGACTCTTCCATTGACACTACTGTTGAGAAATAAGTGTGAGTTGTATGGAGAAATAATTGTGAGTTCTAAGATCCATATTGCTTAGAAAAATGGAGGTTGAGCACTTTATAAGTGAAAGGACCCATACACCTGTCATCTTAAGATTTTGGGTGAATATGTGGTGTCTATCTCACTTGTGTGTTGCTCTTAATCTAATCTAGATGTTTCTCATGATAACCCATCAGTGGTATCAGAGCCCAGTTCGAGCAAGGGACCGACTCCTTGTGTCATAAGTCTTCCTAACACCGTGGTTAGACGGTGTATTCCATTTAAGTGTCCATGACGTGATAAAGGTGTCTTTCAGCGCGCGGTACAAGTGTAACACCTTTCTAAACCCCATATACAGTTATCAGATAGTTTAATTAAAATCACAATCACAAGGGTGTCACACACATCACAAGCACGTCCTACTTCATAACACGGGTTACATCAATTCACTTTAAACATTTTATTGTATGCTCACTTCCATTTTAGAATGTCATCGTAGCAGAAATATCATCAATAATATGGAAGATAAGGTAAGTAATGACATTTGATCTCAAACTCAAACTTTAATAACAAATAAGGGAGTTGTCTTCAATCCACTCAACATGCTTAAGAATGCACAATAAAAAAATTATTCTTATGACTTCAACACAAACATGTCATAAAATTAAAATAGACATTCTTAACCTGATGTTACATAATCAGATAAAAACGCTACTCCTAAGTAGTTGCACAATACGATGTAAAGGAAACATACAAACAGAAGGGGTGAAAATTCATTTCAAATAATAAACGGCGTATAAACAATCAGAGTAGATTAAATGCATTACAGTTCAAACATAATTTACTATACCATACAACACCTGTATTCAACTTTCACCCACTTGACAATAATACATAATCAATATGGAATTGTGACTCTCAATGATATCAACAAACTCATGTGCATGCGGTACCGACTTCAACAATGGTTCTTATCATGAACCAAGCTCCAATCAACTGCGAACCCATGAGCCCATCACCAAGCTCCAAGCCTTAACATCAAGCTTGGGACAATTACAACTCACCAACATCAAAATCTGTAATCGCCTATTCCATAATAGTTCCAATCGTGAACCGGGTTCCAATCAACTGTGAACACATGAGCCCCATACTGAGCTCCAAACCTCAACATCAATCTTGGGAAAACTACCAGTCACCAAAATCGAAACATGTAATCGTCTATTTCCCAACAATAATAACTCACAATGCATGAATGAATCTATGCATTTTCACAACAACTCAACAACACAATGGTATCACATCAACTGTAAAATCTCCTTTACAACATCAATACAATAGTTTCACATCTAAACTACATATCTCAACTCAACAAGTTATATTATAAGTATAAAACTTCATCTCATAATCACATTAATATTACCATAACAGTTACAACAACACAAACGGTATCACATCAAACCGCATAATTTCTTATATAACATCAACAAGATAGTTTCACATTGAAACCATGCACCACAACCCACATTGTCATAAAAATACAAGAATCAAATAGCCTGCAATTATGTTAGCAATTTACCACATCAATTTATCAACAACAAAAACTCAATGTTTCGCTAAACGGTTAATAACATCGTCATGAAAACCACAATAGTACACATATAATCATAGTTCAATCATTCCTAACTCTCACTATCACAGTGCAGTTCAGTGTGTCAGCTTTCCAACACTTTGAACGACATCTAAATCGGACTTACGGATTGAAAGTTATGACCAAAATCGTCGAGATATAACCAAAATGACTTACATAAAATAAATTACTAAAATTAGGGTGTTACAACTCTCCCACACTAAAATAATTTTCTCCCTCGAAAATTACCTCAAGTGAATAGATTCGGATATGAATCCTTCATTTGCCTCTCAAGCTCCCAAGTTATGCTCCCACCAGCTGGTCATCCCCACACTATCTTCACCAAGAAAATCTATTTACCACACAACTCCTTCCCTTTCCAATCCTCTATTCATATGGTTGATGCCTCAACAGTCAGATCATCTCTCACATGCACATCATCCACTTGGACCACATGAGACGGATCCGGAATGTATCTCGTCAACTGAGACACATGAAACACATTATGAAGATTAGCAAGCGGTAGTGGCAAGGTAATTTGATAGGCCACCTCCCTTATCCTCTAGAGAATCTAGTAAGGACCAACAAAATGCGGCGTAAGCTTTTGAGACTTCAAAGCTCGACCAACACCGGCTACCAGAGTAACTCTCAAAAACACATGGTCTCACTCTTGGAACTCAAGTGTTTTCCTTCATCTATCATGATAACTCTTTTGGATACTCCGAGAAGCTTTGATCTTCTTTGTGGTCTGTTGGATAATTTCAGGTCCAATCACAACACCCTCTCCTAACTCATACCAATACAAATACATCATAAACCTTCTATCATACAATGCCTCAAACGGTGTCATTCCAATACTCGAATGGAAACTGTTGTTGTATGTAAACTCAATCAACAGTAAAAGCTATCCCAAGCACCTCCTTCTTCAAGTATACAAGCCCTCAACAAGTCCTCTAGCGACTGAATAGTCCTCTCAGTCTAACCATCTGTCTGCGGATGACAAATGGAACTCAACTTCAGCTTAGTTCCAAACGCAGCTTGCAAACTCTCCTAGAATCTTGATGTAAACCTCAGATCTCTATCCGACACAATACTCGAAGGTATACCATGTAGCCTCACAACCTCTTCGATATATAACTCAACTACCATTTGCAAGGAATGATTGATCTTCATCGGTAAGAAATGAGTCAATTTAGTCTATCTATCCACTATCACCCAAACTGAATCGTTTCCCCTAGTATTTGGAAAATCTACCACAAAGTCCATAGAAATGCTATCCTATTTCAACTCTGGAATATTCAAAGGTTGCATCAGACCTGATAGTTTTTGATGTTTAATCTTCGACTTCTGACATGTCAGACACGCATACACAAACTCAACAATATCTTTCTTCATTCCTATCCACCAAAATAGTCTCTTTAAATCTTGATACATCTTCGTAGCACCAGGATGAATAATTAGACTACTCATATGTCCTTCCTCAAGAATACCCTTCTTAAGTACAAGTACATTAGGAACACAACTCTATCTCTGAACCTCGTCACACTATTCTCATCACTCGAAAATCACCTTCGTTACCTTGGTTGATTAACGTTAGATGATCTATCAAACTCAAATCAGATCTCTGACCTTCTCTGGTCTCTTCAAGGATACCACTCGTCAACTTCAATATACCCAACTTCACACTGTTAGGAGTTTCTTCACATACTAAAATCATGTCTCTGAATTGCTCGATCGACTCTAGATCCCGAACCATCAATATTGACATATGCAAATATTTCCTGCTCAAAACGTCATCTACAACGTTAGTCTTACCTGGATGGTAACTCAAGCCAAAATCATAATCTTTACCATATAGTTTCTAGCTATGTTGATAAAATAAAGAACCATAGTTTCGTTTTTCTCTTGTGTTCTACTTTCATCCTTACCATGTATTTTTTTTTATAAGCGAAAAATAAATATTAAAAGAGAGAATAAAGGTAACTCTAACCCTTTCAACAAAAAAAATGAGCAGAAAATCAATTATACCAACTACAAGCACAAGACATATAGATTCCAATTGTAAGTGATGCAATGTGAAGTCTGAACTCTTATAGTGGGAACTCAGTGATTCTTAAAGTTTTAAGTTTAGTTATTTATCTTTTTAATTATTGGAGTATGTTGATGTGGCAATATTGGTTGCTTAAATTTAATATTTGAATGATAAAATTACCCTTCGCAATCTAGAAAGTGAAGAATTTAACATTAAATATTATTATTTTTATATCAAGTTCAATTGAAAAGTGATTATTAAAATATAGTATAAATAAAATAATATGAATTGATGTGGTCTGGTCAAATATATGTTTCTTATTTACGATTATTATTGTTGGAGCAAAATTAGTTGAAAAAAATTACTTAGAGATTGTTTAAATGTAATGTGGCAATTTATACCCACAAAATATGACCCATTTCTCTTAGATATATTTGACTAAATGTTCAAATATATTTGCCTCTAAATGTTAAAATATATTAGTCAATTACGTCTCAATTAATTTTAAAATTTATTATATATGTTGTCTCTTTAATTAAAAAATGTTTTACTTTTATAACTTTTTTTCTTTTATACGAGTTGGATTAAAAACAAGCTGAAAATGGTAAATACATGATTTAGTATTTTATCCTCATAAAATTTTAAATTATTTGAAATTAATTTTTTTGTAATTTAATATATATATATATATATATATATATATATATATATATATATATATATATATATATAATTTTTTCACAAGAGTAATTTTATAATCTATATGATTTGAAAAAAATTTAAAAAAATAAATAAAAGAAATAATAGTTTAAAGTTTTAACAAATCAAATATAATTATTTATAAGGGTAGTTTTGTCATTCAAATATTAAATACATTACACTTTTATTTAGCTTGTCTAATATATCAAATAAAATCATTAAGTTACTCATGTCTATCGAATCATGATGATTCTTTTAATTCTTGCTTAATTTCTCATCATTAGCAAGATTCTTTCGCTTCTCTTTTCCAAAATTCTTGAAGAATCTTGTTTGTAGTTCTTATTCATCCACCTTCTCCCTTTTTGAGTTCCTCTGCTTCAGCCTCATCTCATGAGCCTCTAATGAAGCTTGAAGCTCTTCTAATTTCATCTCAGATAGGTTCTTTGACTCTTCCATTGACACTACTGTTGACAAATAAGTGTGAGTTGTATGGAGAAACAATTGTGAGTTCTAAGACCCATATTGCTTAGAAGAATGGAGGTTGAGCACTTTATAAGTGAAAGGACTCATACACCTATCATCTTAAGATTTTGGGTGAATATGTGATGTCTATCTAACTTGTGCGTTGCTCTTAATCCAATCTAGATGCTTCTCATGATGACCCATCAGTGGTATCAGATCCTAGTTCGAGTAAGGGACTGACTCCTTGTGTCATAAGTCTCCCTAACACGATGGTTAGATGGTGTATTCCATTTAAGTGTCCATGACGTGATAAGGGTATCTTTCAGCGCGCGGTACAAGTGTAACACCTTTCTAAACCCCATATACAGTTATCAGATATTTTAATTAAAATCACAATCACAAGGGTGTCACACACATCACAAGCACGTCCTACTTTGTAACATGGGTTACATTAATTCACTTTAAACATTTCATTGTATGCTCACTTCCATTTTAGAGTGTCATCCTAGCAGAAATATCATCAATAATATGGAAGATAAGGTAAGTAATGACATTTGATCTCAAACTCAAACTTTAATAACAAATAAGGGAGTTATCTTCGATCCATTCAACATGCTTAAGAATGCACAATAAAAAAATTATTCTTATGACTTCAACACAAACATGTCATAAAATTAAAACAAGCATTCTCAACCCGATGTTACATAATCAGATAAAAACGCTACTAAAGAGAAAAGTGCTACTCCTGAGCATCTGCACGATGTGATGTAAAGGAAACATACAAACAGAATGGGTGAAAATTCATTTCAAATAACAAACCGCGTATAAACAATCAGAGTAGATTAAATGCAATACAGTTCAAACATAATCTACTATACCACACAACACTTGTATTCAACTTTCACCCACTTGACAATAATACATAATCAATATGCAGTTGTGACTCTCAATGATATCAACAAACTCATGTGCATGCGGTACTGACTTCAATAATGGTTCTTATCATGAACCAACCTCCAATCAACTACGAACCCATGAGCCCCTCACCAAGCTCCAATCAACTGCGAACCCATGAGCCCCTCACCAAGCTCCAAGCCTTAACATCAAGCTTGGGACAATTACCACTCACCAACATCAAAATCTGTAATCGCCTATTCCATAATAGTTCCAATTATAAACCGGGTTCCAATCAACTGCGAACACATGAGCCCCATACTGAGCTCCAAGCCTCAACATCAATCTTGGGAAAACTACCAGTCACCAAATTCGAAACCTGTAATCGCCTATTTCACAATAACAATAACTCATAATGCATGAATGAATCTATGCATTTTAACAATAACTCAACAACACAATGGTATCACATCAACCGCAAAATCTCCTTTACACATCAATACAATAGTTTCACATCTAAACTACAAAAGCTCAACTCAACATGTTACATTATAAGTATAAAAATTCATCTCATAATCACATTAATATTACCATAACAGTTACAACAACACAAACGGTATCACATCAAACCGCATAATTTCATGTACAACATCAACAAGATAGTTTCACATTGAAACCATGCACCACAACCCACATTATCATAAAAACACAAGAATCAAATAGCCTGCAATTATGTTAGCAATTTACCACATCAATTTATCAACAACAAAAACTCAATGTTTCGTTAAATAGTTAATAACATCATCATGAAAACCATAATAGTACACATATAATCATAGTTAAATCATTCCTAAGACTCACTACCAGAGTGTAGTTCAGTGTGTCAGCTTTCCAACACTTTGAACGACATCTATATCGGACTTACGAAATGAAAGTTATGACCTAAATCGTCGGGATATAACCAAAATGACTTAGATTAAATAAATTACTAAAATTAGGGTGTTACAACTCTCCCACACTTAAATAATTTTTGCCCTCGAAAATTACCTCAAGTGAATAGATTCGGATATGAATCCTTCATTTGCCTCTCAAGCTCCCAAGTTATGCTCCCACCAGCTGGTCATCCCCACACTACCTTCACCAAGGAAATATCTTTACCATACAACTCATTCCCTTCCCAATCCTCTATTCATATGGGTTATGTCTCAATAGTCAGGTCATCTCTCAACTGTACATCATCCACTTGGACCACATGAGACGGATCTGGAATGTATCTCCTCAACTGAGACACATGAAACACATTATGAAGATTAGCAAGCGGTGGTGGAAAGATAATATGATAGGCCACCCCCCTTATCCTCTAGAGAATCTGGTAAGGACCAACAAAATGCGACGTAAGCTTTTGAGACTTCAAATCTCGACCAACACCGATTACCAGAGTAACTCTCAAAAACACATGGTCTCACTCTTGGAACTCAAGTGTTTTCCTTCGTCTATCATGATAACTCTTTTGGAGACTCCGAGAAGCTTTGATCTTCTCTGTGGTCTGTTGGACAATCTCAGGTCCAATCACAACACCCTCTCCTAACTCATACCAATACAAATACGTCTTAAACCTTATATCGTACAATGCCTTAGCGGTGCCATTCCAATACTCGAATGGAAACTGTTGTTGTCTGTAAACTCAATCAATAGTAAAATATATCCCAATCACCTCCTTGTTCAAGTATGGAAGCCCTCAGCAAGTCCTCTAGCGACTGAATAGTCCTCTCAGTCTGACCATCTGTCTGCGGATGACAAATGGAACTCAACTTCAGCTTAGTTCCAAATGCAGCTTGCAAACTCTCCTAGAATCTTGATGTAAACCTTAGATCTCTATCCGACACAATACTCGAAGGTATACCATGCAGCCTCACAACCTCTTCGATATATAACTCAACTACCATTTGCAAGGAATGATTGATCTTCATCGGTAAGAAATGAGTCAATTTAGTCTATCTATCTACTATCACCCAAACTGAATCGTTTCCCCTAGTCTTTGGAAAATCTACCACAAAGTCCATATAAATGCTATCCCATTTCAATTTTGGAATATTCAAAGGTTGTATTAGACATGATAGTTTCTGATGTTAAATCTTCGACTTCTGGAAAGTCAGACACGCATACACAAACTCAACAATATCTTTCTTCATTCCTGCCCACCAAAATAGCCTCTTTAAATCTTGATACATCTTCGTAGCATCAGGATGAATAATTAGACTACTCATATGTCCTTCCTCAAGAATACCCTTCTTAAGTACAAGTATATTAGGAACACAACTCTATCTCTGAACCTCGTCACATTATTCTCATCACTCGAAAATCAACTTTGTTACCTTGGTTGATTAACGTTAGACGATCTATCAAACTCAAATCAGATCTTTGACCTTCTCTGGTCTCTTCAAAGATACCACTCGTCAACTTCAATATACCCAACTTCACATTGTTAGAAGTTTCTTCACATACTAAACTCATGTCTCTGAATTGCTGGATCGACTCTAGATCTCGAACCATCAATATTGACATATGCAAATATTTCCTACTCAAATCATAATCTTTCAGAAACTCGGGTCACCTCCTCTGCCTAATCTTCAATTCCTTCTGATCAAATAAATATTTCAACTCTTGTGATAACTGAACACTTCAAATCTGGAGCCAAACATGTAGTGCCTCCAAATCTTCAATATGAATACCACTTCTGCCAACTCAAGATCATGCGTAGGATAATTCCTTTCATGAACTCTCAATTGCCTCAAAGCATAAGCCACAACCTGACTATTCTGCATCAACACACCTCCTAGGCCCATCTTTGAAGCATCAAAATATACAAAAAAGGACTCACATGGATTCAAAAAAATCCAAACTATAGCAGACGTCAACTTCTTCTTAAGTTCTTGGAAACTCTCTTCACAGTGCACATCTCAAACATAGGCTTGACCTTTTCGAGTCAATTGAGTCAACGACAATGCTAACTTCGAACAACCATGAACTAGTCTAAATACAGATGAAAGATTATATTCATGTATTCCATGAAAACCCCAGGAGCATTAGACACACCAAACGACATTACTGAATACTCGTATTTACCATACCTCATTTTGAAAGTCATCTTCGAAATATCTTCCAGTTTCACACGAATCTGATGATAACCTGGACACAAATATATCTTGTTAAACACACAAGCACCTACTAAATGATCCATCAAATCACCAATCCTCGGAAGTGGATACATGTTCTTGATAGTTACCCTATTCAGTTGTTGTTAGTCCACACAACCTCATGCTACCATGTTTTACAGACTCTCTCACTTGCTTAGCAGATACAAGCATCACTTTTCACCTCCATCGAACTCATATTCATGATCTGGAGGCAAGTCACATATATCTTCAGGAAAACATCAGGAATCACACACTACTTATATATCACTAGCAGTCATATTTTCCTCACTCTTTATGAAGCAAATCTCAACAATACCTGATCTTTCTCCCTCAAAGACATCCTAACTGGACCAACTAACAGGAATATCGAATCCACATCCTCTTTGGATTCAATAAACTGCATCGACTTATACAAATAAGTGGTAAACAATTGGTTTAAATTCAACCAATTCATTCCAAGAATAACATCAACTTATTCCGACGAAAGGAAAATCGTACACATCCTCAAGAAACACGTCAGGATACTTAACACACCATTGGCTCATCTCTAGCCAAAACATCTCCTTCCCCCTCACAAGGAAGTGAACAACGAGAACACCCGACTGTCTTCCCTCAAGGATCACACCATTTTTCTAACCAATACCATCCTCAAATCCGACCTTTCTTCGGGTTCAGGAAAAACATAACATTCTCAAAATAGTCGAACTAGCCAACACTGCACTCTCTCTTGCAGCGACATGATGTCCAAGCTTTCTACAATTGGAACATCCAAGAGAAGCATACGCTTCTCCCCCACTTGTTTCACTCCCAACCTGCAAAACTGAAAACAAAACGAGCATCGACAGTGCTTTCAAACACATGCCACATACTAGGGAACAAACATACTTAAACAACTTGGTCGGACGAATCAACCTGCTCTGATACTAATATGTAACACCCTTCTAAACCCCACATACAATTATCATATATTTTAATTAAAATCGCAATCACAAGGGTGTCACACATATCACAAACGCATCCTACTCCGTAACACGGGTTACATCAATTCACTTTAAACATGTCATCGCATGCTCACTTCCATTTTAAAGTATCATTGCAGCAGAAATATCATCAATAATATGGAAGGTAAGGTAAGTAATGACATTTGGTCTCAATTCCATTTTTTCTACATTTATTATGGGCACTTGAATTATCATAATTTGAATTGTAACATATTGGTAGAGAACATCCAAGGATAAAGTTTTGGATTAAAGCCAAGTCATATTTCTTCAAAATTATTCTAATAGTTTACTGTAACTTAATCATAAAAGTGTGTGGTGATAAGTTTTACGTAAAAAGAGAGAGTGGTGTGCTTTCTCAAGTTTTGTGTAAAAAGAAAGTGGTGTGTTTCTTGTGTGTGTTAGAAGATTATAAGAGGGGTCTTTGTTTGAGACTTTTATAATGATCTAACATAGTGGGAAATTCTTCAAGGTGTGAAGGGATTAGATGTACCATTGGTTAATAATGGGAACTAAGATATATCCTTGTGTCATTTACATTTTTTTCTATTTATTTTTCTGCATTTTTCATTCAACATTCTTCAAAATAATTTCGGAAAAATAAAAAGAGAAGAACAATTTCATAATATCAAAAAAATCTAGAAAACCTATTAAAAGTTGATCGCCATATAATCATATTGTAAGAAGATGTGGCATTAATAACCAGATACCTTACCTTAATTACTGATAATCCTTAGGGGAGTGTAGGGGAAGTTGGTAGATGGGAGGTTGAGTCCCTTGTTTGGGACTTTAGACGGAGACGGTCTTTCTTCATTCACGAGGAACCAATGTTTGTTGACCTCCTTGCAATCATCCAAGGTCATGCTTTTTTCTTAAGACATGGATAAGTGGCTTTGGAAGTTCACCAAGGATGGTTCCTTCTCAGTTTCCTCTGCTTATAATTCTCTATTAGCCTCCTTAAATCCTTTTATTTCTAATAATATGCCCCTTCCTCATCTTTGGGGTAGCTAGGATCCCTTTAAAGTGATTGTATTCTCTTGGAAGCTCCTTTTGGATAGACTCCCTTCTAGAGATAATTTATTCAAAAGAAAGGTGATTGTTGATCTCAATCTTACTTCGTGCCCTTTATGTGACAGTTCTATGAAGTTGACCTCACACCTTTTTGTCACGTGTAAGGTAGCTATTTTGGTTTGTTATAGTATTTTTAGTTGGTTTGGATGGCAGAAAATCCTTCCCAAGGATCTCAACCTTCTCTGTAAGATTTTTTATTCCTTGGGAGGTATGGTGAAATCTAGGGAAATATTTTTTATGATTTGGCATGTCGTGGTGTGGAAAAATTGGAAGGCCCAAAATGAAATTATGTTTTATGATTCTATAACAACCGCAAAAGATGTGGAGGAGAGACATATCTTTTTGGATTAGAAATAGTTTTTGGGTAGGTCGGGGGAACTCTAAGACCTTTACGGGGTGGCTTTAGAATCATATCCATTGGATAAATCAATAGAGGATCGAGATTTAGGCCAGGTTGGGTGAGTTTTTCTTCATTATTTTCCTCCTTAGTGGTTGTCGAGCCGGTGCTGGTGGTCTAGTGTGCTTGAGTTCTAGCTTGTTTCCATTTTATGTCATGTTGATTCTCTGAGTGAGTATCTCCTGCTGGAGTTTTTTTCTTTGGGTTTCGTGTGTTTTATTGGTTTTAATTTTTCTTAATTGATTATATTTCTATTTCGTTTTGGTACTTGTTCATTGGTAGAATTTGGTATGTCTTGTACCATTTGTATTTTAATTTCTGTTTCCATGTACTATTTTGGGATCTCCCTTTCTTTTAACACTAATTTTCAATTCAAAAAATAAACCTTACCTTAATTTCTTTTGCGTGCTTATGCTCAAATGTGGTCTTTAGCGTGATGTAGTTGTTTACTTGCACCTGCTCCTCTAATAATCCAACCTGATATCCCTTGAAGGGCTTAGATCATATGGGTCGAGTCGGGGCCTCTCAAATGCATCCTAATATAGGATATCTGCGGAACACCCTTGATTTACAAGGAATATTTTTATCTCCCATTCAATGCACCTAACAGTAATGACCATGGGGTCATCACCTACTATGAAAACACATATCATAGTGGTTAGAAAAAGGATACAACCACATCCGATCAACCGTTGTTAGGTACGGTGTGATTGTATGTATGATGCTTTCCACCACGGCAGTAGGACCATTGTGATAAACAAGGTAGCGCTATATATATCACAACAGTCCAAGTATACAACCGTTGTGATATAAAGTGAAAGATCATAGGTTTGAAACCTAGTGATTGTATGGTTTATAATATTTTGCTCTCTATCTATAACAATGTTAGTATAAATAACCGTGATTAAATAATTTATTTTTTAAAAATTATTTTATTTTCCATATATTACAGACCTGTATTTGTTTTACCTGTATATTATATATATTATATATATATATATATATATATATATATATATATATATGTATGTATATATATATATATATTATGTATATATATATATATATATATATATATATATATATATATATATACATATATATATATATATATATATATATATATATATATGTATATATATATATACACATATATATATACATACATATATTTATATATATATATACATATATATATATATATATATATATATATATATATATATATATATATATATATATATATATATATACACTACGCCAAAAACTGGAATAGACAGCGCACCTTAGAGGGCGCTTTCTTAAAGAAGCGCACTCTAAAGTGAAGAGAAAAATAAGGAGGAATAGACAGCGCACTTTAGAGGGCGCTTTTGTAACAAAGCGCCCTCTAAAGTGAAACGAAAAAATAATGAGGAAATGGAGGGACACCAATAGAGGGCGCGTTTATGAAAGCGCCCTCTAAGGGTACCCTTAGAGGGCGCTTCTAAAAAAGGGCTCTCTAAGTCCATGTACATTTCAGTTTATAAGGCGCTTTTGGAAAGCCTTAGAGAGCGCTTTTTAAAGAAGCGCACTCTAAAGTGAAGAGAAAAATAAGGAGGAATAGACAACGCACTTTAGAGGGCGCTTTTGTAACAAAGCGCCCTCTAAAGTGAAGCGAAAAAATAATGAGGAAATGGAGGGACACCAATAGAGGGCGCGTTTATGAAAGCGCCCTCTAAGGGTACCCTTAGAGGGCGCTTTTTAAAAAAGCGCTCTCTAAGTCCATGTACATTTCCAGTTTATAAGGCGCTTATGGAAAGCCTTAGAGAGCGCTTTTAGAAGCGCCCTCTTAGGCCCCCTTTAGAGGGCGCTTTTTTTACACAAGCGCCCTCTAAGGTCCCCTTTATTTAACATTAAAATTATAACATATATACTGCATGTCTCTTTATTTTCCCTCTCTATATGCTATTTCGTTTACGTAACTGGGTTTTCTCTCTACTGCGATTACTCTCTACTGCGATTACTCTCGTACTCCGTTCGTTCTCCCTCCCTCACCGTCGTCGTCGCCGTCGCCTGTTTCTGCTGCTGCGTTCACGTTCACTGAGTTATCTGCGTCCACCGTCGTTGTTCACTTTCTTCTCCATCGTTACCGTCACCTTGAAGGTATTTCTCTTCTCCATCGTTACCGTTCACTTTCTTCAGGTGTTTGATTAGGGCATTTTCTAAACTGAGTTTTACATTTTGTGCATTATGTTGATTAATGTTGTTTAGGGCAAACGAGCACTATATGGTGTTCATGAGCACCTTGTTGTAAGGTTTTTTATTTCTGATTGAAAACTGATGTCATTTGGAGTGTGTTTGAGCTTGTGCTTGGAAGTTTGATGATTATGGATGCAAGTTTGTTCATGTTCCAAACACCATAAGTTTGTATTGGTCTTTTATATGCAGTAGGTGTGTGTGAGTTTGTATTCAATAATGATGAAAAAAAGAGAGAGTTTAGATTGTTGTAACATGAGAGAAATGGAAGGTATATGAATGTGTTTTTTGTGTAGCTTCACGAATATGGTCATTGTCTTACTTGGGTCTTATTGAATCATTTCTATATTACAGATAAAATGGCTAACCAAGACGATACCCATGACGCGAGTGGATCACGTAACAATGTTGAAAAAGAAATCAAACGAGGATTGACTGTTATGAAGTCAATCATTCGTGCAAGAGACAAGGGTGAAAAATTCGAAGTACATTGGAGTGCTGAAGACCAACTAATTGAGCCTAACGGTTCAATGTTGGCAAGTTACATTGGTTCCCTTGTTCGACAACATATTCCGATTACATGTGATAATTGGAGAAGTCCGGAATTGAAGGTTGGCAAAGAAAAAATATGGTCCGAGATACAGGTACTTACCATATATTATTATATGTTTTTTTTTGTTGACTATTTGTTGACCATATATTGTTATAATATTACTTATAATAACACACTCCATTTGTATGTTTTTTAGAGATCCTTTCACATCGATGAAAACCGGCAAAAATATTGTATTCAATTGGCCGGAAAAAGACTCCGAGGATTTCGATCCTTTTTGTCCAACAAATTTCTCAAGGATGAGGAAGGAAACTTTGTTGAAGCAGAACGGCCAATGAAGTATGCGGAGATTATTTCAGCCGAAGAATGGGATAACTTTGTCCTCAAACGAAGAAACGAAAAATTCCATGTAATGTCTATTAATTATGGTATTATACAATTGTTAAGTTACTTGGTTCTAATATGCCTTAAACTTTTTTATCCAGGAAGTAAGCGACAAAAATTGGAAAAGGGCATCAAAACCCGCGTATCCGTACAAAAAAGGGCGTACGGGATATGCACGGTTACAACAAAGAATTGTGAGTATATTCAAATTCTATGAGCTTATACATTGTCACAATATGTTATAATTGATGATCTTATAATCTGATTCAATTTGTAGCTAACCGAGGAGAAAAGTGACGCAACATCTCTTCCGGAGCACGTATTGTGGAAGACTGCTCGGGTTGGGAAGGATGGGGCTGTCGTTGAAGCGGTTCAAAATGTTTATGACGAATGTGTAAGTATATGAAACATTATTTCTTTAATTATATCGAAAATTTTGTTAGACATGTAGTTCATTTTTAATCTCCTCTAATAATATTTCAGGAGACTTTATCCCAAACCTTACCTTCAACCGAGGTCCAGGATTGCAGGAGCGTACTTAGTCGAGTACTAAATGTTCCTGAGTATTCCGGTCGTGTGAGGGGTAAGGGTTTTGGTGTGACTCCGTCGTCATTTTATAAAAAACCAAAAACAAAAAATCCTACCAACAAAGAGGTGATGGACACCTTGGCGGAGTTAAGGGCACAAGTACTCGAACTGCAAAAGGAGAATGCAAGGTATAGAGAGGAAAGGTGCGGCTCCGAGGCAAAAGATACTAGTGACCGAGCTAGTATCAATTGTCAACCGAAATTTCCCGAGGTAATTATATATGTTATTATGAAATTAAAATAGCACTTTTTTACTTGACACATATACACGTTAACAATAACATTTATTATTGGTTTAGGGTATTACACCTTGTCAGCTGTATCTATCGTCACCAACTTCTCGCATGGTTGGCAAGGGAAAAGTGCACAACACTTCGGGTGAATTACTTCACCATAATCCCCTCCCGGTGGGATATATGAAAGTTTCGGTTGACCTTGTATTAGATACCGACGCGCTTCTACCATTACCTGACGTTGTTTCAGAGACAACGTTGATGCGAGAAGCAGTCGGATCCTTTGTTGGATGGCCGTCAGATCTAATTTTCCCAGATGCCGAGGTATATATGTTCTAAATGATTATGAATATTCAGTATTCACATTTCAATTCAGCTACAATTATGATATTTAATCAATCCTTATTACATGGTAATGTTAGACTCCTACAAGACCCACACATAAAGCTGGTAAAGGGATTTCAAGACGCATCGAGTCGGTTGCATCTCAAAAAGAGGTACAAATATATATATACCCATTGAATTATATACGCAACGATTCTGTTGCATCACAAAAAGTCATGATTTAATTTATATGAATTTTTAGGTTCCCGGTCGAAAGTTGAAAAAAGCTGGTAACGATATTCCAACGACGTCCGGGACAAAATCTCAAATTATGATGCGTCTTGAGAAAATGGTGGAAGAGTCCGATATTATGCACGGCGCCATCCGTAGTGTAGATTTTGATGAAGGTGTTTTCGGATTTGCTCATTCCGAAATAATTGCAAAGGAGGACATGCAACAACTTTTTGAACACGAAGAATTGGGCATCGCTGTCATTCATACATACATATGGTACTCCGATCAATCTATTATTTACTTAGTTGAACAATTTATTTACACATTTCAATGAGTAGTCTAATGTTTATTATGTTTCTATTTAAGGTATATGTATGTAACATTGATGCGGGGAACTGAATTGTGTAACCGATTCAATTTTATTGCTGCTTCCCGTATCAACACAACGTTTATAACGAAAAATCCAACATCCGTAAAGAATGAACTAGTCGATAGATTCATGGAGGCCGGCGATAATACTACACCCAGTTTGTATTTTTTACCGTTTAATTCTGGCAACGGGTTAGATTTTCTTTCTAATAATTTCATTCTAATCTATGTATATCTTTTACGTAGAAAATTTTCATGCATCTAAATTTTTGTTTTATTTTACAGTGGTCACTGGGTGTTGGTTGCTATGGATCTTTCGAGACTAATGGTGTATTATCTCGATTTGTTATCGGGTGATTGGAGTAAATATCCGAGTATGAAGAAGACGGTTGACGCGTAAGTGAAATTCCCCTAAATATTCGTGTGTATTTGTATATTTAATTATGTCTGTCAGATTGATCTCAATATACGTTTTTATTTTGTTAGGGCAATACTAAAATTTAGATCGAAAAAGAATTACCGTAATAGGAAGGACATTACCTGGATCAGAGTTCAGGTATATATTAAGTATCTTATTTTTGCTTATAATAGTGTTTGTTTTTTTGCTTATAATAGTGTTTGTAAGAAATTAACTATATATATATTGTTTGTTTTTCTGTGTAGTGTCCTCAGCAAAACAATTCGGTCGATTGCGGATTTTTTGTATTGAGATTTATGAGAGATATCATTGCGTTGAATCGTACAGACATCCCAAAAATGGTATGGAATAATAACTTAGGGTTTATTTTAATATTATCGGATATTTCATCTAATTTGTTACTAAATCATGAATATATTTTATTCTCTTAATTGTAGTACTTTGAGGAATACAAATCTTACTCAAGAGCTCATTTGGATGAAATGAAGGATGAATTGTGTCAATTCATTGTTGATCAAAGAATCATATAGCTAGGTTGTATATTGTTGTACATATATGTATGGAATGTTGTTGTTGTATGCTGTTGTTGTATATATGTTGTATATTGTTGTTGTACTTTTACTAAATCATGAATATGTTGTTGTATATTGTTGATCAAAGAATCATATATTAATGTTGTATATATGGAGGATTAATGTTGTATATAAATGGATTCATGTTGTATATATCAATGGATTAATGGTGTATAACATTGGATTAAAGGATGAAATCAATATGAATTTTACACTTTTGCAGCATGCGAACAGGTTACCAATTAAATATCCACTGTTTTTCAAACAATTTTTTTTAAAATAACTAACACTTTAGAGGGCGCTTTCTGTAGGAAGCGCCCTCTAAACACTTTACATTGACAACTTTAGAGGGCGCTTTGTCCAGAAAGCGCCCTCTAAACACTTTACATTGACAACTTTAGAGGGCACTTTTTTCAGAAAGCGCCCTCTAAGGTGTCCCTTTATGGATCACTCCAGAGGGCACTTTTATCTGAAAGCGCACTATAATGTGGCCCTTAAAGGGCCACTTTAGACAGCGCTTTCTCCAGGAAAACAAAGCGCTGTCTTTACCTATGCCAGCGCCACTTTAGAGGGCGCTTAAAAGCGCTGTTATAGGCCAAAATAAGCGCCCTCTTTTCCCTTATTTGGCGTAGTGATATATACATATATATGTATACATATATATATATATATATATATATATATATATATATATATATATATATATATATATATATATATATATATATATATATATATATATATATATATATATATATATATATATATATATATATACATACATATATATATATATATATATATATATATATATATATATATATATACATACATATATATATATATATATACATACATATATATATATATATATATATATATATATATATATATATATATATATATAAATATCAAATTAAGCAATAAAAATATATTTCCAATCATCAAAATACAAAGTCATGCAATACCACCCCCTCCCCCATTCAACTAATGCATTGAAAATAAATGGCCAACGTCTACGGACATCGTCTAAGTCTTGGGAGAGAAAGATGTCTTGTCGTTAAACGTCTACATAAATAAGTGAAAAAATTGAATATCACGTGATTTGAATAGAAAATTACTTTAACATTAATATATTGTTGAAAACATTTCATGACATTATATATACCTGATCCCATAAATCAATAATGTCAGTAGAGATGATGTTAAACATGTGTTTCATTATATAGTACCCACGCTCGTATCCCTCAACTTGTTTCTTAGTATATAAATTTAAATATTTCATGAATATATAATCACACATTTCATGAATATATATATATTATATATATATATATATATATATATATATATATATATATATATATATATATATATATATATATAAGTGAATATCACAATTAATTCACTTATCTTGGGTTCACAAAATGCGAGCTTTCTTCTAGAGTTGTTCAATCTATAATGTCTCTCTATAACCCTGTATATTGAAAATGATTTTAAAATATTACATGTTAAGATAATTACAAAGTCAAATAAAATATTACTAAAAGTCTCATAGATATAAAGTTACCTTGTAATAATTTGTTTCATCATAGGATCAACTTCATAGTGTAACGAACACAGTGTAGTTACCATATTCGTTCGAAGAGATATGATGATCAATTGATAATATTCTCTAAATGAACAATACACTCACTTATTGATGAATGGTTCTAAGTAACACTACCCCCCCCCCCCCCCCCCCCCCCCCCCCCCCCCCCCCCCCCCTATCTGTGATGTTAAGTATTATTAAATGTTTTTTTTGTATAATTACCTGGAAATTGAACTTTAATTGGATCCAACAATCCATAAGTGTTAGATTTATTTAATTCTATACAAACATGGTTAATGTACCTAAATGGTTAAACAAAATACGAAAAACGCGTGAGGAATTAGTTCTATACAAAACAATGAATGTACCATAATGAGATATACTTACGTGCACCAAACTTGTAGTAACCCTATGTCTAGCCACCATTTTCCAACTATCATATTCTTTATATCTTTAGGAATGATAAAGAATTCATCTAACCCCTCTATCTCTAGATCATGTTCGAGCGCAAAAGTAAACACCACGTCTACATTGTGCATAATGTGACATAACACGTTAGAATATGATTCTTTAGAAGGAGCTAATAACCTATTACTGATCTCT
Source organism: Lathyrus oleraceus (assembly GCF_024323335.1). Lineage (NCBI taxonomy): Eukaryota > Viridiplantae > Streptophyta > Magnoliopsida > Fabales > Fabaceae > Lathyrus > Lathyrus oleraceus. Next base: position 442,807,697 of record NC_066582.1, on the reverse strand, counting down.
CTATCGATGGGGGCGGTTGAACAACTTCCTTTTGTGCTTGCACCACGTATAACATTTCTAGCAGGAAATTGATCATCAACATCATCATCTTCATTTATACACAATGGGATGGTTTCACTTATTCTCTACATCATAAAAAACACAGGAACATAAAACATAATTAACACAATATATATCATGCATTTTAGATATCACAATATTCCCGCTCTCACATACCGAATATAACTCTTTTATTTCTTCCAATTCTTTCATGCCAGTTTATCGCTTTGATTCTAACTTCTCATCAAATTCTTGCTTTTGAGTATCAATCTTCCTATAAATCTCTTCCCATGTTTCTTTTTGCACATGTTTGGTTCTTTTTCTAAGCATCCAAAAAAACACTCTCAGGATGATGCCGTCTCCAACCCCACAGACACGCCCACCATGCTCCTTTGTTCTGATTGCTTCTACTAAAATATCATGCCATGGTTATGGAATAAAGGATCCTTCACGAGATGAGTTAACCAACCAATCATATACAACATGATAATACATACATTGTTTATTACCAAAGGGATTTAAATAACACATAACATACGCACAACAAATCCTACTTACAATTTTCTCAATGAATGCTCTTAAGGAATCTGAAGTGTACTCTCCATTTGGTTTTTTTTTAGCCCTCTTCCACTTATCATGCCGTTATGGTGGAGATGGTTCCCGATCATGACTCATGGAGTCCCCATCTCCTAGTTTTTATTTTTTCAGCAATCATGGTTTTCTCAATTTTCCTGTATCCCCCAAGAAACAATCTATAGGGGTATTTGTTCTTTGACTTGTTCAACTTTCCTACTTCACTTTTAACCTGTTTTAAACATAGGAAAATATTAACATCCATGGTTGTATCCATAAAATTATTAGAAAATACAACTCGTACTAACCATGAACTTCTCAGAACTACGAGACTTCACAAACTTTTTCCAAACCTTCTTGCCAAGAAAATGATATTTCACCCACGGGCACTCAATATTAGGCTTAGGCTTCGTAATGTAGTCACTAGTGAGCCATGACTTAAAACTTCTCCAAGTCATACCAGCATAAATGATCCATTTTTTTTCAACTTCGATTCATCAATAAACTCAAACATCAATTACATATTTATATTAATAAGTATGTATTAGTGTTTATATAAAGTAATATCAAATTGATGAAAATTAAAATTAATATACCTTAACGTCTATCCATATGCTATTTTTCACCTCATCTGCTACATCTTTCCAATCATCTAACAATATGTGTACTTTTCTACATCCAAGGAATGCAACATAACTCTTTAAACCGATGAATGAGGACCATCAAGAATAATATAAACAACACTAAACTTGACCAAAAGTTTGACACCCGAGTTGCATACTTTTGCTAATTTATCCATCATTGTGGCACCTCTTTGATGTTATTTTTATGTTGTCCTATTACAAATTGAGAATCATTTGAACTATGTTCATTTGTATGCATAGCTTTGTCACTACTAGATGAAGAAGAAGCCATCTACAATAGGACCATCAACAATAGCATCAATGACAATAACATCAACAATACCATCATCAACAAACATCATCAACAATAGCATCATCAACAAACATCATCAACAATAACATCGTTAACAAATATCATTGTAGCGGTAAATTCATGACCATTAAGTTATGGATAAACTTAACATCAATAAAACCAGAGTCACCACCGCGCTTTTATTGTTTACAAAGGAAAAGGGGAAAGTACGAACAAAACCCAAAGATAAGAATTTTTCAAATCAAAACTAATAAAATGCCAGAGATTACAGGTAAGGGGGTTGGTTACACAAAGGGAAGGTGTTAGCACCCAAAATGTCCTAGGTACTCCTAGCGATCCCTTTTTTATGTGTGTATGTGTTTTTGGTATAAAAGATGTTTGCAATAAATAGAGTGTGGGGATGATAAAAGAATTCATTAATTATATTTTTGTGTTTGACAAGACCTTCGGACTTGTGCCTACGTACCAACATAAAAATGAGGGATCAAAACCTCGTAGTTCGTGGTATCAATTTCAAAGTGAGTGGATTGCTTTTAATCAAAATTTAAATTTAAAAGAGTTTGAATGAGTGTTAGTTCTTTTTGTCTTTTGAAATTTTAAGTCAATATGGTTAAGTTCGTTTACAAGTTTGATTTAAGAAAAGAGTTTAAAAATGCAATGACATAAGGCCAAAGTTTCTAATTTGCAAATAAAGTCTAAGTTTAGAAATCACAAGCAAAGAAGATTTTGAAAAGGGGGAGAGATTTGAAATTTAAGAAATGGGACGAGATGAATAGACTAATCCTAAGCAAAAATTTAAAAGTTGGTTGAAAAGATCTGGCCAATGGGATGCAATCCAATAGACAAGAATCTCATATAGAAACCCATTTTTCCTTAGGACTTTAGAATCAACAAATATCAATAAACAAGGCATCAAATAAAGATAGCCATATCCAAGCAAGCAACTTCATAGTCTTCTTATTAATCTTCCCATGTATCAGATGAACTACTCCTTGATTGGCTCAGAGTAAGGCATTAGACACAAGTTCAAAGTAACATTTGCATCAAAACCATGTAGCAGATGAACTCAAGTGGATCCCAATACTTGCATCAGATTGAGGCTCAAATCACAATAACTTGGTCTCAGAAAAATTGGCATTGGCCAAGTCCTTTTGCATAGGGAATGTTGCCTAATTCTAAGTCCAAAGCTCAGATCAAATCCAACGGTCCACACAAACATTTTTTAGGGTTTTTTGTTGTTTATTAAGTATTTTAAGGTCCTAAGACCACAAAGACAAACAAAATATACAAACAAATATACACAATCACAATATATGGCTCAAGTGAGCAAAGTGAAAATGACATAAACATAAACAAGTTAAATGATATGTAAAATGGAAAATGAAATAGTAAATGACTTGAATTTAAATTGCGTAAAGTAAATGACTTGAAATTAAATGCAATAATAAGAAAAGTTAGTCAAATGTTAGTTGATTAGATGTTAGTGAAGTTTTGCTTTTCAATTGATTAAGTCATTCTTTGGAGAAAACTCAACCCTCTATTCACAAACATGGATCCTTGAACCAAGACATATCCCAAAGGAAGGAAAAAAGGGCAAGTTTCCACATAATACTATGAAAGGGTGGAGACTTACAATCTCACTTACTAGAATGTTATGCCTTTAGGTCAAAATTTAGCGCTATATTAAGCAATCGTAATTGGACTTATATAGAAGTCACAACTATCTGAGGTCGGGCAATAGAAATCTTGTTGTTAATGCATGTTAGAGATATGGTATAATGAACCATACTCCTAAAACATACCACACACAAAAAGAAAATGATCAAATGATGGACCTAATCTCATCCATACTTGTATTGGTTCATCTAACATGAAATTACTGATGAACCAATTAGCCTTAGTATATTGAGACTTCATTGATCAATGAAAGGGATGGAATAGAATGGGATTGAAGATGAAGAGAGATGGGAGATGAGACAAACACAAATTGGTCATGGGAGGAATTTTATCAAATTAAAATCATTCATCCATTTTGGGAGATGAAATGTACATTTCATCAATCTCTTAAATCCAATGATTTTAATCCAACAAAAGTCAAATCAACCTTGACCAAGGCCCAAACACATAGTCAAACTTCACAAGTCAATAAAAATGGCTCAATACAAATTCTACACAATTAATCAATTAAAAATAAAATTAAAATGCATTTAAATTAAATTATGATTGATCAAAAACCTAAAACCTCTTCAAAACATCAATAAATGGCCAAGAGATTTATCCTAGGTCAAACAAGGTCAAAGGACCTTAGACAAAAAATTTCATAATTTTTCAAAAGTCAGAAGTATTTTTAAACAATTAAAAATATGCACAAAAACAATTAATTCATGAAAAATATCAAAATCAATCCAAAAAATAATTTTAATTCGGAAAATGAAAGAGGAAAATATTTGAAAATATTTGGTGAAAGTCCCATATTTTTTGGATTAAAAATGAAATTGATATGAATTAATTAAAAATAATGGATTAAATGAAATAATCAGAAATTCAAAAAAAGAAGAGTCATCTGATCTCCCTCATTAATTGAGGTGGCAGATCAAATGGTTGGAAACGCGTGTTCCACCAATGCTTCAGTCAACTGTCCCACACGCTTGGTAATCAATGTGGATGGATGAGACTAAAAGCTATGGAGCAGATCAAATGGTTGGAACCTTGCCAACACATCACCAGAGCCCTAGCTCCGGTCATCTTCTCCGGTGAGGACCACCAGACTGGTCCAAGCTCAACTCAAAGGAAAATGAAAATTGAATACACTAATTTGAAGGAAAAATTCTCAGGAGCACGAATTTGGCCTCAATTTTGTCCAATTCCAAGTATATAAAAAGATACAGGGATTTGAATTTTGAGGATCATGAACTGAGTTGCTTCAATTTGACCTTAAAGCAACTCAATCTTCTTGCCTACATTGATAGGACTTCATGCAACCAAAAATCAACAAGAATGATGAAGAATTGAGGGAGAATCGAAGAGATGAAAAATTTGAAAATTCACCTTCAATGGAGCTTCAGATTGACACGATCTTGCTTTCAATTATGCTTGGCCTTGCTTCAGATGCTTGATGGAAGTGAAATAGATCAAGGAAATGGATGGACTCTTGGAGTTTCAATCTCAAAACAGATGGAGAATTGAAACTCGATTTTCAAAGAAAATCTTCAAGATTATCCTTCAATGGTAAGGGTTTGGGGTTGCAGGTTCAAAGCTTGGGCATGAGGTCCCTAATTCTGAGCAATGAGGGTCTTATTTATAGGCCATGAGATTGATTTTTGCACACTTCCAAATTTGGAAAATTTTGAAATTCTCCTTTGCATGGTTGCATGGGCGTGTGCTAGGCCCATTAGATGATGTGATCTGATCCATAATTGAATGTACACCATGCTGAAATCATGTTAGAAGTCCATGCAAATGTGTATGAAAAATGGAAGTTGAAATTTTCCAAATGGTCCTTTAACTTACACCCATGCGCGAGTCCCTCATACTTTAGCCAAATGAGATGATCTTGGACTTTTTGGAAAGGTGAGATCAAGCGGAATAACTTTCATGTTGAACACATTTCCATTTGAATCTTGGATCATGATGAAGTTTGAGGTGGAAGTTTGGAAAATCAAACATATTTGAAAATTTTCTAAGTCCCAAGTCAAATGTTCACTTCTTCCACCTTGAATAACTTTTTCTATGGACTTCAAATGAGAAAGTTCATTTGTAAAAGTTATAGCTCTTTAAAACCTATTCAATTTGGTAGAAAATTTGACCTTATTTGGATTTGGCATGAAGGAGTTATTCATTTTAGAAGTTGAGGAAAATCACTTGTTCAATGAGGTATTGGCCCAAAATGACCTATAATGTCTCCTCTTGGCACATGCATTTGCATGTTGAATTTGCACTACCTCAAAACATAAAAGTTTAATTATACATCTTTAATTTGATCATGCAATTTGAATGGCTTTCATCTCATAAAAATTGAGCAAGTTATGGTCTTGGGAAGTTGACCTCCAAACTAGGATTCAGACAAAATGACCTATAATCTTTCACCATAAACAATGACTTTACAAGCAAAACTAGCTCTAGACTTCAACATGAAAGTTGTTTGGAATGCCATTTTAAGTAAAATTTCTCTTGGAATAATTTTCATATGATAAATATTGTAGGAGATAGGGTCTAGGGAACCCCAATTTTGACTAGTTGACTTCCTCTGGTCAACCACCATGAACCAACTTGCTAGCTTGACATTATCTTAATTTTTGGGAGTCATGGAGGATCATATATGCATAATATGATGTAATGTGAAGTATCCCTTGAAATATTTAATCAATTGTTGAAGAAGTCACACAAGATACCCAGATGAATTAGGGTTTCTAAGGCAAACAAACTCCAAACTCTTGATGACTTATTGATAAAAATAACATGTGAAGATCATGGGGATCCATATATGATGCCTAGAGCCAATATGAGTCATTTCTTGATTTAACTCCTTTCATTAAGGGTCTCAAACCCTAGATATGAGCTTGATATAGCATGGGTGAGCATACACACTACCTACAAAAGCAACAAACTATACATTGACATATTTTTTGGTATTTTGGTTAGTAAAATAATGAAAAATGGAGCATGATACAATCAAATGTGCTTTGTGATCTCTCCCAATGCAAACCCAATTAATGAGGGGTAAAGAGGATGTCAAGGTGTGATCCCAATGTCAATGCATATAATGAGATGCCATGAGGGATCTTAGGGTCAAAATTGGGGTCTTACAATCATCAATAACAACATTGACATCAAGACATAAACATCAATAACAATAACATCAACAATAGCATCACCAACAATATCATCATCAACAGACGTATCATCAACAATAACATCATCAAAAATAGTATCATCAACAATAGCATCATCAACAGACATCATCAACAACAACAGTGACCTCAAGACACAAATATCATCAGCAATAGTGTCATAAACAATAACATCAACAATAACAAATACATAAACACAAATGGAAAATGACAATACTGTAGTTGCATGGGGAAATTTTTTACGTATTGGAAACATGATGTATAAGTAAAAAAATGTTATCATAATCTTTGAGTTCCTCCTTGTCAAAAACGAAGAACACGGTGTTGGCTCCTTACTCGACGATATGAAAGCACAGACGGTGGTTCTGATTGAAAATGTTGTTGTTTCTTCAAGTTTGAAGATGGTGTTGTTTTGTTAGGTTAGGGTTGAAAATCGCGTTGTTTCGCCAGGGGTTGAAAATGGTGTTGTTTGGTTAGGTTGATGGAAATGAAAATATGGAACTGGAGAGACAAGTTAGCTAGCTCTGTTTAAACTGAGTAAACCATATCACCATGGTTCTTTTATCAAAACCATTGTGATATATGATGAAATTTTATTAAAAGGTGTCAGGTTTTAAGCAGTTAAATTTTTTAAAAAATAATAAAAACTATATTATAATAGTGTATTTAGACAACCGTGGTGATATAAGATTTATGTTTATGATATTTTATAAAAAAACGTCAGGTTTTAAGCACTTAAATTTTTTTTAAAATAATGAAAACTATATTATAATGTTTTGTTTAGATAACCGTTGTGATATAAGATTTACATTAAAGATATTTTATCAAAAAAGCGCCAGGTTTTAGGCAATTAAATTAAAAAAAAAATTAAAAATATATCACAACGGTTAGTTTAGCAAACCATTGTGATATAACTTTATTTTTTTAAAATATAAATGAAAGGTGGTGATAAAATTCTAAATAAACTACGAATTAGCATACGCTGAAAATCGAACTCATGAAACATCAAGTGATATCACTACAGTTGTTTCAAAAACACGTGGTAATAAATTAACAACATTATATATATATATATATATATATATATATATATATATATATATATATATATATATATATATATATATATATATATATATATATATATATATATATATATATATATATATATATATATATATATATATGCCTGAAGTTAGAGGTATCACCATGGTCCTTCAAATGGTCGTGGTAACAGGGGCATCATTATATGTACTCTTTGTAGTAGTGTCATTGTGAGGGTGGATGCTAACTGCATCCTTCTCAGAGAAGGAGATTTCACCTTCTGGCATCCTCTGCTTGCCTTCGCCTCCCTTATTAGAAAGGTCTTCTATATTCAAAACTTGGTGAGCATACCTTCTATGGGAAAAGCTAGTGTCCCCGCCTATGGCAAATCCTCTTGCAACAACGTTGAGTGTATGGCACACGACTTTGTCATCCTCGTCTATGGACAATTATTTTACCTTGTTGGGCCTGGGGCTCACTGCCATATCTCACCCACGAGATCTAGATTTGTCTGACCTACGGGAAGAATCACCCATGACATACTTCTTGAGGTGTTCCTCCTAGATCAGCCTCTCGATTTCATTCTTGAGTTGGTAACAATCTTCAATATGGTTCCCTTTAACTTTATGGATATAACACCATCTATCTAGTTCGGGACCCATCACATCCATTTTAGGAGCCATAGGCGTAAGGATGTTGTGAAGATGAAAGACCTCATACCAAATATGTTCATTGTGAGTATTCTGATGCATGAAGCTGTCCACTGCCTTTCTTACTCTCTTGAATGAATTTTTGTCCTTGATGAGAGAGGTGTAGTTTCTCTTCCTATGGCGGTGAAAACCTTCAGTGTTAGGAACATGCTCCTTGATGTGTCGCGCCTTGTTTTATGCGTTGCTCTAGTCGCCTTTTATGTAACATTCTGCCCCGGTGACAACTTTTGCTAACAAAATCATTAGCTTATCGGTAAGAGATTCAATGAAGTGTACCACCTTAAGGAAATTCTAGAACGCATCCATGAACATTTCTTGGTTTAGGGGGATGGCCCTTATGATATCTTCATTGGATTGGGAGAGATAGTCCCTCAACAATTATGAGAGACCCTATCGTATGTTGAACATGCTAGTGGTGGAAATTTTCCTGTGATGGTTGGCGACAAACTGGTCTATGAGTTTCTTCACCAATTCCTGATAACTAGCGATGAATGTAACAACCTAAATCCCGAAACTTATATAAAAATAGTTACTCGATAATTTAAGGTGTCACTTCGACAACCATCCAACAAAACTTTCAAAAAACATTTAACAACATGCACCAGAAATTAACATGATAAAAACTTCAAATTGAACTTCTCAAATAAAGTATTAAACTTTAACATGACAATTCGAAACCAACTCAAAACATAAAAAAAGCGTCTCGTCCCTAATGTTACAAGATCAGAGCACTAAACTACTAAAATACAATAGAAGGATAAATAGATGAAGGTAAGCTCCAAGAAGCTATCTTCCACTCACAACAACAAAACTCTACTCCTGATTATCTATAAGAGGTCCATGGTGGACCAAATAAATAAAAATGGGTGAGAATAAACTTCGTTATAAAACATTGTAAAGAATGCGAGGGTAGATAAACACACAACACATCACACATTCAATACACAAACAACACCATTACAATCTTACACCTTTTTCATCATAATGTATACATTTGTATGTAATGCGAATCACGATATCGACACTATGCTTGTGGTACCAATCAATGATGGTTCTTCATACAAACCAGGTTCACCCTTTTGAGCCCTGTGTCCACCCTTAGACTCAGGACAAGTTACTCATCCACCATTCTAGACTCGTAACTCGCATCTTTCAGAACAACGACACAAATGATGTATGACATATAATTTATACAACAATAACAACCACATGTTTATGATCCCCCTTTGAACCATAAACAATATGCAACATAGCAACAACGTAGTTCCCCCTTCAAAACCATCCATATAGTTAATCATCAATCATCATAACAATTCGTCTTGAATAAATCACACATTCACAATATTTTACCTAAATAAAAAATAAATTCATATCATTAATTCACATTCATCTCCCTAAAACATTACTAAGGAAAATTGTTATGCATTAGCTTTCCAAGCTTCGAATCCCGCCTTAAACGGAGTCACGAATCTCAAGTTATGATTAAAATAATATTTAACTAAAATTACACAGGTGCAATCGATTGAAAGGGACCATCAATCGATTATTCTCACTCTCAGGTCTATGTTTTCATGTTTTTCAACATCATTAATCGATTGTCCTCACCCATCAATCGATTATTCTCACTTTCTATACATTTTGTTTCTTTTATTTTTTTCACAAATTAACTTGATGCAATCAATTAATTCTCCCAACTAATCGATTAATTGGTTCCAATTTTTTAAAAATTTAGAAGGATCAATTGATTGACATAAGCTATTTTCCAAAAATACAAATTTTACAGCATGTTTATCAAAATCGATTATTCCCAAAACCCACTCAAACATGCTATAACAACTTATTTCAAAAATATAACATCTTATATCAATTATCTATTGTTATTACATCATAAACCTACCAATTAACATCTAATTTCACCAATTTAAAATCACCAACAATGCATCATGAAAATCACTTTCATGTTCATCATCACTAACACAACACATCAATAATAACAATGCCAAAATCATATTTCACATCCTAATTTCTGCAACCATTACATCACGAGTACATAGTCACACATCAAGAATCATCATCGTCATCAATTTCTCATAATCATATATCGAGTTTTTTAAAAACACAATAATGGAGAAAACCTAGAGGAGAGTGAGGATCCCCTTCTACCATTCATAAATCACACCAATATACAAAGTAGTTTTCCCCTTTACATCTCTCAAGCCTTTGCCTCTTTTTCCCCCAAAACTCAATTTTACGTTCAGTAAAAACTCAACTTCCCAAATTTCTCCCTTTTTAATAGAAAATATATTTCCCTCATTTAGGTTGTTCCTATCATATCCCCACTTATCTCTCAAATCTCCACTTTACCTTTAGTACCTTATTTTTCTATTTTTTTAATAATTAAATATAATTTTTACCAAAATAATATTAATCGATTATTATTTCTAATTTTCCTTATTTTTCTAATACTTCTACTATTTTTATTATTCTCCTTATTATAAAATTAATTAAAATTCTAATTAATTCTACCACTCTCACCAACCCAACCACATGTCACATACTACACACATATTCACCAAAAATATATAATTCAATTAATAACTTAAATAAAATGCAACTAAATTCAATTAAATAAATTAATTGAATTCAAGGTGTTACAATGGAAGCTCGGGGTAAACCCATATACCATTGCAAATGGTAATCCTTGAATGTGTCATACAACAATTTTCACTTCAGTGAGTCAGATGCTTCGATGATGGCCATTTTAATGTTGATGGAGACGACGTTCTCATAAGGATCAATGTTTCCATCAAACATGGCCAAAGAGGGAGGCTTGAATCCTTCATGGACATGCGCTTCCCATATTTCATTTGAGAGTGACTGGGGATCCAACACTTCTCAAGATTGCTAATGAATCAACCGCCAACATAAACTAATTAAGAACCAATAACCTTTGAGATAAAAATTGGCAAACAAGACAACTATTTTGAGCAAAACAATCCAACATCAAACAAATAAAATGATATAAATATCAAATCATTCTGACATCCAACACGGTGACTGATATGAATACTAAGTCAGCGTTGACATAAAGGAGACGAATCTTAATCTTGAAACCTGCAGATCTCAACAAATTTGAAGATAATCAAAGAATCAAAAGACCAGGATACCAACCATACACAAGAAACACAACCCGACGATCACGGATAAACCATTTGTCATTTAAAAGACCCATGTGTGAAAATGAAGGAGCTTCCACAACCACCAGAACTGCCTCCAAGGAAGAGTCAGATTTTAGTCTAAACGTACAACAAATCGCCAACGAATCGAACCTCCACTAGAAAGAATGATTAAACCAATCACCAACAATAACCCGGTCAGAATAAGCCAACCGATGAAATAAAAAAAACACAATTCCGAGTCTGAGACAACCGATTGTCGGTCTGCCTACAACAAGCAACAACTAAGAATCGGCCAGACTAACTGTCGCCGAAACCTAACCACTGGCGAGACGAAGCAAGCAAATGAACAGTGGCATCGCCTGAATAGAAAATAGTTTTCAAATGGATCAGCGACATAACGTTGACAACACTCTAACCCATAGGGGATGAAGGGTGGAACGGCCTGAGAGGAGTTGCACCATAAAAACCAAAGGTTACATCAAGTTACTAAAAATGGATTTGGGGAGAAGAGAGGCGCGAGTGTGTTAGAGACAAGGCAGAGAAAAAATATTTTTAAAGAGAAGAGAAATGCATCAAACATATAAAACGATAATATAATAATATCATATTTTATTTTAAGACTAGGAGTGCTTCGAAGACATGATATGATATGTATATCATGTCAGTATTACATTTTATTTTTATTCAATTCTCTATTTACCCTCCATACCAAATAGACTCTTATATTGTAATTGGAACAATTGAAATAACAAAGAGAGAGAAAGAGAAAGAGAGAGAGAGAGAGAGAGAAAATCAAATAGAATAAATATTTTTTCTCGTTGACACATGATAAAAATAAGGTTTAATTAGTCACAAGGTCCCTTAATTTAATTTAATATCTCACTTTGATCACTTATCTAATAAATATTATTTTTTACCCTCTCAAAAGCTATTTCGTTAGACAACTTAGGGCCCGTTTATTTTGGTTTTTTTTAAAAATGATTTTTATAGTGTTACATATTTTAGTGTAAAAAAAATTTACAAAGAAACTTTTTATAAAAGCTTCAAATAAAATTTTGGTTTGAATAATTATTCTTAAAATGTTATTTTAGGTATTTCATCATTTTATCGGAACTTTTTTTGGATATCAGAATTTCAAAAAATCACTTAATTTTGAAGCTATTTCAAATAGTTTTTCATAAAAATCATTTTTTAGATACAACTCTTTGAAAAATTATGATTTTGACTATGTTTTGATATTCAATAATTTATATTTATGTTATAGAATGAACAATTCAATCTTTTAATTTATAAAAAATAAATTTAAAAAAATTTGTAATATTTTGAAAAACATTTTTGTATAATCTATTTTCAAAAATATAAAAAAAAATTCATTTTTTAAAAGTTAAAACATACTGACCCTTAGTCTCTTATGTTAACTAATCGTAAATATCTAAGAGAGAGTAATATTAATGGAGGTTCATCATGGACTATATTTTTTTTAAAACTCATTTGATCAGATTAAAAAATATCAAAAAATTGGACATTGAAAGTCTATCAAATCCAACAATGAACTATTCATATCTCCTCTTTCTTGACATTTATTCATCTTATTCCTTTTTTTCCTTCTTCATCTTCAACACCACCTTAAACACATTCATATCAAAATCCAACCCAACTTTTTAAAATAAAAAAAAACACAATTAAACTCAAAACTTTAAAATACAAATTCAATTAAGTGCGTAAAACATAAATTTTTCATACAAATCTTAACATAAAAACTCAAATCACATATTTTCCAACTTTACAAATTTTATTGGACCTCTCAATAAAACTTTCATCTTCATTCTTCCTCCCATGGTTGTCCTCAATTTCTCACCACTTTGAAATCCTTTCCTTCCCTCACAACTATACTCTCAATTGTGTCTCCACTTTTTTTCCATTTCCTTTCTTATTTAAGTTTTGTCTTTAATTTCTTATTTGGTCTATAGATTTTTTTATGGATTTAGATTTCACTTTTTTTCCATTTCCTTTCTTATTTAAGTTTTGTCTTTAATTTCTTATTTGGTCTATAGTTTTTTTTATGAATTTAGATTTTGGGGATTTTTGGTCTTAAAAAACTTAGATATTTTAGAGATTTGATTCTAAATTTGAGTATCGTTTGGATCCATGAGCTATTTTTATTCTCATAATTGTTTTTTAAGTCTATGGTGCTGCTTTAAAATTTTGGGTCATTTATCCTCGAGTTAATTTTTTTACCGGTATAAAATAAATGAATGTGTGGTGTTTACGTGGTAATTTCATGTTTGGATGATTCTTTATGTGGTATTTTAAAACTTTGAGTTTAATTTTTTTTTTATATTTCTAGATTTTGATATTAATGTATTTAAGACGATGATGAAGATTATCAAGGAGAAGAATGAAGAAGATGAAGTTCCATTAGATTAGATTAATTGATAGCTATGCATAAACATTAGATGCATGAGCGCAAGTTCGAATCTACAATATCTCATTTGCTCATCTTTAAAAGTGAAGTCCAACTACTAGACAATTTGACAAAAAATAATAATGAAAAAGATGAATAAATGTCAAAATAATATATTAGGTGTTGGAGGTTCATTGTTAGATTTAATGGATTTAAAATATTCAACCGATTGGTATGTTTTAATAAAAAATGATTAATTTTTTGTAATAAATAGGATTCTGATGGACATTCAATAATATTACTCTAGATATTTAAAATTAAAAATTAACATAATTAACTAAATTAATTAACAAAATATTTTTTTAAGAATTAAAAAGTAATATTTATTAAATACGAGATCAAAGTAAAACATTAAATAAAATTAAAAATGATAAAAAAAATGTATTAAACTTATAAATAACTAAAGATTAAAAATGAACTCATCCGTATTTACGGACCTGCCAAATTCGATAAAACCTAGGGCTTCGATCTTTAAATTAAAGTCCTAATTCATTAAAGTGTTTTTAATTTATCTTTAAAAATCTGTTAAATGTTAAAAGTATGAACTGAACGTAGCTTGTTTGATCTGCATAATTAATTTTTTTAAAATATATGATAATATTTTTATTGTTTCACTAAAAAATAACATATTAAACTTTGTCTCATCTCATAAATTTTATCTCTTATTATTTAATATTTCTATATTAAATATTATACATTAATATAATATAATTAATATTAAATTATTTCACGTTTTACTTCACAATTTATCATATTTTATTAATTTGTGTTACATTGAATATTTGTGTTTTATTTATTTACAATTTCAAACTTGTATTTTATTTAAAAATATATTATACTATTTAAAAAAATAATATAGCATTTAAAATATATTATATCTAAAATAACATATTTATAATATTTATAGTAAATATTATGGTTTTTTATTTTATTTTATAGCAGAGTATTATTTACCTCTCTTTATAAAGCTTGAGACCCTTCAAAAACCAACTACAATTGGATAGACCATTTTAATGGCTTTAAAAATAAGGGTGTGAGAAAAAGACATCAACACCTACATATTTTTCTTCTCTCCAAACATGGGAAGAAAGAGACGAGAGACCATTTTTATTTTACAATATAGACTATCTTTAAATTTTAATTGAAATATCATAAATTCGAATATATCATATAATCTCATATTCTTTTAAATCAATCAAAATTTTAAATTTTTATTTTATTTTTTATCTCTTCTCTCTTTTATTGTTTTTTTCTTATATTTTATTTATTTTTAATTTTTTACTTTTCCCACAAATCTTCTCTTAATAAAAAAACAGACAAAGTTACGGTCTCTATACGCTTGTCTTTAAATTTGACTAGAAGACATAAGTCACAGTCAACTCCAATCTAGAACATGTATCTTTTTATTGGTAAATTATTAAAATCAAATAAAAGAAAACAACTAAAAATATTTTTGTAATGGTAAAAAAAAAACTTAAGATATCTCTTTTTGGTAAAAAAAATTAATACACTACTAAAAAGTTTCTCTTAACAACCAAAATTATTTATTTTATAAATAAATTGGTCTCAATAATGCCATATAAAAATAACTTTAATTGTTACAAAGTTATAAAAATTTAGTAGTGCATTTTTTATTTATTTAACTTTTTAAAATGATTTAGTAACTAAAAAAATCATGATTTACGCTAATTTTGTTGTTAAATTACAAAAATCGTTGAATTAAGTTTATCATTCCCATTTCCCACGCAACTTTTTGTATTCTAAGTATATTCATATTCTTAGAACAACAAACATGCTTTTCGATTCGATTCTCTTCTGTTATCTCACTCTTTTCTTATTTTTCACTTCTTCATATGCTTCTGCTTCTTCTTCATCTTTCACTATTTCAACCTTCACCTACCCTCAAACCACTCTTAGACCCTATGATTCTAGTTATATCAGAGGTAACTCATCGAATTCTCACCCACCCTTTTCTCTATATCTTTCAAATTTTCTGTTTTTAGTGTTCATCAAGCTTTTCATACTCTCGATTTTAATGGGTCGAAGTTCAATTTCGATATTTTTAGCTGATTTTTTTTTTGCTTATGTAGTAGTATTTTATTTTTTTGTTTGGATAATAGTTAAGTGTTTTAGATTTTGGTGATGTTATGAATTATCTTACTTTGTTCTCTTGATGTTTTGTCATGAACCAGTTGATATACCGCCATGGTTTTCTGCAGTCTCCATTGTATTGATCTCTGATATAAACCTTGTAAGTATGTTACTATCTGTAATTCTTAATTGTTTTCATACTCTATTCTGAAGAGCTTATGGAAATAAGCTGAAAATATCTTATGGACATTTCATAAGCTCTGCCAAACAGTCTCATAAGTGGTTATGGTGATAAATAAGCTCAAATAAGTAAATCCAAACAAGTCCGTAATCCTTCTTGTTAATCGGCGCTTATGAACTGATATGCTTTAGAGATGGATTGTTTTCAGGATGTTGCAAGAATCGAAAGGGTTCCAAAACGACCGCTGCCGATAATATGCTTTAGAGATGGAAGTCCTCCTTTACCAGATGCTTTAAACACATCTCTGAAATTGTCAACTGTCTCAGGTAGAAGCCGCACCTGAATAATTTTTTTTCTCATTAAATTTCTGTCGCGATTTCTAGAATAGGTTCTTCTGTTGATTCAGAAAAATGACTTATTTTTGAACTGGCTTAAGTAATGCCAATTTATAACTACTCTTTTGTTCCTGTTTTTCTTTAGGAATAAATGGTTTTGGCATAGAGCAGTGTTTTCCTATGGAGAAAAATATCACTATGAAGTTAACTAATGAGTTGGTAATTTTATAACTTATAAGTCCTTTTTAACTTTTCATAATATCATAACGAATGAACATAAAAATTGCTGTTCAGATATCTCCAGGTGCTTGGTACATTGGTGTTTTTAACGGCTTTGGAGCTGCAAGAACACAATCAAGGATGGTATGGTTAATTATCCAAGTATCACTTTTAGAACTTATTTTTCATTTTGCTTATTCAATCTCTTAGCAAACTTCTCTACTTCTGCAGATTATTCGAGGTCCGTCGTACTTCTTTAGTGCCAATATAAGCGTGGAAGCTTGCACAAATTCGATGATGAGTGGCGGGTTCTGTAACACTACAGTCAATCCGCTTTCATGCACAGCATCCGACGTCTATAATTCTTTGAAATCTACGGCGAAGAAACCAACGGTTGAAAATGCGATGACCTGCAAAAGTAACTTCGAAACTTTGTGTGTTGAGGAAGGTCTACCAAACTTATACTCCTTGGATATAACAAACGCGGTAGAAGAATTAACCATTATAGCAGAAAATATCAAACTCAATATTACATCTTCAAGTAAGGCTTCTGGCGCAAGTGATGTTAAATTATTGTGTTTTGCTCGCAACGGCGCAATGCCTACAAATAGTTTGTACGACTATTCCAGTGATCTAAATAAATCCCCTCTGGTTATTCATTCTCCACTGATCGGCCGTTGGTACATTAGTGTATTATTACCGGTTAATCTTACAAAAAAAATTGGAGATACTCATGACAGTGATGTAAAAGTTTGTTATTCCCTTGAATCGCAAATGCGTCAATGCCCATTTGGAAAAGCTGGACCGAATTGTACAATGAGTAGCTACACACTTCAGGTAGTATTGATTGTTAGACACGTCTCGGTATTCGTAGGAATAAGTTATTGACGAGAATGTTTTTCTGCAGACAGTTCTAACGAGAGGTCCAACCCCGTTTGAATCATATTATTTGCCTATTGGTGAAGGAGCGTCTTCTGCAAAATTTCCTCTTGAGCCACTTTTAAACAACTCATCAAAATTCGGAGAAACTAACGAAACTTGGACTTACTTTACTCTCGACGTTCCTCACGGTGCAGCTGGCCGAAATATTCACGTACAGCTATCCTCAGATACAAAAATCAGTTACGAAGTTTATGCAAGACTTGGTGGATTGCCATCTGTTGATATCCGGGACTATTATTATGTTAACAAGACATCAAAAAGCGACCGATCCGCGTTTTTCATGCTATATGATTCAAGCGACAAAAATATTGATTTTTACTTAATTTATGCTAGAGAAGGAACTTGGAGTTTTGGTCTAAGACATGTTAATACTAGCCGTGATTCTTTGAAGCAGAAAACTAGCATGTCTATTTCACTTGAAGGATGTCCGAACCAATGCTCCTCTCATGGTGACTGTAAATATTTGTTCGATGCTTCCGGATTGACGTCATACAGGTTTATGTTAAGCCCTTTTGGTTCTTCTCGATACACTATAGTTCTGTTTACATTTCTTTTGTTTTCTCAAATTACGAAAGTTGCGTAAAATAATTACATAGTATGTTTGAGTTTCGTTCCCGATTGCACGAGTTCTGGTTGTTTTGCAACATCCTCAGGATATTCACCATTTTTAGTATTTGCTTTTTGGATTCAGCTTCTGTGAGTGTGATCGAAACCATGGCGGCTTTGACTGTAGCATCGAAATTGTATCACATAAAGGTGATTATCGATTTTTAGAATTTGATGAGCTTATTTGATTCGAATTTCGGCCACTATTTAGATCAGTTTTTGTTATTGTTTAATCTAGTTACTGAAAAAATTGCAGGGCACATACTTCAATCAATATTTCTGATTGGATCAAATGCTGCAGCCCTACTTCCTGCGTATTGGTCGCTTCGTCAGAAGGTAGCTCTTTTCGTTTAGTTATCTATTTCTCCTCTGGAATAATTTCGTCTCGGATTCCCGAAAAGTACTTCAATTTTTCCAATGGAACCGATATGCAGGCATTTGCAGAATGGATTTTATTCACAGCCAGCGGAATTGCAAGTGGAATATATCATGCATGCGACGTAGGCACCTGGTGTGCATTGAACTTCGGTGTTCTACAGGTTACACATCTTTACAGCTCCGTCTTTCTTTCTTACTCTATCGTTAAATTCATATTCTTATACTTTTTGGACATTTACATTTACTTTACATTATCGACATTTCAGTTTATGGACTTCTGGCTCTCTTTCATGGCGGTGATTAGCACTTTCGTATACCTAGCTACCATCGACGAAGTACATAAGCGAGCGATCCACACAGCTGTTTCTATCTTTACTGCCCTCATCTCCGTAACCAACGCAACCAGGTAAGTTAAACTAGGACCCGTTTGGATTGACTTATTTGAGGTTATTTACTTATAGACGCACTTGTGAGATAGATTGAGAGTTTATGGAAGCAGCTTACGACATGTCTATCAGCGATTTTTGTTCACGTGCAGGTCTTCTAATATTGTGTATGTGATTGTGATCGGGGCTCTTGGTCTTCTTATCGGATGGTTGATAGAAATGTCATCAAAGTATAGGTCCCATTCCTTTTCGTTTGAATTCTCCCCGAGTTTCCATCAAAGGTGAATCCTTAAGCAAGGTCTCAAGTTTAATAGCGCGCTTAACTATAATCGAAAATAGTAACAATGGTGAATTTTGTTGCAGTTTGTTAACTATAAAGCTATGGTTCTATAATCTTGCGAAGGCACTTATTAGACGGTTCCGTTGGGGTTTTATATTGGCCGGACTGGCGGCATTAATCATGGCGGGAATAGGCTGGATACTTGAAACAAGTGAGACATACTGGATTTGGCATAGGTATTACAATAAAACTAGTTTGTCTTCTATCTCTTTTGTTTCTCTTTCTTTTTGTGACTCTTTTGAAATTGTTACAGCTTTTGGCATGGTGCAATATACACATCTTCTTTCTTCTTCCTTTGTTCAAAAGCAAATATTGGTGATGCTGAGAATCCGCCACCTAGAAGTGAAAACTATGAACTAGCTCGTCAGGATTCATTTTCAAGAGAGTAATTAGTACAACATTATGTGGAATTGGTAGATACAAAAAGGAATAGGAGGTATAGTTTGTCTGATTTAGTTCACATACACAACATAATTATTTCTGAAGTCATACATATAATTGATTGATATTTGTTCATACATATAGTTGATTGATATTTGTTGACAGTGTAAATTTTTTATAATGTATCCAAAATTAAATTATAGGAGAATGAATGAATTAAATTTTTTTTATAAATTTAGTCATTATAGTATAAAATGAAGGTAAAGGTTTTGATTTGTTTGCTTTGAATTTTTATCATGTAATTATAATTTAGAATGTTAATAGTATGTGAATCGTATTATATGAAGAGATCTACTGGTCAAAGGTCAAAGCAAATTAACATAACTTGATTATTCTTGTTATTTATTTATTTATTTATTTGAATGATGGTCTTGTTATTCAATTTGATTGACCTCTTTAAATTATATCCCTCTTAAGCATGCTGTTTTATTTAATAAATAAGTTCAAATATTCAAATCATATCATGTTTTGGTCATGAAAAAACCCATTTTAACAAGTTCTTTGATTTCGATTTTGCTATTATAATTATAGATTTCACCATAAATCAGGATTCTGTTCAGAGGTCCATTTATATACCTTAGGATCCATTTTAATGTTTGCTAGTGCGCCTTCCCAAGATTGATCATATGCTTGCTTACAAGGCTGAATATGTACGTTATGTCTAGCCTTGTACAGACCATAACGTACATCAAATAACCTACTATACTAGCATATGGAATGCTATTCATATAGGCTATTTCAACTTCAGTACTAGGATTTTGAGTCGTATTCAGTTTGTACTAAGGATTAATCGGTGTTACAACAGGCTTTGAATTTAACTACCAAATTTTTTGAGAATTTTCTTCAGGTATGTCTATTAAGATAAGCATAATCTCGACTGTTTTATATCTCTCTAAATGTCAATCCCAAAAATTTTGGAGGCAGCTCCCAAATCCTTCATGTCGAACTCCTTATCGAGTTTAGCCTTCACCTTCATAACATCCTCAACAATGTTGCTTGATATGAGGATGTCATCCACATAAAACAACAAAATAACAAGTGAAATTTCAAGTCAAAATCTGAAGTAAACACAATGGTCGAATTTGCTCATAGTGAAACTTATGTGTGTCATGAACTTGTCGAATCTCCTATTTCATTGTCGAGGAGATTGTTTCAGACCATACAAAGACTCATTCAGCTTACACACATAATTTTCCTTGCCCTTTTCTGCATACCCTTCAGGTTTCCTCATCAGGATTGTTTAATCTAGATCACCATACAGGATGGTTGTCTTCACAGCCATATGTTCAAGTTCTAGGTCGAACTTCGTCACCATAACAAGTAGCATTCAAATGGATATATGCTTTACAACAAATGAGAACATATCATTAAAGTCGACACCTTCTTTCTAAGTGAACCACATAGCAACCAACCTTGCCTTAAATCTCTTCGACATCACTCATTCAATTCCTTCCTTAAACTTGAAAATCCACTTACAGCTGACTAACCTGGCTCATGCAGGTTTCTCGATCAACTCCCAAGTGTGATTGTCGGGAAGAGATTTCATCTCATCATCCATGGTTTTTAGCCACCTAGTCTTGTTTTGACTCCTCACAACTTCATTATACTCTCTAGGATCTTCATTAAGAACCTCACTTGCAGAGATTAAGGCAAATATTATGAGATGTACTTAACCAAGTCTATGAGGTGGCTTGATGACTCTTCTCGACCTGTCTCTTTCCAATAGATATTCATTGTCAGTATCCTCATCTTCATCAACAACCTATGTTTGTTCTTCGACTTCATCTGGGTTATGCAATTCAGTATCACTATGCTCCACCTCAATAGGAATCTCTTTCTGTTCCATCTCTTCTGCAGAGATCTATGCATTTTAACCAGCTTCATCACTTTTCTTGAACGCCATTTCTGCTTCATTGAGAATTACATATCGACTTGTGATACACCTCATGTGACTTGACTCTAGTCACCACGGTCTATAAGCTTTGACTCTTTCAGGGTATCCAAGAAACATACATCTCAGAGCTCTAGGTTTGACCTTGTCTTTTCTAATGTGAGCATAGGATACATAGCTAAATACTCTAAGTTTGTTGAGATTAAGTGGATGTCTCAACCAAACTTCTTCAAGTGTCTTCATCCCCAAAGCCTCCGAGGGGCACCTATTTATTAGGTAAGCTACAATCATGACTTCCTCAACCCAAAACACCTTCAATCCAACACTAACCAACACGCACCTCACTATTTCCAGAATGGTTCGATTAAACCTTTTAACCAAACTATTTTATTGGGGAGTACCTGCAGTAGTTTTGTGCCTTGCAATACCAAGCTCAACACAATTACTATCGAAAGCCTCATTGAAAAATTCAAGACCATTGTCGGTCCTCAACCTCTTAACCTTCCTACTAGTTTGGTTTTCGACCAGTGTCTTCCAACTTTTGAAATTTTCAAAAGTTCATCCTTAACTTTCTGAATAAATATCCATAACTTTTATTCATAATCATCAATTATGGATAGAAAATAACTTGCACCCGAGTGTGAAGGATTTCTTATAGGCCTCCAAAGATCATCATGAATGTAATCAAGGGATCCATGTGTTCTTTGTTTGCCTTTGTTGAACTTCACCCTACAAGATTTACCAAATACATAAGGTTAACTAAACTACAGTTTTTCGACCTTGTCACAACATAACATATTTTGTTTTGACAACTTGACCAGACCTCTTTCACTAACAAGAGCAAGTCGATTGTGCCATAACTCAGTCTTCGAAACAAGTTTTGTGGATGTCACATCTGCTGAACCACTTACGACCCCAGTCTCAAGGGTATACAAGCCTTGTTTCTTCATGCCTCTTAAGACTTCCTTCAACCACTTCATTACCTATAGGATACTCTGCTCTCCTTTTAAGACATATCCTTTCTTGTCGAATTCACTAAGAGAAATCAAATTTCTCTTAAGGTTGGGTACATACCTGACATCAGTCAATAACCTTATTGACTCATCATGGAGTTTGAATCTCATAGATCCAATACCTGCAATATTTCAAGCTTTGTTTTATTTCCCAGTGTCGCATCACGCGAAAAACCGGCGGGAAAACAAGAACAACAGAGCCGCCACCGTGCGTTATTTATCCCAAAAGAGGGAAAGGAAACGCTCAGAGTAAACCTGGAAAAGACATGGTCTCGCGACCAAAGAGAATGGGATCGGGAGTCGGTTATGCGAAGGGAAGGTATTAGCACCCCTACGCATCCGTCGTACTCGACGGGATCCACGAACAATAGGAAGGAAAATGGTTGCTAAACACTGCTCACACACACACACACACACTGGCTGAAAGAGACACAAGAAAACAAACAAGACCGAAACTGACTCGGCAGGATACCGTATCCTGGGCCTACTTAGTCTATCAGGCATAGACATCAGAGTCAAAGTAGTTCGGACTGGGGAAACGACACATGCTCGCTAGGATGTCGCATCCTATGCATACGTATCTCCTTTGGACGAAGGAGAATCAGAGCATTCGTAGCTCGGCTGACACGCACACAAACAAACACAGGCAAAGGCAAGCGTGGAGCCTGAATGCCAATCACTGGACTTACATCAGCATCCGAACCAACAAACACACACAGGAAACCAACTGCCAATCGCTGGACTTACGTCGGACTCCAACCAGAAAAGGAGAAACAACTCACGCAAACAAAACAAAAGGGCGCCCGGAGAGATCAACTCATCTCCTGCCTACGTACCTCATCTGGTATGAGGATCAGGGCGACGTAGTTCCCCTACGCAGGGAAAAAAGACTAGCCTAACCAGATAACAGAGGGAGACACAACACTAGGGAGACTACGACTCGAGCCTAGATGTTGTCATGCAAAGTCGTCCCTAAGTTAAGGTTTCTAGCTAACTTGCACAGGAAGAAGAAGGGTCTCGATTGCAACTAGGGCAAGAGAAAGGGGAGGTCTCAATCGCAACGAGGGCGAGAGAAGAGAATTAGTGTTAGTTATTAGTCAAACTCGACAAGACATCGCATCTCGTGCCTACGTATCTCATCTGGACATGAGAATCAGAGTTGCCGTAGTTCGGCTAAACTACTCCCGTTGGTTTATGTTTTTTAAGTGGACAACGTCACTGCGCAATCTACCTGATTCTCGACCTTTGGAGACTTACTCACCTGTAGTAGAAGGAGTTAACGTATCCTTAAGAGGGAATAATGTTTGTTTGTGTTTTAGGAAAGCTCAAGCAAGAAAGGAAGTCCTATACGAAGGAACCGTGCTACCTTAATTGACATGCAAACGAGACTACGCGGAGTCTAGCAAACCTAGGGGATACAATCACACCACACAAGCACATACAACATGAAATAAACACACCAACAAGGGGCTCAAACATCAAGGCTAGGTTTTAGTCGAGGGGTCATATCAACCTCAACAAACAAACCACTGGAACTGGGTAGTGTTAGCTCTTAACCTTGCCATTGAGGGGCTAAGGTGAAGCAGATGAAAGGTGAGTGAAGATAAGACTTCACAGCTCTTATCCCTGGCCTGGGAGAGCTTAAGACAAGAATGTGTGGGTTCAGAAAGTGGGAACCCTTCTACACATTTGATACTGACTCAACTGTACAATTGTACAAGATCTTGGGTTTGTATCTGCAATGCATCAACACAGTGGTGTGAGCAAAGCAGATGACACACAGAATAGCAGGGGATAGGTTGCATATCCCTTGGATTCTGCCAATTGCCTCTTCACTTAGGAGGTCTTTGACTCTATACAAGGACAAATGTAAACAGTCACAAACATTGCCTCTTAAGGAGGACTTCAGACAGTTGCCTGGCCAAGTAACAGGCCAGGTCTTCCAGACTACATGAAGTAAAGAAGTTATACCTCAATGCAAATTGCTATTAAGCAAAGCAAAGCAAAGTTCACAAGGAACTAAAAGCAACTAAAGTACCTGAAATCAGTCAAGCACAGTTAGTATACAAGTCAAAGTTAAATCAAAATAGGACAGATATCAACAGTCAACACAAGCAGTTAAATGTGCAATGCACAAGGCTCAAGGCATGTGAGCCAAGCAACCTACAAAAAAAACAGGTTAGTCATGATAAACAAACAGGCATCAATCAATTTGTATTGATCTCATTGGGTAATTGTGGCTTAACCTGAAAAAATGAGCTCAAACATGAGTAACAGGACCACAAGGACAAGCCTAGGGTCAAAAGGGAATAAGAAAGTCAAAACAGCAAATGAAATCTAATCAAAATCATATTCAAACAATCAAGAAACAAACTCAATTGGGTTCACATTCATATCAATCATCATCATCATTTTATAAGCAAAAGAAGTCAAAGCATGGCATATGGAAGCTCATAGAAGTCAACAGCAAGACTTAGCTCAAAACCAATCTCAAACATTTCCAAAAATCATCAAATAAATCATGGTCAAACATAATCCATAGCATGGTAATCATGTCAAATTTCAACTCATTTGGACAAGTAGAAGGTGGTCAATGAAAATCAGAAAGGCAAGGCAATTCCAAACATGCTCAAAGAAGTCAACCAAACATGCATCAACTTGAAAAAATCATAAATCAGTGATAGCATATGAGAAATGAATGGGATTAGAACCATGGCAAAGCTTAAGGTGTCTACTAATCACATATCAAATTTCATGTCCATCTAATAAGGTATGAGAATTTCACAAATGAAATGGGAACATGTGTCACAAAAAGTCAACATAAGACCAAACAGGGGAGAAAAATCTCAATCAATTAGGAAATGCCACAAATAATTTCAAGAAAAATCACATGTAAACCAGACATACTCAAGTACTTTCATGCAAAAATTCAATCCAATTTGAGGTCAAGAGGCATGGTATTGAAAATCATCAAGTTGCACATCAATGGTGTGACACAAATTGTCACACCCTTCTTCAAAAAATCATAACTCAACAACCAGAGATGATAAATTCATAAACTCTATACCAAAATCACCATGAATGTGTCTAGTTTATACACAAACAATTTCAAAGGCAATGGATAAATCATCATCATTTCACAAATGTTTTGGAAAAAGGTACAAAAAATGGAGCACATGAACAAAACCCTAATACCAATTAAAATCCACTTATCCAAAAATTCTGGAAAAATCATGATTAAATACTAGAGATCCAGATGAACATAATGCAAAAATTCTCATGAAATTTGGATTAAAAATGATGGACTTATGATTTTTGCAAGTTGAGCATACAAAGATGAAATAATTATTGAAATAACATGATTTATGCAATTAATTAAGCACGGCAGTGGCAGTTTAGTAATTATAGGACAACTTAAGTAAAACGCTGCACAGCAGCTCTAGGCGTGGCAAGCTGCTATTGGACATGGCCAATGAAACAGGACAATGCATGCAACGTGAATGAACAGAATTCTGGGCAACAATGCAATTTAGGGTTTGTGTCTACAGTATCGTCCTCTTCACCTCTAACAATCGTGCCAAAATTTTATGCCCAGAAATGAGTAACAAATACATCAATCGAACAAGGAAACAATGCACATCAACATTCCAAAAACCATTTATCCTAAATCGAGCTAACAAAGAAACAAGGAGCAAAAGCAAGTTTGGACATCAAAACTTAAAAGCCAGATTTCTCTTAAAATACTCAATCATTTTCAATGGTTCAAAGTTCATTGTGACCAGGGCAAAGAGACCTATCTAATGCATAGCACGATTTAACAAATGGTGATAGTCGAAAACTCACTTGATTTGGAAGAAAATGATGAAACAGGTGTTGTTTGGATGTGTTGGCCCAAAACAGATGCACAACAAGTTTCCAGGAAGTGAATGGTTGAAGATTTCGAGCTCAAGAATGCTTGGTTTGGTCCAGACTTTGAACTGCCATTGATGAGTTCTTGGAGAAAACAGTCGTAGAAATGCTTTACAGTTGAGATTTAATCCTTGCAAATGCTTCCAAATGGTCTGTATGTGATGGTACCGACAAGCAATGTACAAGTTCTTTGGTGTTTTGCAGAATTTCGAAAAATGAAGAAAATGGTTTTTGAGAGCAAAGAGTTTTTTTCTGTTTGTGAGGTTGGCTGCTAGGGTTGCCAATGAGCAGAAAAATGATCTTTATACTTCTGTTTAAGTTGCTAACCATGATTAAAGAACTTGGTAATTGGCAATTTGTGATTTTTGTGTTTTTGCTAATTTTCAACCAAGTTGGTAATGGGTGTATGTGCTGCACGAAAATGGGCCTCCCACAAGTCTTAAACAACATTTCAGAACATATTCAAATGGCAAAATGGATTAAAAATGGTTATTTGGAAAATTCACTTTTTACCCTCACTTGAAAATAAATCATGTAAGTGCAAAAAGGCCATTTTGATTTGTAATGTTTTGGTGCATGATGGTTACATATTTGGAAAGAGGAGGTCAAATGTGACTTGTTGGAAAAAACCTCACCCAATTTGGCCAAATGGTTAGAGAGATATGGCCTTTTGAAGTTCAAGAATATTTGAAAATGAATTGATCATAACTTGCCAACCATACATGGGAATTGAGAGTTCTTGAACTTTTTGGAAATGGGAGAACAAGAGCTTCAACTTTCATGTTGGGCAAAAATTCATTTGAAGCTTGTATCATGATGTAAGTTTAGGATCAAGAAGTTTCCATTTTTGGCAAGTTTCAGTTACAGGTCCAGTTTCTATTTTTGGAAATTTCTTGTCTGGCTTCAAATTCTTCCATGATGATGTTTGACATGATATATGAGGCCTATATGGACATGAATGAGCCCTCTCAAACCAAATCCCACCATCAAAACCATAAAATCAAACCCAGTTGACCACAGTTGACTTTTTAGGGTTTCTGATGGACTGTGCAATGACTGATGACTTCTGAGCAATCAAACCTTGACCAAAACACTTCAAAAGGACCCCTAGGTCATGTGAACATGTTGGACCAACCCTAGGGCCTTGGCTCAATGGAAATTGTACTTGCTTGATTGATTGACTGATCTCCTGACCAGTTTGACCTAATTCTTCTGAATGGCTTGCACTTGGGCAAAAGGGACAATGCAATGTTATGCAGTGGACCATGTTAATGCTATGACCTAATATGAGAATGCATGTACAATGATAGGTGCAAATTTGAGGTGCTACAGCTGCCCCTATTCAATCAGCTGGGAACCCGAACGGATGATAGCGACGGCTGTCAGACTTTCAGGGTAAACAGGGATTGAATACTAAGAACCGTAGAATTTGCACAATCCAGGGATCCAATAATGGAAACGTCCACTGGGATCTGATACTTATTACTGGGTTTTTTTTTTTTTTTTTTTTTTTTTTTCAAAGGATACGGCCACATCCAGACATCACAACGATGATGAATGGGAATAAAAATCACAACTAGATGCCGACGGACAACTAGGAAAAACTCAACATTTACCAAGACCAACGGAGAGGTAACCAGACATTAATGAATGACTGGAAGAGATACAACCATACGTCAACGGACGAAATGGGAAAAAACTCAACGTTTACCAAGACCAACAGAGAGGTAACCAAACATTAATGAATGACTGGAAGAGATACAACCATACGTCAACGGACGTAATGGGAAAAACTCAACGTTTACCAAAACCAACGGAGAGGTAACCAATCATCATCGGATGAATGGAAAGAGATATACAACCATACGTCAGCGGACGTAATGGGAAAAACTCAACGTTTACCAAAACCAACGGAGAGGTAACCAGACATTAATGAATGACTGGAAGAGATACAACCATACGTCAACGGACGTAATGGGAAAAACTCAACGTTTACCAAAACCAACGGAGAGGTAACCAATCATCATCGGATGAATGGAAAGAGATACACAACCATACGTCAGCGGACGTAATGGGAAAAACTCAACGTTTACCAAGACCAACGGAGAGGTAAATCCACATGGGGACAGGTACAACTAGACGTCATAGGACGAATAGGAAAAACTCGACGTTTATCGACACCAACGGAGAGGAGAAAACTCAGCCAGACGTCATAGGACGAAAGGGAGACTCAACGTTTATCGACACCAACGGAGAAGGAGAAAACTCAACCAGACGTCATAGGACGAAAGGGAGACTCAACGTTTATCGACACCAACGGAGAAGGAGAAAACTCAGCCAGACGTCATAGGACGAAAGGGAGACTCAACGTTTATCGACACCAACGGAGAAGGAGAATTAACTGGGGACGACCCTGCGGGGAAAGATATCAACTATACGCCAACGGACGCATAGGAAAAACTCGACGTTTATCGACACCAACGGAGAGGAGGAATACTTCACTAGGGAAGAAGGACACAACCAAATCATCAACGGATGATCGGGAAAAACTCGACGTTTATCGACACCAACGGAGAGGAGGAATACTTCACTCGGGAAGGAGGACGACGTTACGAACATCGAAAGATGATGTTTACCGACATCAAAAGAAGACCAGACACTTATGCATGACTGGGAAATCACCGAAGGATGGTGTTTACCGACACCAAAGAAGACCAGACACTTACGCATGACTGGAAATCACCGAAGGATGGTGTTTACCGACACCAAAGAAACAACACACGCGGGTGCTGACGGGATACTGACATCCACAAGATGACAGGGCAAGGCTGAACACTTGCAGGGGGTCTCACTGGGGAGAAGCAGGCTTTCCTTTCACCAACGAATGAGGAAATAAACCTCTGTGGGGATTATCAACACCAAATGTTGACTGGAGCAACTGTAGCAAATGTGTTGTACAGGTTGAACAAAAATCCGTCGCTGCAGGGGATACGGTTTGATGGGGTTTCGAACACATGAATGCATATGTTTGAATTTTTCTATGGCGTAATGCTCCATATGGAATGGAAATGCTACGCGATTTGAGGATGCGATGATCACTACATGCAAAAATGTAAAATGATGAGAACTCCGCCGGGGAATACACAGGACGACTGTGCTGAGAAACCTTCAATACAACTCCGCTGGGGGAAGAACAAGGCCACTGTCGGGGAACCAATCAATACAACTCCGCTAGGGGAGGACAAGGCAACTCGCTGGGGAGTAATAAAGCAGCTTGCTACTGACAAAAGTAAAATTGCTGGGGATATCCCAATCAATCCACAGGTAGGATAAACTCCGCTTGGGGAAATAACTGCTCCGCTGGGGAAATAACTGCTCCGCTGGGGAAGATAAACCAGGCAACTCTTTGGGGATAAGGCTCATACCAACCTCAAGTATGATAAACTCTGCTTCGGGGAATATCTGCTCCGCTGGGGGCGACCCATGCAATCCACAGGTAGGATCAACTCAGCTGGGGATGCAGATGTCGGTCTGCTACGGAAACTCGTCCAATCCACTGGTATGATGAACTCTGCTGGAGAAAACAATCAAAAGATTGACCAAAGAGTGCATGAGATATATTATCTATAGCCGTCAAAACGTAGATAATACACTCGCAAGGAAGATTATCCATAACCGGGTTGCAGGTTGTTAAATGGATAAACGACCGAAAAGAAAGGCATCGGTACCAGGACTAGGTATGCAAAGATGACCAATCAAAAGAGGATAAAGTTGCTAACTCAGAGCAAATATCCAAAAAGAAGGGGAAGACCCAAAGGGGACAATACTGCTTGATCAAGGCAAGTATCCAGAGGGGAAAAGAATATCAACACCGCAAACCGGATACTGATAACTGCAAGGAGGGGATTACATCTACCGGTTAGTAGGTAGAAAACCACGGAAAAGTAACCAGTCATCGATAGGATGAGCACAAAGGGTTAACTCCAACAAGGGGAGAACGTGGGATTTTACAACTACCGGTTAGTAGGTAGAAAACCACAAAGATAGGACTTACAGCTACCGGTTTGTAGGTAGAGGCCAACAAATTCCGCTGAGGATAAGATGAATGAGTGCCGGTTAGTGAGCCACTATTCATTTATGCCCCAGGGAGACACAAGAGACAGTTACAAGGAAGCCAGTTTAGGATTGATCCAAAAAGGCAGACTGAAACAAGACTCATCCTAGTGAGGAAAGAACTCAATAGGGAAAACCCATCCCAATGTGTGTTGGGAGGGAACGGAAACAACCGTCATCCACGAGGATGTATCTCAGTGGGGAAATGGCAGGAAAGGATAGACACTTTCTGCTTAAGGGGTTGGCTCTACATGGAGAGATCAGACACACCCACATCTGCTAGGGAGGATCTACTGGAGAGATCTGTATCAACAAATAACAGGAGACAACCATCAACAGATACACGGCAACAGCTGCATCATGAGTATCCGAATGCTATGATTATGCATGTATGCATTATACCTAAAAGTGTATGATGAATGCTGACGAACAGACATGTAAACACAGGTCCAGGGATCAACCACCCGGTACTACTCTTCTTCCATAGGGAAGGCCAAAAACACCAGAGAGCAAATGCGATCTGCTGGAAACCGGGATATCAGGGAACAACACCATCCTGCGGGGAGAGGAGAAGACTGCTCTGCTGGAGAGATGAACGCTAACGTCTTCGGTAAACACTCTGCTTGGGGAACTGCCCCACAAAAGTATTTCAACAACAACCTTGTTGGGAATGCCCCGCGGTAGGGCTCAAACAAACCTATACTGGAGATGCCCCACAATAGGGCTAACAGGGACTTGGAGGAGGAATGTTGTACTGCCGAGTAACTTCAACCAACACTGCACTGAGCAACCTTGCTGAGGAGAAACCAAAAGAGGTTCGACAGGAGAGAGATAAAGTTATGCTCGAGATACGAACAAATGTCTTACCTGTTGGTAATCATACCACCCTCGGGAGAGCACTGCAGGTCTCCTAAGTATTCTTCCATCATTGTGAAGGTTCACTTTGTTTAAGAACAATTTGTGAAAAATTTGTTTATTTTGAAAACAATGATACTTTATCAATTAAAACATGCAAAACATTTGTTGAGTTGAAACAAATAAGAGTGCAAATAATTGGATAAAAGCTCAAATCAATGTGATGGAATGGTAGTCTGCAAAGGGCGAGACTCCATAGATCTGTACAAGTTTGAAATCGGTGATATATATTGGAGAGGGCTACATTGAACATAATGACCTTTCCTCTACCATTCCGAATTTTCGATGTATTCGGAGCTTCAGTCGACGACGACTCGAGAATCCCTGACGGATGACAGATGTAGAGCACAGTCTTGTCAAGATGCAGTTACTTGCCAAATCCCTAATTTTTACCTAGATTGCCCCAGTGTGAGGTGATCAATTCAGCGGGATGCAAATTCTTTTTCAATGTCTCTAACTTTTGCCTGGATCGCCCTTTCGGGTCTTCAATCCACCGAGACGCTCCTTTTTGCCTAAGTCGACCTTTGGGGTGTTCGACTTAGCGAGCTATTCTGCTTTTTTGTTTTAGGCGAAGTATTTCTTGACTGCATCGGAATTCACAAGACGAGTGAACTTCTCCATCCATTGTTGTAAGTGTCAAAACATTGCCTGAAAAGGCTCTCTTGACAACATATGGACTTTCAGCTTGGGGGGTTCACTTGCCCCTGGAATCGGGCACGAAAGACAAGACTTTCTTGAGCACAAGGTCCCTCAGGACTTGACCTTCTTGTCGAATGCTTTCATCACTCTCTGCTGATATAACTGACCATGACACATGGCAGTTGATCTCTTTTTTCTTTCAGCTGGATTCAACATCAGTCAACTTGGGACTTTGAGGGTGCTATTTCTCTTTTGTTTTTTTCTTTCTTTTTCTTTCTTTTGATTTCTTTTGATTTTGCACCCTCTCTTTCTTTGTTTTTTTTTTGATTGATTTTTTTTCTTTTTTTTCTTTTGATGCCCCAGTTGGCTGTTCTGCTGATTCTCGAGATGCAGCTGAGTGTGATCTTCTTTTCTTGCTCAAGAAGTCGGGAAATACCGTCAGGAATCTCTTCAAGCATCATCTTCTTCCGCTTCGAATACAGGGAATTCAAAATTGGGAGATGACGTCCGATCATAATGTTCAATGGGTTTGAGAAACAACCTGCATAAAGATTTTGAGTATAAAAAGCACTTTGAAAATCAAACAAGACAATCGTTATGCAGATGAAAAGATTGCTTTTATTCTTGTTTTTAGGTTTTTTTGTGATCACCAATTTCATGCAAAAAGCGAAAAGGGAAAACAAATGGAAAAACAAATGTTTAACATGAATTTATTTGAATGAAAATATCATTGCACAAAATGTTGCCAACAATGTCATCACTTCTCCTTTTGGCATGGGAGAAGGGTTTTTAAACAAAGTGATTATTACTCTGACGTATGAACAACTGTAGGAACGCCCACAGTGACCCAATTGTGATAGATCCCTCCAGGGATGACAACTGTCAGTATCCTTTGCATCAGCAGCAAACGACCCTCTTTGTTGAAGATCTCAAAAGACAAGTCGACGCCAGCCCGGGACTTGTTATCTTCAAGCTTGATTAACATGGGGACCCAAGTCCTCAAAGCTCAGAATACCTGATCTGACAAGGTCCTGCACCTTACTCTTAAACTGAAAGCAGCTTTCCACATCGTGACCAGGAGCACCCGAGTGATACACACAATACTGTTCAGGCCTATACCACCACCGAGGGTTGACGGGTATAGCCGGCGGGTCTCTGGGAGTAATCAAGTTCCGCTCTATCAAAGAGGGATACAGCTCTGCATACGACATAGGGATCGGATCAAAGATGATCTTCTTCCTCTCATTACCATATTGGCTTGATTATCATAAGGAGGCTGGTAAGCCTGCTGTTGAGGACGATGTTGCTGAGATAGTCACAGCAGCGACCTGACGATGTGGTCCTCTGTTTGCACTCCTTCGATGGTGCACAGCATTTGTTTCACTTTCTCCCCTTTTGGGTGCCCCAGAGAATGTCTTCTTAGAACCGGAAGAACTTGAAGAGCCAGGATGGCGAACCGGAGCGCGGGTTGCTCTGATATTAACAGTCTCTGCAGCAAGAGGCTGTTCACTGATTCTGATCCCCCTCAATTCATCACCCACGGCATAATCATTGACGAGAATAGTGACAGCAGCATTCTCATGAACGGGTACACCCACTGGTGAAGCACGGTGGACTGGTGGAATCACGGCTTCCAGTCTCTGGGCTAAGGCACGCAGCTCCTCTTGCCCCTGAACAACTCCTTGCATCATTGTCATGAACTGGGTCATGTTTGCCCTCATCTCAGTCAATTCTGCTTGAACCTGATCCATACTCCTCTGTTGATTCAATCTGGTTGAGTAGCGGTGCGGACGACAATCAGCAATCCTGTCTCAGTCAGGAACCAGAGTGAGAAGTCCCTCCAAACACGTCTGTAATGCAAGAATGATATGTGCATGATATGCATGATGCGGATGCAGATGCTATTTTATCATGAATGATCCTGATAAAGGATATTCGTATGCGAGTTAACTTTTTTTTCATGCATTATTATTTTTTTGAAAATAAATATGCTATGATGCAAATGATGTGAACATGACTGGTCAGGCTGTGCGTCTCAAGGCACAGGGTCGGAGCTTCGGCTTGAACTCGGAGTCGCAAATCCATCTGAAACCCAAAGTCAACTGATCAACTGGCATCTGAACCCACATCTGAGAAACCAAATCATCATCTGAACGAGTACCCTCAAATTCAGCCCAGGGATCCGAAATAAACGGAACCCTCTGATCAATAACAGGGTCAAACCTCCGGCGTCCAGAAATATAACTCGTAGTCACTATCAGTACCAAGAGTCACCAACTGTACCTGTTAAAATGATCATTCCCCCCCCCCACTCACGGGTGTCATCTAGGCCAGGGTAAGGTCGAGAGAAACACAACATAAATAACCTTTCGCAGAATATCATCATATACACACCTGAAGTATGCAACGACAATATCCCACCAGGGTCTGAACTGTTCGTGATATCAATGTTCCGCTGAGTGGCGCAATACCACCCGCTTCCCACGAATCACTCTATTCCTAAGCATCCTAGATTTCACTCATGGTCTGAGTATTGGACCTTTTACCTCAAGTGACTCCCACCCCCAAACAGAGAAACACAGACAGCACAGCAGATGATAATGAATGAATGCAAACATTGATGCAAACAAAAAATGCAAATAATAAATGCACATATATACAATGAATGCAATAAATAACAGCACAAAGCAACCAAAGCCCTAACCTAGAGAGCACTAGGAGAGACTCGCTTAGGGAAGATGGACCAGCAAGAGGTCAACTTCAGTAGATTTTCCCCAGCAGAGTCGCCAGCTGTCGCATCACGCGAAAAACCGGCGGGAAAACAAGAACAACAGAGCCGCCACCGTGCGTTATTTATCCCAAAAGAGGGAAAGGAAACGCTCAGAGTAAACCTGGAAAAGACATGGTCTCGCGACCAAAGAGAATGGGATCGGGAGTCGGTTATGCGAAGGGAAGGTATTAGCACCCCTACGCATCCGTCGTACTCGACGGGATCCACGCACAATAGGAAGGAAAATGGTTGCTAAACACTGCTCACACACACACACACTGGCTGAAAGAGACACAAGAAAACAAACAAGACCGAAACTGACTCGGCAGGATACCGTATCCTGGGCCTACTTAGTCTATCAGGCATAGACATCAGAGTCAAAGTAGTTCGGACTGGGGAAACGACACATGCTCGCTAGGATGTCGCATCCTATGCATACGTATCTCCTTTGGACGAAGGAGAATCAGAGCATTCGTAGCTCGGCTGACACGCACACAAACAAACACAGGCAAAGGCAAGCGTGGAGCCTGAATGCCAATCACTGGACTTACATCAGCATCCGAACCAACAAACACGCACAGGAAACCTACTGCCAATCGCTGGACTTACGTCGGACTCCAACCAGAAAAGGAGAAACAACTCACGCAAACAAAACAAAAGGGCGCCCGTAGAGATCAGCTCATCTCCTGCCTACGTACCTCATCTGGTATGAGGATCAGGGCGACGTAGTTCCCCTACGCAGGGAAAAAGGACTAGCCTAACCAGATAACAGAGGGAGACACAACACTAGGGAGACTACGACTCGAGCCTAGATGTTGTCATGCAAAGTCGTCCCTAAGTTAAGGTTTCTAGCTAACTTGCACAGGAAGAAGAAGGGTCTCGATTGCAACTAGGGCAAGAGAAAGGGGAGGTCTCAATCGCAACGAGGGCGAGAGAAGAGAATTAGTGTTAGTTGTTAGTCAAACTCGACAAGACATCGCATCTCGTGCCTACGTATCTCATCTGGACATGAGAATCAGAGTTGCCGTAGTTCGACTAAACTACTCCCGTTGGTTTGTGTTTTTTAAGTGGACAACGTCACTGCGCAATCTACCTGATGCTCGACCTTTGGAGACTTACTCACATGTAGTAGAAGGAGTTAACGTATCCTTAAGAGGGAATAATGTTTGTTTGTGTTTTAGGAAAGCTCAAGCAAGAAAGGAAGTCCTATACGAAGGAACCGTGCTACCTTAATTGACATGCAAACGAGACTACGCGGAGTCTAGCAAACCTAGGGGATACAATCACACCACACAAGCACATACAGCATGAAATAAACACACCAACAAGGGGCTCAAACATCAAGGCTAGGTTTTAGTCGAGGGGTCATATCAACCTCAACAAACAAACCACTAGAACTGGGTAGTGTTAGCTCTTAACCTTGCCATTGAGGGGCTAAGGTGAAGCAGATGAAAGGTGAGTGAAGATAAGACTTCACAGCTCTTATCCCTGGCCTGGGAGAGCTTAAGACAAGAATGTGTGGGTTCAGAAAGTGGGAACCCTTCTACACATTTGATACTGACTCAACTGTACAATTGTACAAGATCTTGGGTTTGTATCTGCAATGCATCAACACAGTGGTGTGAGCAAAGCAGATGACACACAGAATAGCAGGGGATAGGTTGCATATCCCTTGAATTCTGCCAATTGCCTCTTCACTTAGGAGGTCTTTGACTCTATACAAGGACAAATGTAAACAGTCACAAACATTGCCTCTTAAGGAGGACTTCAGACAGTTGCCTGGCCAAGTAACAGGCCAGGTCTTCCAGACTACATGAAGTAAAGAAGTTATACCTCAATGCAAATTGCTATTAAGCAAAGCAAAGCAAAGTTCACAAGGAACTAAAAGCAACTAAAGTACCTGAAATCAGTCAGGCACAGTTAGTATACAAGTCAAAGTTAAATCAAAATGGGACAGATATCAACAGTCAACACAAGTAGTTAAATGTGCAATGCACAAGGCTCAAGGCATGTGAGCCAAGCAACCTACAAAACAAACAGGTTTGTCATGATAAACAAACAGGCATCAATCAATTTGTATTGATCTCATTGGGTAATTGTGGCTTAACCTGAAAAAATGAGCTCAAACATGAGTAACAGGACCACTAGGACAAGCCTAGGGTCAAAAGGGAATAAGAAAGTCAAAAAAGCAAATGAAATCT
The DNA here is from genome assembly GCF_024323335.1 of Lathyrus oleraceus. Lineage (NCBI taxonomy): Eukaryota > Viridiplantae > Streptophyta > Magnoliopsida > Fabales > Fabaceae > Lathyrus > Lathyrus oleraceus. The sequence goes on along the minus strand of NC_066582.1, from coordinate 442,770,532 downwards.
AATCAAAATCATATTCAAACAATCAAGAAACAAACTCAATTGGGTTCACATTCATATCAATCATCATCATCATTTTATAAGCAAAAGAAGTCAAAGCATGGCATATGGAAGCTCATAGAAGTCAACAGCAAGACTTAGCTCAAAACCAATCTCAAACATTTCCAAAAATCATCAAATAAATCATGGTCAAACATAATCCATAGCATGGTAATCATGTCAAATTTCAACTCATTTGGACAAGTAGAAGGTGGTCAATGAAAATCAGAAAGGCAAGGCAATTCCAAACATGCTCAAAGAAGTCAACCAAACATGCATCAACTTGAAAAAATCATAAATCAGTGATAGCATATGAGAAATGAATGGGATTAGAACCATGGCAAAGCTTAAGGTGTCTACTAATCACATATCAAATTTCATGTCCATCTAATAAGGTATGAGAATTTCACAAATGAAATGGGAACATGTGTCACAAAAAGTCAACATAAGACCAAACAGGGGAGAAAAATCTCAATCAATTAGGAAATGCCACAAATAATTTCAAGAAAAATCACATGTAAACCAGACATACTCAAGTACTTTCATGCAAAAATTCAATCCAATTTGAGGTCAAGAGGCATGGTATTGAAAATCATCAAGTTGCACATCAATGGTGTGACACAAATTGTCACACCCTTCTTCAAAAAATCATAACTCAACAACCAGAGATGATAAATTCATAAACTCTATACCAAAATCACCATGAATGTGTCTAGTTTATACACAAAAAATTTCAAAGGCAATGGACTTAAAAATGATGGACTTATGATTTTTGCAAGTTGAGCATACAAAGATGAAATAATTATTGAAATAACATGATTTATGCAATTAATTAAGCACGGCAGTGGCAGTTTAGTAATTATAGGACAACTTAAGTAAAACGCTGCGCAGCAGCTCTAGGCGTGGCAAGCTGCTATTGGACATGGCCAATGAAACAGGACAATGCATGCAACGTGAATGAACAGAATTCTGGGCAACAATGCAATTTAGGGTTTGTGTCTACAGTATCGTCCTCTTCACCTCTAACAATCGTGCCAAAATTTTATGCCCAGAAATGAGTAACAAATACATCAATCGAACAAGCAAACAATGCACATCAACATTCCAAAAACCATTTATCCTAAATCGAGCTAACAAAGAAACAAGGAGCAAAAGCAAGTTTGGACATCAAAACTTAAAAGCCAGATTTCTCTTAAAATACTCAATCATTTTCAATGGTTCAAAGTTCATTGTGACCAGGGCAAAGAGACCTATCTAATGCATAACACGATTTAACAAATGGTGATAGTCGAAAACTCACTTGATTTGGAAGAAAATGATGAGACAGGTGTTGTTTGGATGTGTTGGCCCAAAACAGATGCACAGCAAGTTTCCAGGAAGTGAATGGTTGAAGATTTCGAGCTCAAGAATGCTTGGTTTGGTCCAGACTTTGAACTGCCATTGATGAGTTCTTGGAGAAAACAGTCGTGGAAATGCTTTACAGTTGAGATTTAATCCTTGCAAATGCTTCCAAATGGTCTGTATGTGATGGTACCAACAAGCAATGTACAAGTTCTTTGGTGTTTTGCAGAATTTCGAAAAATGAAGAAAATGGTTTTTGAGAGCAAAGAGTTTTTTTCTGTTTGTGAGGTTGGCTGCTAGGGTTGCCAATGAGCAGAAAAATGATCTTTATACTTCTGTTTAAGTTGCTAACCATGATTAAAGAACTTGGTAATTGGCAATTTGTGATTTTTGTGTTTTTGCTAATTTTCAACCAAGTTGGTAATGGGTGTATGTGCTGCACGAAAATGGGCCTCCCACAAGTCTTAAACAACATTTCAGAACATATTCAAATGGCAAAATGGATTAAAAATGGTTATTTGGAAAATTCACTTTTTACCCTCACTTGAAAATAAATCATGTAAGTGCAAAAAGGCCATTTTGATTTGTAATGTTTTGGTGCATGATGGTTACATATTTGGAAAGAGGAGGTCAAATGTGACTTGTTGGAAAAAACCTCACCCAATTTGGCCAAATGGTTAGAGAGATATGGCCTTTTGAAGTTCAAGAATTTTTGAAAATGAATTGATCATAACTTGCCAACCATACATGGGAATTGAGAGTTCTTGGACTTTTTGGAAATGGGAGAACAAGATCTTCAAGTTTCATGTTGGGAAAAAATTCATTTGAAGCTTGTATCATGATGTAAGTTTAGGATCAAGAAGTTTCCATTTTTGGCAAGTTTCAGTTACAGGTCCAGTTTCTATTTTTGGAAATTTCTTGTCTGGCTTCAAATTCTTCCATGATGATGTTTGACATGATATATGAGGCCTATATGGACATGAATGAGCCCTCTCAAACCAAATCCCACCATCAAAACCATAAAATCAAACCCAGTTGACCACAGTTGACTTTTTAGGGTTTCTGATGGACTGTGCAATGACTGATGACTTCTGAGGAATCAAACCTTGACCAAAACACTTCAAAAGGACCCCTAGGTCATGTGAACATGTTGGACCAACCCTAGGGCCTTGGCTCAATGGAAATTGTACTTGCTTGATTGATTGACTGATCTCTTGACCAGTTTGACCTAATTCTTCTGAATGGCTTGCACTTGGGCAAAAGGGACAATGCAATGTTATGCAGTGGACCATGTTAATGCTATGACCTAATATGAGAATGCATGTACAATGATAGGTGCAAATTTGAGGTGCTACACCCAGCAACACTGATCCACTATCTTGATCACATAATTCCTCAAACACGTCTTTGTTTGGAGTCATGTCCCCAAGTACACCCTGAATATATAATCCACTCCTTGCTATAGTCGCTTCTTGAAACCGCCAGGACATCAAATGATTCATAATCATCTTACACAATGGTTGCATTACCATTATCCTTTCCATCATGATTATTCAGTCGATTAGAGCACATCTTTCTTGTATGACCCTCATTCTCACAATGATAACACCTAATTGCAAGAACATTACCATTATAGAATTATGTAGAACTTTACCATTCGTCCTCTCATACTTACCATCTTTCTTTGAGAATTTCCCCTTAACAGACAAACCTTAACCAACATATGATGGCCTGTGCTCCTTTCGTTCGTTCAAATCCTTAGAGTACAAGACGGATTACACTTCTACAAAGGTCAGTGAATTTCTTCCATACAGGAGAGTTTCTTTGAAATGTGCATGTGACTTAGGTAAAACACATAACTATCAACAACGATTGATCTTCACCATCAATCTTGACCTCAACATTTTCAAGATTAAGAATTAACTTGCTAAACATATCAGGCTGCTCATCCAAGACTCTATCTTCACTCATCTTGAATGAATACAAAGCTTGCTTCAGGTAGATATGATTAACCAAATATTTGGTCATATACAATCTCTCGAGTTTGCTCCATACACCCGTTGTCGTCTTCTCCTTTGAAACCTGCCTTAGAACATTATCACCAAGGCTCAAGATGATTGTACAATGGGCTTTCTCGACCATTGTCATCTTCTCCTTCTCTGTTAGGGAAACATCCATCTTCTCCGGTCCTTTCAACGCTTCTGAAAACCCCTGCTAAGCCAGTAGGGCTTGCATCTTCAAGCGCCACAAACCGAAATCATTCACGCCGATGAATTTCTTAATCTCATACTTTTTTGACGACATCTTCTCCTCCACAATGACCACACCAATTTGTTGTGAAATTAATTCCCAAAAAACAGAGTATGATGGGTTTTTTGATTAACAAGAAAAAATTACAAAGAGAAAGAAAAGATAGAAGAGAAGAGAAAAATCAATTCAAAGTGGTTTAAAACTGGATTCGTGATTCAATTAAACATTAGGGTACACTTTTTACAATTGAATCTCAATCACACCACTTTCTCCCTCTGGTTAGGATTATTAGATATTGATGGAGAAGCGATGACTAGTATGCTTATTTATGAGAAAACTAAACCATAACTTTCAACTAACATACTAAAAAATTGGCCCCACAAATTGGCCCAATTCGACATGCTAACTTAAACAACAAACTAACACATTTCAACAGCTATACTAGCTCTTCGACTTCGATAGAGCTCTTAGACTTTGACAAAGCTCTTTGATTTTGACAGGCTTTGCTACAAACTAGATCATAACCCATAAGCTACACAACTGTTGATTCTAAGTGTTGGCAGCAATTTTGGTAAAACAAAGAGAGTTCACAAGATGTTATGTGTGATGTCTTAACATGAGATATCCTATGTACCTGCTGGAGTTCAAGAACATGTTCATGCAGGATTGTTTCAGAATGCCATATACAATGCCATGGCTTCTGATATTGGATGTATCTGTTGGAGCTTAAATGAAAGACATGTTCATGCAGGATTGTTTCAGATGACATACACAAGGTCATGGCATCTGATATGGTTGTACCTGCTGGAAGTTATAAAAGGAATTATTGGATTATGCAGGATTTTTCCAGGATGTCAGACCTGATGTCATGACATCCTATACACAGAACATTCAGTGTGAATGTCTGGTGTTTTGTGATTGCACAATTAATGGCAATCTTTGTATGATTGAAGATCTGATTAGCTGGCGCATTCAATCATGGATTACAACCTGTTTTACTTATTTTCCAAGGAGATCTAACCAACTGTTATAAAAAGATTTGATTGGAAAATAGATTTAGGGTTTTCAAGATATCCAAGCCCAGCTGAAAGCTTCTATAAAAAGGGACTTAGAAAACCTGTTTTACAACACAACCAATACTGAGCGAAATATAGAGAGAGCTAGGGTTTGTGTCTGTTTAGTCGTAAGACTTGTAAGTCATTCAAGTCATCTTTTGATGATTGAATTAGATTGATTTGTGGTTGTAATTTGTCACTCTAAAGCTATTAAGCAAGAGTGTGTGTCTACTTGATCAAAGCTGTGAAGCAAGATCAAGTGTGTGTCTTCTTGATCAAAGTTGTTAAGCAAGATCAAGAGTGTGTTATTGAAAAGTATTTTCTTTTCTCAAGGGATTGTTGTTTAAGATCACAGGTGTGATTGTAGGGAAGTGAGTGGGTTCTCATATCTAAGAGTGCTTAGGTAGAAATTGCACGGGTAGAGATTAGGTGAGAAAGACTGTAACTTGTTGAAGTGTACGAAGAGTCTTTGAACTAATTTTATTTTAGTGAATTTCCTTCCTGGCTTGGTAGCCCCCATACGTAGGTGAGTTGCACCGAACTGGGTTAATAATTGCTTGTGTCATTTGCTTTACCATTCTGTATCTTTATCTTATTTGTGTTAGCATATATTAGTGTCGTGACATTACCTTCGACATCTTATATCTGATACCAGAATTTCAATTGGTATCAGAGCAGGCATCCTGCTCTGGTTCTGGGTGAGATCTAGGGACAATACTTTCTGGTACAATGGAGAGAGATGTAGGATTTGTTCATAGGCCACCAATTTTGGATGGTTCTAACTATGATTATTGGAAACCTCGAATGGTAGCTTTTCTGAAATCTCTTGATAAGAAGGCTTGGAAAGCTGTGTTAACAGGTTGGATGCATCCTGTCATTACTAGAGAAGAAGGAGCCACTACTGAGAAGAAGCCTGAAGAACAATGGTCCAAGGAGGAGGATGATCTTGCTCTTGGAAACTCTAAAGCATTGAATGCAATATTCAATGGGGTAGACAAGAATATTTTCAGGCTGGTAAACAACTGTGAAGTGGCCAAAGATGCTTGGGACATTCTCAAGACCACTCATGAAGGCACCTCTAGGGTAAAGATGTCTAGACTTCAGTTGCTCACCTCAAAGTTTGAAAACTTAAGGATGAAAGAAGATGAAAACATTCATGAATTTCACATGAGTATCCTTGAAATTGCTAATGCCTCAGAAGCCCTGGGAGAGAAGATGACAGATGAAAAACTGGTAAGGAAAATACTCAGGTCACTCCCTAAGAGATTTGCAATGAAGGTGACTGCCATAGAAGAGTCTCAAGACATTTCCAACATGAGGGTAGATGAGCTAATTGGTTCCCTTCAAACCTTTGAGATGGGATTGAATGATGGTTTTGAAAAGAAAACAAAGAGCATGGCCTTTATGTCAAACACAGAAAGGGAAAAGAGTCAGGAGGTTGATGAAGATTTGGTCAATGAAGTAGTAATGCTGGGAAGACAGTTCAATAAACTGTTGAAAAAGATGGATGTAAGATCTAAGATAAATGTCAAGAACATCTCATCTGACATCAGTAAATCCAACAATGCTGGAAGAAGAGCAAGATCAGATGAGAAGCTCAAAGAAGGAAAAGAGGTACAGTGCTATGAATGTGATGGGTATGGACACATCAGAACTGAATGTGGAACCTACCTCAAGAAACAGAAGATGAGTCTTGCTGCCACTTGGTCTGATGAGAGTGAAATAGAGGAGGCTGCAAATCTTGTAACTGCTTTAACAGGAAGATGGAGATCTGATGAAGACTCAAGTGATGGTGAAGTAACCTTTGAAGAATTGGCCTCTACCTACAGAAAGTTGTGTCACAAAAGTGTAGAGCTGTGCAAACAGGTTGAAAACCAGAAGAAGGAAATAACTCAACTTGAGAATGAGAAGGTAGAATACTTGGAAACCATCTCCAATTTACAAACAGAAGTAGTGGTTCTGAATGCCAAGCTAGTTGAAAATCCACAAGCTGAAAGTCAGAAGATAGCACAGCTGGAAAGTGAGAAGGCAGACCATGTGAAAACCATCTCTAAGTTGAAAACTGAAGTCATGTTTCTAAATTCTAAACTAGAAGAGATTACCAAGTATGTAAGGATGTTAAGCAATGGATCTGACTCCTTAGACAAGATTCTCCAAACTGAACAAATAACAGGAGACAAATCTGGCATTGGGTATAATGACTCAAAGCCTGAGAGCAGTTACACTGGTGCCAAATCTCAAGCCAAACCTAAGTGCATCCATAATAAAAGTAAACATGTGATGTCACATCATATGTCCCAACACCAGAGGAGAAAACAGCAGAAAGGGAAACACCAAAGATGGAGATGCCATCACTGTAGAAAATTTGGTCATCTGAAGCCGTTCTACTATAAACTGTATGGTTATCCTAGGCCTGCTCATCATCAGAATCACTATCAATCCATACCCAAACAGCACAGGCCTATCATTAAGAAACAATGGATTTCTAAGACTAATGTTACAGGTCTGATAGCTCACATTCCCCTCAGAATCTCAGCCAAAGAAGAATGGTACTTTGATAGTGGATGTTCCAGACACATGACTGGAAACCAAGACCTGCTAACTGATCTGCATCATCATACCATAAGCCATGTAACCTTTGGAGATGGAGAAAAAGGTGAAATCAAGGGAACATGTAAGCTTGATTGTCTTGGAGTTCCTAAACTTGACAAGGTTCTACTAGTTAAGGGCTTGACTGCAAATCTAATAAGCATCAGTCAACTATGTGATCAAGGTCTGAATGTTAACTTCACAAAAACTGAATGTCTAATCTTTGAAAAAAATAGTGAAGTGATTATGAAAGGAATCTGGACCAAAGACAGCTGCTACATGTGGAGCTCTCCCTTAAAGTATTCCTATGTCAAAAAGGAATGGATAAATATGAGTATAGATGCTCTCAAGAGTGATGAAAAACAAGTTTGTGGGAAATGTCAGACAAAGATGTCACACCAGAAGCTCAAACTTAACCTCACCCTCATAGGAGAAAAGGTTATGATGGCTCAAACAACTGAGAGGTTAGGTGGACATGTGACCATTCATAGGCAGAATGGAACTATAGGGACTAGGCCACAGGGGACTATATGTTTATCTCAAAGCAAAAATGCCAAGAACAATGGGGAGAAGATTGGGATGACACCTGCTCCTACACATGTGAAAGGTATAGAAGATGGAAGCAGTTGGGCTCAAATGGGTTGGATGAAACTATTGATGATTGCATACAATGTCACACACAATGTCATGACATTGTATTATGACAACCTGAATGCTGAAACTAGGTCCAAAAATCAGACTCAGCACAGATGGATAAAGTACTATTTTTGCTATTATGACTTCATTAGAAAATTCGTGGAAGACAAATTCAGAGGTCTAAAGCATGGACTGGAACTAGCAGACAGGGTTGCAAGGAATTTGGGTGAAATTCAAATTGAATATGAGGGAGGGAAATTAGGGATTTGGACTCTTGTGAAATTATGGCAATTAAGTGGAAAAATAAAGGAAATAAAAATAGTGTCTGCCCTTTTAAAAGAAAGAGCCACATTAATGATAAATCATTCCCTAGCATTGAAAATAGTATCTATTCCCTTAGCACACGCTACCTAAACACAACAATCTCCATCTCCATTCAACTTCTTAGAAAAGCTCAGCTAGGGCAAAGAAACTTTTCTCAAAAGTCCTACAACATGTCTCAACATCCATCATCATCTGGTTCAAAATCCTCTCACCATGCAAAGACTCCCTCCATGGAGTTTGTAGATGAAGACGTGATGGACGTTACTCCACTTTGCATGATACCAGGCGACACCCCAGGTCCCTCCTCCAAGGATGGAGATAAGCAAGGTAATACCCCTAGTAACTCCTCTCTTCCAAAAGACATGCATTATGTTGATCGTGCCATAAGGAACCTAGTCACTAGGATTCTAAGTGAAGGGCATGAAGTCAAAGGGGTTTCTACCCCTCTGTCCAGAAGGGACCCCTCGCCTGAGGAGGAACCTCATGCTGATAAAGATGATGACTCATCTAGATCAGAAAAGGAAGTTGCTGCTGAAGGGCTATGCTCTCTAGGTAAACCCTACCTAGCAAGAAACCAGCAAATGTGTCTCAGGAGAAGGTTATTGACCTAGAGGAAGAAAGCTCTGAAGAAGAGGATGATCCTTTGGTTCATCTTGTAAAACCTAGTGTAGCTGAGAAACTGAGAACTAGGAAAGGGAAAAGTGTGGCTAAAATGAGAACAACAAGAGTGAAAAAGGCTGCTGGTATAGGACCCTCAAAATCCTGGAGCAAAGTTGAGGTTAGGAAAAGGAAAGAAATAGACAGTTCTGACTCTGAGGAGGATGTCGAAGACAATGTCCCAGACATCTCCCCTGCAAAAAGGCAGGTTGTTCAGAAGTCTCCTGGCAAAGTTGCTGCTGTGCACCTAGACAATATCTACTTTCATTTAGAAGATGGTGCAGCAAAATAAAAATTTGTCATTCAGAGGAGAGTAGCTATTAAAAGAGAGCTTGGAAAAGAGGCTGTAGAGGTAAAGGAAGTAATTGATTTGATCAAAAATGTTGGACTAATGAAGACTGTGGTAGCTCTACCCCAATGTTATGAGGGGTTGGTAAAAGAGTTTATTATTAATATCCCTGAGGATATTTATGAAAAGAGCAGCAGGGAGTTCTGCAAGGTGTTTGTAAGGGAAAAATGTGTGAAATTCTCACCAAGTATTATCAACAAGTTCCTAGGAAGAGGAACTGATGGAGGAGTGGACCTAGAGACTACAGATAATGAGGTCTGTAGGGTTATTACAACTGGCCAAGTTAAGGAATGGCCTAGTAGGAATCACTTATCAACTGGGAGGCTCACTGTCAAATATGCCATCTTACACAAGATTGGTTCAGCTAATTGGGTGCCTACTAATCACATCTCTACCATCTCCATTAGTCTTGGAAGAATCATTCATGCAATTGGAACCAGGATTAACTATGATTTTGGAAAGTTTATATTTGATCAAACCATCAGACATGCCTCTACAAATGCTGTGAAATTACCCATTGCCTTCCCATCCATTATTTGTGGTATTATCTTAAGTCAACAACCAGGCATACTCAATACAAATGACATGCCAAGCAGAAGAAAACCCCCTCTGTCTATTCATTATAAGTTGTTTGAGGGAAGTCATGTCAATGATGTTGTCATGACATCTGCCAGAAGGGAACCTGCATCTCAAGGGAGCTTAATTGACCAACTAAAAGATACCTGCAAGGAATTGGAGAATGGGATAAGGGTGGCCAAGGCAAGAAAAGAAGCTTTGGAAGTTCTTATTTGCAGCATGGAAGAAATGGAGAAGACTGCTAAGAGTTCAGATGCAAAAGCCCAATCCAGTGGCACCTCTGAAAGCTCTAAAGGCTCTGAAAGTGAAGGTGAAGGTGAAGGTGATACTTCTTCTTCTGATTAATGGTTCCTTCCTGTGTTGAAGACTGGTGTGATAAGGTGAAGTCTATGAGGTGTGCTGAGAAGATTGATGTCTTGGAAGTTGTTCTGCTGTTTACTGAGGTTTTATTGTTTCTTTTGAAAAATGTGTAATTTGTGGCAGTCCTCATTGATGCCTGTTTTATAATATTTAGGGCTCTTAAAGAGTTCCTTGGATTTGTTCATTATCTCAGCTATCACAGTTGTGTATAATGATGGTTTGTACTGCTTAACTATTATGTTGTTAACATGTTTAAACATCTGTCCTGACATTCTCTGATAGACTAATTGACATTTATTTTGTCTAATTGGTCACCTTTGGTCAATTTTGACTAAAAAGGGGGAGAAGTGTTGGTGTGGAATGTGGAAGCAGTTGTGGAGTTGTGAGATGTATGTAGCTGAACTGAAGGACAACTATTATTGAAGGAAGTGCACAGGTGTTAAAACAGAATGTTGTTTTGTTTACAGATGTCAAAGAGGATGTCTGATATGGTGCACATGTGTTGATGTTGAAGCAGATGTCAAAATGACATTCTGGCTGGTACAGGTGCTGGAGTTACAGTAGCTGTTATTTTCATGGAGACTGTTTGTTGTATGCACAGATTTAGGGGGAGAAGGAGTACCCTTGTGCATTTGTGTGTCTTACTAGTTGCATCCATAACTAGTAATTCTGTTTCTGTTGCACAGATTTAGGGGGAGGAGAAGTACCCTTGTGCATGTGTGTATTACTAGTAGCTATATCTAGTAATTGTATTTGCTTCTGCTGCTGATTAAACTACTGTTATGTTGTTTAATTGCTGATAGTTTACCTTGTGAACAAAAAGGACAGATATATGTTTTAGCCAAAATTTGCCAAAGGGGGAGTTTGTTGATTCTAAGTGTTGGCAACAATTTTGGTAAAACAAAGAGAGTTCACAAGATGTTATATGTGATGTCTTAACATGAGATATCCTATGTACCTGCTGGAGTTCAAGAACATGTTCATGCAGGATTGTTTCAGAATGCCATATACAATGCCATGGCTTCTGATATTGGATGTACTTGTTGGAGCTTAAATGAAAGACATGTTCATGCAGGATTGTTTCAGATGACATACACAAGGTCATGACATCTGATATGGTTGTACCTGCTGGAAGTTATAAAAGGAATTATAGGATTATGTAGGATTTTTCCAGGATGTCAGACCCGATGTCATGACATCCTGTACATAGAACATTCAGTGTGAATGTCTGGTGTTTTGTGATTGCACAATTAATGGCAATCTTTGTATGATTGAAGATCTGATTAGCTGGCGCATTCAATCATGGATTACAACCTGTTTTACTTATTTTCCAAGGAGATCTAACCAGCTGTTATAAAAAGATTTGATTGGAAAATAGATTTAGGGTTTTCAAGATGTCCAAGCCCATCTGAAAGCTTCTATAAAAAGGGACTTAGAAAACCTGTTTTACAACACAACCAATATTGAGAGAAATATAGAGAGAGAGCTAGGGTTTGTGTCTGTTTAGTCGTAAGACTTGTAAGTCATTCAAGTCATCTTTTGATGATTGAATTGGACTGATTTGTGGTTGTAATTTATCACTCTAAAGCTGTTAAGCAAGAGTGTGTGTCTACTTGATCAAAGTTGTGAAGCAAGATCAAGTGTGTGTCTTCTTGATCAAAACTGTTAAGCAAGATCAAGAGTGTGTTATTGAAAAGTATTTTCTTTTCTCAAGGGATTGTTGTTTAAGATCACAGGTGTGATTGTAGGGAAGTGAGTGGGTTCTCATATCTAAGAGTGCTTAGGTAGAAATTGCACGGGTAGAGATTAGGTGAGAAAGATTGTAACTTGTTGAAGTGTACGGAGAGTCTTTGAACTAATTCTATTTTAGTGAATTTCCTTCCTGGCTTGGTAGCCCCCATACGTAGGTGAGTTGCACCGAACTGGGTTAACAATTGCTTGTGTCATTTGCTTTACCATTCTGTATCTTTATCCTATTTGTGTTAACAGATATTAGTTTCGTGACATTACCTTCGACATCTTATATCTAATACCAGAATTTCAACAACCTTTACTACGAACTGGAGTGCAAATAAAATTCGTCTCTGTCATTTTTCCATAGGCCAATGGACAAGCAGAGTCGATGAACAAGGTGATCATAAAAGTGATCAACGAAAAATTGGATGATGCCAAAGGATTATGGACTGAATTACTCCATGAAATATTATGGTCATATCATATTGTGAATACTAACTTCTCCAATCTTGTGTTGAGTTTTGATGAAGACAACATTAACATGTCAAGACCATGTGCACTATCAAAGAATGAGTAAAAGCTTCATGAGTCAAAGCTAATTGTATCTCAACCAACAATGTCAAGATGATCTTAGACCTTTGGAGTTTAATCAACGATTTAAGGTACAAGTTGCAATTCCATCGTATGTTCTACCATAGTGCTAAAAAAATTTGATCATTTCTTCTTGATGCATTACATACCATTTGACATTAAAAGTTTTGATTCAAACTTTTTCTTAAGGTATTTTTCCATGTTGAATCAGGTGTAACCGGTTACACCTTTTGGTTAACGGGTTACACAAATGAATTTGTAACTTCTTTGTTTTTCAGCATTAGGTGTAACCAGTTACACTATTTTAATTAACAGGTTGCACAAATGCAAATTTCAAAATTTTCAGGAAACACTTCAACTGTAACCAGTATGATTACGTGTTAATCAGTTAACCCTGAAGCAGTGAGATTTTTTCACTCAAAATTTGTTTCAAATGAATTTCAAAATATATCTTTCAATCATGGCATTGCTTCATGATTACATACTTTTCATAAAGGTGATACGTTGATATAAATACCTGCCATATCATATTTTGTTCCTTCACCTCTTTCATTATAATTCAAGCTTCATTTTTCATTTTCAAACAAAGTGTCTTGTGTTATAAACTTTTGACTGAAACTCTTTGCATTCAATTTCATTGCATCATAAAAGTTTCATCTTATTTCATCTGAGCACTTTGTGTATAACATCTTGTGAATTGTTTACTTAAAATTTTCTTCCTTTTAAGAGCCTGATCTGGATACCATGCAGGTCACTCTTGGAGGAATACTATTTGTAGCGGTGTATTCGTTACCATTGGAGATATTGACTAAATCCAAGGTAAATCATACAAAGTCGAGTCGCCACCGCACTTCTATTTATCCAAAGGAATGGTTAGAAAGCGAACAAAAACCTAAAAAGTTTTAACAAAAACTAGTAAAAGAAACAAAGATCTGGGTAAGGGGGTTGGTTATGTTATGGGAAGGTGTTAGGCACCCAAAACATCCTAGGTACTCCTAGGGAGCCCTTTTCGCACTTGTTGCAAAGGTTATTTGTTTTGTGAAAATTTTATTTGTGCAAACATGATTGAAGAGATGAGAAGAGAATATACAAGTTATTTACATTTTGTGTTTGGATGGATAAACCCATTGCCTATGTGCCCTCTTATGAAAAGATTAGGATCAACACCTCGTAGTTCGGGTAAAAAATTTCAAAATAAATGAGTTGATTGATTGGTCCAAAAGCCTTAAGGTCTTTTGTTATCAAAGGGAGAAAACTCAACCTAAAACCACAAATCCACCATGTGAGGATAGCTTCAACATGCTAGTGAGGGGTTAACCCTATAATAAGCATGGAAGACTCATTGTCCATCACTAAGGATAAAGGTGAGTATTATATCTACCACAAAGATAACTCAAACCTAATAGCTAAAGGTCATAGAAAATTTTGATTAAGAAAGTGGACCTTGGAACCACAAAAATCACTTGAAGTGAGTTACATTTACAAATTAGAGGTATTCACAAAATGAGGTCAAAATATGAATTAGAGTTCATTTACAATGAGTATTAGTGAAAAGAATTTGAAAAATCAAAGGCATATGGCCTAGGTTTCTAATTTGAAAAACAATGTCAATGTTTGCACAAAAAGTTTTTGGTTTGGGTTAGAAAAAAAGGAAGGCTAAGTCCTAAGTGAACAAAAAGGTGAGGGATAAGGAATGAAACCACACTAGGGGTTCCTCTCTTGAGATCATATTGATGATCCAAGTAGATCCCATCCTTTGGAATAAGCAATCACAAGGTATAAGCAATCAAACAAGTCTCATAAGAGATCCTCAATGTATCTTGTATCTCACAAAGATGAACATGGTAATGATTTTTCAATTAAGCTCAAAATGAAAAGTTAGAAAAAAAGCAACACACATCAAAAAGTAAATAATCATCACACACTATATACATACAAAAGGCCCAAACAAAGGGTGGGCTTTAGTCAAGAGGGGTCATATCAACCTCGACAAACAAGCCAAATTGTAAGTGTAATCTGGAGCTCTTAACCACTAACATTGAAAGTTAGGGTGAAGCTGATCAAAGATGGTAATGAGGATGAGACCTCATGCTCTTAACCCTGGCCTGGGTGAGCTCATGACAAAGAAAGCGTGGGGATCTAGAAAGAGGGACCATATTCCACTTGACAGACTCTGGACAAAGATCTTGGGTACATGTTCAGAAGCATCAGCACGTAGTGCGAGCATAAAGAACGACTCACTGAATAACGGGGGATTGGCTACTAATCCCTTGTATCCGTCAATTGCCTCTACATGGAGGTCTTATCAAGTAACACATGCCTCTCTTGGAGGTCTTTGGCACAATGCTAAACAAACACAAACAAAGCCTCAGAAGGAGGACTTGCCAGCAAAATGCCTGCCAAAAAGGTGACAGGACTTCCAGACTACATGAAGTAAGAAGATAACTACCTAAGTGGTGTATCAACCACAATCCAAAACTTAAGCAAAAGCAAAAGCAAGCAAGCAACTAAGGTACCTGTACAAAAGCTAAGCAGTTAATATTTCAGTCATGAAACCAACAGACAAACAGTGGAACCATTCAACAGTTACACAACTCAATGAACAATGCTCAAGCACTCAAATGAGCTCATCACATCACTTAGAATCCTTGAACTTGAAGTTTCTGAATTCGTGTTCTCAGGTGTTCTATAGCTCCAGATCTACTCTACTTTACTCCTCTTGAAGCTTTCAGCAAGGATCAACCGTTGAAAACTCCTTAATCTTCCTCAATTTCAAACTTCCATTAACATGTGAGTGTTCTTGATCTGCACGAATTTTGGTTCAATTCCAACAAACAGATGATGATTCTTGATCAGTGAATGATGATGATCAAGAATATGCAATAATTTTTGGTGTTTGTGTGAAGAAATTCAAGATTCGAAGAGAGAGAAAAATGGAGGGAGTTTTGAATTTGGATCTGAAAATGCTTGTTATCCCCTGATTATGGTTAGGGTTTGGGCCTATATACTCCCTGTTAATGATGCTGCTAATCACACTTTCCATTCATTAATCAAGATTAAGGAGATATGGATCAATTTGCAAAAATGCAAAGTTGGCTAGCATGGCCATGCTACACGTGTACAGTACCATGCAAGGCTTGGAATCCTCTTAAAATCATCCAATGGTCATGCTTGAAGTGTTATTTTGCTTGTACCATAAGCCAAATTTGAATTGTGAGAATTTTCTTCAATTTGAACACATGTGAAATAATGAGCATACAAGCCTCTCCCATTCATGGCAAAACACATTTTGAGAAGTCTTGATCAAGAGAAACATTTTGCAAAAAGAATGGACCAATTTGGAGCTTTGTATCAAAAGTTATGCCATTTTGAATTTCCATGTACACCTTGTGATCAAATGACCATAACTCCTCAACCATTTATCATATGGACATGAATTAGGACTTTTTGGAAAGGGGAGACAAAGATCTACAACTTTAAGGTTCACCAAAAATCCATTTGAAGCTTCTTTGACATTGACAAGTCTAGTTGAATGTGAACCAAAAACTTGCCAAATTTGGAAACTTTGAATTACAGGTCATTTCCATTTATAGTAACTTTTGCCATGACCTTTGAATCTTCAAGATGGATGTTTAAAATGATGAATAGGCCTCTTTTGAACATGATTGAGGTGTCTCAACTCATTTCCCCACCTCAAAGCCCTCAGTTGACTGCACAATTGACTTTTTGGTCCTCAAATGACCTGGTGATTGCTTAAGCTGCAAACAAAGATGTTAGTGACATACTTTTGTGCTTTTGGTTAGTAAACAAAACGAGAAAAGCAATAATATACAATTCAAGCAATGCCTGGTGATCTTAAACCACTCACAAGGATGTCCCACCCAAAGGGAAAAGAAGCCAAGATGCTCAATGATCCTTGAGGCTATGCAATGCAACGTTATGATGCCATGAGGGATCTTAGGGTCAAAATTGGGGTCTTACAGATGCCCCTATTTAAGTTCATTCTAGCCGGAGAAGTGAAGGTTAAAATCTTCGTCTCGACGAGGTAGAATGGGCTTAAATAATAACAAAGAGACAAATTTTGGTCCCTAAGAGACCTCATGATGCAGATGTATGTATGCAAAACAAACAAACTCTGTGGGGATATGCGTCCACAAAGAAGAAAAGACATCCGGAGAAATTGACAATCCATATGAGTAATACACTCACCAGGAATAGAGACTCTACCGGGGACTCTCATGGGGATAAGAAGAAGAAAAATGCGTGAGCAGGTCACGGCTCAAAGCTGGGACTTTACAGGGGAATAAAATGCGTGAGCATGTCACGACTTGAAACTGAGGAAAAGAGTTTCCAAAGGGAATAAATCCATTGGAAAGACATCGAGCTGACTCGAAGGTGCATGTATTGGGGAATATGTCAACACAGCAAAACTATCCGCAATAGATACTTCGGATAAAAATCCGGACTCGAGCTGGGGAAAGATTTGAACAAAATATCCCTGCCGGGGAAAATGCATGTATTGGGGAATATGCCAACACAGCAAAATTATCCGCAATGGATACTTCGGGTAAAAATCCGGACAAAGACAATCCACTCGGGGACTCCACTGGGGATGTCTAGAAAAAATGAGGCTTTCCTGGGGAAAATCTGTAGGATGAGGTGTTACCGGTTACTGGGTAACAAGTTCAATGAGACATGTGATCTAAACACCGGTATAAGGGTGAGAGAACAACAAGCTCGGGAAGAATGAATATCTAAGACCGGTATAAGGGTGAGAGATATCAATCAACAAAATCATCTAAGGAAGACCTAAAAAGGTATATTTCAACTCAGGAAAATCTGACTCCACAGGGGACCAAGGTCATAATAGGGAGCAGAAGGAAGGAACACCAGGGATACCGGTTACTGGGTATATAATAGGTGACCAACCAAAGCGTTAATTGGGGAATATTCCCAAAACACTCATCATCCAAAAAGGAGGGCTGAAAAAGCAAACTCGACTTGCAGGATGGACATTCGATTCCATAAGGAATACGAATCTTACTCGACTGGGGAAGGACAGAAGGCTTCGACCGAAGAGCGCATGAGATATATTATCTATTGCCGTCAAAACATAGATAATATACTCGCATGGAAGATTATCCACAACCGGTTAGTAGGTTAATAAAGGATAAATCAACCGAGGCGTGAATTGGGGAATATGCCAAAACACTCATCATCCAAAAGGAGGGCTGAAAAAGCGAACTCGACTTACAAGATGGACATTCGATTCCACAAGGAAATACGAATCTTACTCGACTGGGGAAGAACAAGACTTCGACCGAAGAGTGCATGAGATATATTATCTATTGCCGTCAAAACGTAGATAATATACTCGCATGGAAGATTATCCACAACCGGTTAGTAGGTTAATAAAGGATAAATCAACTGAGGCGTGAATTGGGGAATATGCCAAAACACTCATCATTCAAAAGGAGGGCTGAAAAAGCAAACTCGACTTACAGGATGGACATTCGATTCCACAAAGGAAATACGAATCTTACTCAACTGAGGAAGGACAAAAGGCTTCGACCGAAGAGCGCATGAGATATATCATCTATTGCCGTCAGAACGTAGATAATATACTCGCATGGAAGATTATCCACAACCGGTTAGTAGGTTAATAAAGGATAAATCAACCGAGGCGTGAATTGGGGAATATGCCAAAACACTCATCATCCAAAAGGAGGGCTGAAAAAGCGAACTCGACTTACAGGATGGACATTCATTTCCACAAGGAAATACGAATCTTACTCGACTGAGGAAGAACAAAACTTCGACCGAAGAGTGCATGAGATATATTATCTATTGCCGTCAAAACGTAGATAATATACTCGCATGGAAGATTATCCACAACCGGTTAGTAGGTTAATAAAGGATAAATCAACCGATGCGTGAATTGGGGAATATGCCAAAACACTCATCATCCAAAAGGAGGGATGAAAAAGCAAACTCGACTTACAGGATGGACATTCGATTCCACAAGGAAATACGAATCTTACTCGACTGGGGAAGAACAAGACTTCGATCGAAGAGTGCATGAGATATATTATCTATTGCCATCAAAACGTAGATCATATACTCGCATGGAAGATTATCCACAACCGGTTAGTAGGTTAATAAAGGATAAATCAACCGAGGCGTGAATTGGGGAATATTCCCAAGACACTCATCATCTGAAAGGAGGGCTGAAAAAGCAAACTCGACTTACAATACGGACATTCGATTCCACAAGGAAATACGAATCTTACTCGACTGGGGAAGAACAAGACTTCGACTGAAGAGCGCATGAGATATATTATCTATTGCCGTCAAAACGTAGATAATATACTCGCATGGAAGATTATCCACAACCGGTTAGTAGGTTAATAAAGGATAAATCAACCGAGGCGTGAATTGGGGAATATGCCAAAACACTCATCATCCAAAAGGAGGGATGAAAAAGCAAACTCGACTTACAGGATGGACATTCGATTCCACAAGGAAATACGAATCTTACTCGACTGGGGAAGAATAAGACTTCGACCGAAGAGTGCATGAGATATATTATCTATTGCCGTCAAAACGTAGATAATATACTCGTATGGAAGATTATCCACAACCGGTTAGTAAGTTAATAAAGGATAAATCAACCGAGGCGTGAATTGGGGAATATTCCCAAGACACTCATCATCTGAAAGGAGGGCTGAAAAAGCAAACTCGACTTACAGGACGGACATTCGATTCCACAAGGAAATACGAATCTTACTCGACTTGGGAAGAACAAGACTTCGACTGAAGAGCGCATGAGATATATTATCTATTGCCGTCAAAACGTAGATAATATACTCGCATGGAAGATTATCCACAATCGGTTAGTAGGTTAATAAAGGATAAATCAACCGAAGGAGAAAGGCATCGGGATACCAAAACTAGGTATATAATGATGACCAATCAAAGGGGAGCAACAAACATCACCGGCAAACGGTAAATGAAAGAGGACCCGCTGGGGATAAAATTGCTTAATCAGAGCAATTATCCAATGGACAGAGGGAATATCAATATCGAATATTGGATAATGATAACCTTCAAAGAGGGGATTACATCTACCGGATACTGGATAGAAAACCACAGAAGAGTAACCGTCATCAACAGGGATGAACAACAAGGTTAACTCTGCAAAGGCGAGAAAATAGGGTTTACAACTACCGGTATAAGGGTAGAATACCACAGACTCCGCTGGAGAGGAAAATAGGATTTACAACTACCGGTATGAGGGTAAAAGACCACAGACTCCTGATGGGGATAAAGATAGGGTTTACAACTACCGGTATGAGGGTAGAAAACCACAGACTCTGCTGAGGATAAAAGTAGGATTTACAACTACCGGTATAAGGGTAGAAAACCACAGACTCCGCTGAGGATAAGATGAATGATTTGTTGGTGTAAGCCCTAGAGGCCAATACTTTTGGTACTTGTATCGAATTATTTAAAGGCATTTTCTTTATTATGGTTGATTAATAAAGTCCCTGGAATAGATAGTCCGTTTAATGTATTAAGTGTGACTTAATCATGAGAACACATTAAACATAAGGACACTATTCTTAAAGTATCCATAGTCGAGCTTTAATGTGAAGTGGGATAACATTAAAGCATTAAGACTATTATGTTTGTAGACTGATGATCATATCTCATGGATCATGGATAAAGAGTTATCAAGTCTTAAACATAGGTATGAATATTAGGAGTAATATTTATACTGGATTGACCCGCTATGAGAATACTATATAGAAAGTTATGCAAAGTGTCATAAGTTATTCTCATGGTGATAATAGTGTATACCACTCTTCGACCTGAAACCACTATGGATCCTAGATGTAGAGTCGAGTGCTTTGTTGCTGATCTAACGTTGTCCGTAACTGGATAACCATAAAGACAGTTGATGGGTACTCCACGAAGCATGCTAAGGGACATGAGTGTCCTAGATGGAATTTGCCAATCCTGCGTAACAGGATAAATGTCTATGGGCCCAATATTGAACTGGACAAGGATGACACGGTCTATACCTTGTGTTCAATATAGACATAAGGGCAAAGGGGTAATTATACACATAATTATTATCACAGGAGGTTTTGTCAGATCACATGACATTTTCGTGACTTGGGTAGTAGTGATGTGTTGCTAGATACCGCTCACTATTTATTATGTTAAATGCGTGATTTAATATAATTGCCAACGCCGCGAAAACCTATAGGGTCACACACAAAGGACAGATTGATGAGAGATAGAGTAACTAAGGAACACCGTAAGGTACGGTGCACTTAAGTGGGAGACGAAATATGGTAAGGTACCAAATACTTAAGTGATTTTGGGCATATTATAAGATATGGGCCAAAATACACTTAAGTAGGCTTTTTAGCTTGAAGCCCACACAAGTGGTTCTATAAATAGAACCCCTTGGGTAGAAGCATTGACACTCCACTCCACTCAGACTGAAATTCAAGTAGAGACTTGGAATTTCTTTTCCCTCTTTCTCTCACTCAAAGCCTTCATTCATAACAGCTAGCACTGCGATTGAAGGAATCCGTTCGTGCGGACTGAGTAGAGACGTTGTCATCGTTCAACGTTCGTGATCGCCCCGTGGATCTGTATCAAAGGTTTTGATCATTATCAGAGATCTGCACCAAAGGTTTGAATCGCCACAAGAGGTAACGATTCTATCACTGATCATGCCCATTCGTAAGGATCACTAAATGGAGAAATTTTTAAATTCCACTGCGCCTTGGATGACAATTCTCCTTCATGATTGCCGGTTACTGAGCAATTATTCACTTATACCACGGGGAAGCACAAGAAAAACAGTCTCGAGAGGCCAATTTAGGATCAAACCAAAGAGGCAAACTGAATCAAGACTCGTCCTATTGAGGATATAACTCAATAGGGGAACCCATCCCAATATAGGTGTTGGGGGGAAACGAAAACAATCGTCGTCCACGAGGATATAACTCAGTGGGGAGTGCAGAAGGAAAGATAAACACTTTCTGCTTAAGGGGCTGACTCTATATGGAGAGATCAGACACCGACATCTGCTTGGGGAATGTATATCACCAATTAGCAGGAGACAACAAACAAAAGATATATGGCAAAGAATGCAACATGAATATCTGAATGTTATGATTATGCATATATATGCGTGGTTTATGTATGATGAATGCTGACAAACAGACATATCTAACACACATAGGATCCAGGAATCAACCACCCGGTACTACCCCTCAAGAGGGAAAGCCAAAATCACCAGAGAAAATAATCTGCCGGAGATCGGAGATACCAGGGAACAAAAAAATCTCTGCAGGGGAGAAATCAATAATCATCCCGGCCGGGGAGAGGAGGTATAACGAGACCACTTCCACCACATGAGCAGCTCTACTGGGGAGTCTACCAAAAAAAATCTTCCAGAGAGGACACATCTGCCGAGGATCAGAGATATCAGGAAATCACAAAATCTCTGCGGGGGATGAATCATCAGTCACTCCAGCTGGGGAGAAATGGATTACACAGGCAGAAACTGCCACCGAAGCAATTCTACTGAGGAATCAGAGATATCACAAAATCACAAAATCTCTGCGGGAGGAATGAACAACAACCACTCCCACTGGGGACCAGATCCAGGCGCAAATAAGTTCTGTTGGGAAACCACTCCGCCGAGGAAATTATCAAAGGGGTGATGGATCCTTGTGGGGATACAACCACCAATCAGAAGCTTCCAAAGGTCAAACGGACCAAGAGCTCTCACCCGCTGAGGAGGAAGGAGGCTAAAATACCTTTATCATACACTCTGCTCGGGAGGAAAAACACAAAAGACTCCGGAGGAATCATCAGTCACAGCCGACCAGAGAAAAGAGTTCATTGTACAGGTACAGTCTGCCACAAAGCAACTCTACTGGGGAATCCATCTGAGGGAGATAAGGGGAAACTGGTGATCAAACACCAAGTACCATACTCACCAAGTAGATTATATCCGATGAGGGGAAAGATTGCTGCTCTGCTGGAGAAATGAAGGTTAAAATCTTCAACAAGCACTCTACTCGGGGATAAACCACAAAAGGAACCCGGAGGAAGAAGATACACTCATGCCAGGGATATGAACAAATGTCTTACCCTGTTGGGGATCATACCACCCTTGGGAGAGCACTGAGGATCTCCTAAGTATCTTTTTATCATTGTGAATGTTCACTTTGTTTAAAAAAACAAGTTATGAAAAATTCATTTTTCAAAACAATGACATTTTCTCAATTAAAACATGCAAAACATTTGTTGAATAGAAATAAATAAGAGTGCAAATAATTGGATAAAAGCTCAAATTCATTTGATGGAATGGTAGCCTGCAAATGGCAAGACTCCATAGATCTGTACAAGTTTGAAATTGGTGATATATATTGGAAAAGGGCTACATTGAACATAATGACCATTTCTCCACCAATTCTGAATTCGATGTATTCGAAGCTTCAGTTGACGACGAATGAACAGGAATCTCTGACGGATGACAGATGTAGAACAACAGTCTTGTCAGGATGCAGTTACTTGCCAAATCCCTAATTTTTGCCTAGATTTCCCCAGGATGAGGTACTCAATCTAGCGGGATGCAAATATTCATTTTTTATGTCTCTAACTTTTGCCTGGATCGCCCTTTCGGGTTTTCAATCCACCGAGACGCTCATTTTTGCCTAAGCCGCCCTTTCGAGTTTTCAACTTAGCGAGCCATTCTGTTTTTATTTTAGGCGAAGTATTTCTTGACTGCATCTGAATTCACAGGACGAGTGAAATCCTCCCCATCCATAGTTGTAAGCATCAAAGCACCGCCTGAAAAGGCTCTCTTAACAACATATGGACCTTCATAGTTTGGAGTCCACTTGCCCCTGGAATCGGGCGCGAAAGACAAGACTTTCTTGAGCACAAGGTCACCTTCTTGGAACACACGAGGCTTGACCTTCTTGTCAAAAGCTTTCTTCATTCTCTGTTGATATAACTGACCATGGCACATGGCAGTCAATCTCTTCTCTTCTATCAAATTCAACTGGTCATAGCAACTCTGAACCCATTCAGCATCAGTCAACTTGGCTTCCATCAAGACTCTCATTGATGGGATCTCCACCTCTACTGGGAGTACGACCTCCATGCCATAAACAAGAGAGAAAGGGGTTGCCCCTGTTGAAGTGCGGACAGATGTACGATATCCATGCAAAGCAAATGGCAGCATCTCATGCCAATCTTTGTACGTGACAACCATCTTCTGGATAATCTTCTTGATATTCTTGTTAGCAGCTTCAACAGCCCCATTCATCTTGGGTCTATAAGGAGAAGAATTATGGTGTGCAATCTTGAACTCACTGCACAGCTCTTTCATCATCTTGTTACTCAAGTTAGATCCATTGTCAGTAATGATCTTATCAGGCACACCATAACGGTATATGAGCGGATTCTTGATAAACTTCACGACCACCTGCCTGGTCACATTCGCATATGATTCCGCTTTAACCCATTTGGTGAAGTAATCAATTGCTATGAGAATAAATATGTGTCCATTGGACGCTTTTGGCTCTATCATGCCAATCATGTCAATTCCCCACATGGAGAAAGGCCATGGTGATGAAATCACATTCAGAAGTGTCGGAGGAATATGAATCTTATCCGCATAAATTTGACACTTATGGCATCTCTTCACATATTTGCAGCAGTCAAACTCCATTGTCAGCCAATAGTAGCCTGCTCTCAACATCTTTCTAGCCATGGCATGTCCATTGGAATGAGTACCAAATGAACCCTCATAGACCTCAGTCATCAACAGGTCTGCTTCGTGTCTATCCACGCATCTGAGCAGAACCATGTCAAAATTTCTCTTGTAAAGCACTTCGCCATTGAGGTAGAAACTGCCTGACAATCTCCTCAAAGTCTTCCTATCTTTCACAGATGCCCCAGGCGGGTAAACCTGGTTCTGAAGGAAACACTTGATGTCATAATACCATGGCTTATCATCTTTCACTTCTTCAACCGCAAACACATGAGCTGGTTTATCCAAGCGCATCACAGTGATATTGGGAACTTCATTCCACAATTTAACCACAATCATCGAAGCAAGCGTAGCAAGAGCATCTGCCATCCGATTCTCATCTTGAGGAATATGATGGAAGTCAACCTCAGTAAAGAACGTTGAAATCCTCCTCGCATAATATCTATATGGAATAAGACCAGGCTGATTCGTTTCCCATTCACCCTTAATCTGATTGACAACGAGGGCCGAATCACCATAAACATCAAGATGCTTGATCCTTAGATCAATGCATTCTTCCAATCCCATAATGCAGACCTCGTACTCAGCCATATTATTCGTGCATTTTAAAGTTAGCCTTGCTGTAAAAGGAATATGTGTGCCCTGAGGAGTAATAATCATTGCCCCAATACCATTTCCATACTGATTTACAGCGCCATCACACACCATACTCCATCTGGAACCAGGCTCTGGCCCTTCATCGAGTGTAGGCTCATCACAATCTTTCATTTTCAAATACAAAATCTCCTCATCAGGGAAGTCGTACTGAACTGACTGATGATCTTCAATAGGCTGATGTGCCAAGTGGTCAGCCAAAACACTACCTTTAATAGCTTTCTGAGCTCGATACTCAATATCATACTCAGATAACAACATCTGCCAATGGGCAATCCTCCCAGTTACAACAGGCTTCTCGAAGATGTACTTGATTGGATCCATTCTGGATATCAACCAAGTTGTATGATTTATCATGTACTGGCGTAAGCGCTTAGCAGCCCAAGCTAAAGCACAGTATGTCTTTTCAAGCATTGAGTATCGAGACTCACAATCAGTGAACTTTTTACTCAGGTAGTAGATAGCATATTCTTTCTTCCCTGATTCGTCTTGCTGACCAAGGACACAACCCATCGAGTCTTCAAGAACAGTCAGATACATGATCAAAGGTCTTCCTTCTACAGGCGAAGACAAGATCGGAGGTTCAGACAAATATTCTTTGATACTACCGAAAGCTTTCTGGAAATCCTCGGTCCAATCATGGGACTGATCTTTTCGGAGGAGCTTGAATATCGGCGCACATGTGGCAGTCATGTGGGATATGAATCTGGAAATATAATTCAAGCGGCCAAGAAAACCTCGGACTTGCTTCTCAGTTTTGGGCGCAGGCATCTCTCGTATTGCTTTGACCTTTGCAGAATCAACCTCAATACCTCCTTCGCTGACAATGAAACCCAATAACTTGCCGGAACGGACTCCAACTGTACACTTGTTGGGATTCAGACGAAGCTTGAACTTCCTCAAACGCTGAAAAAGCTTCACCAAGTACTCTACATGTTCAACTTCCATTCTCGACTTAGCAATCATATCATCAACATATACCTCGATCTCCTTGTGCATCATATCATGAAACAAGGTAGTCATAGCTCGTTGATACGTGGCTCCGGCGTTCTTCAAACTGAAGGGCATCACTCGATAACATAATGTTCCCCAAGGTGTGATGAATGTTGTCTTCTCCATATCCTCGGGTGCCATCTTGATTTGATTATATCCGGAAAATCCATCCATAAATGAGAAGATATTGAATTTAGATGTATTGTCTACCAACATATCAATGTGTGGTAGAGGGAAATCATCTTTCGGACTAGCTTTATTCAAGTCTCTATAGTCCACACACATCCGGACTTTTCCGTCTTTCTTAGGCACGGGCACAATATTGGCCACCCATTGAGGATATGTAGAAGTCACCAGAAACCCCGCATCAATTTGCTTCTGAACTTCCTCTTTGATCTTCACTGCCATATCAGGATGAGTTCTTCTGAGCTTCTGCTTCACAGACATGCACTCAGGCTTCAAAGGCAGGAAATGTTGCACAATATCAGTATCTAGACCCGGCATATCTTCATACGACCAAGCAAAGACATCGATATATTCTCGTAGCAATTTGATCAACCCCTTCTTGACAGATTCTTCCAGGAGTGCCCCAATCTTCACTTCTCGCACACAATCCTCAGACCCCAAGTTGACTGTTTCCAGATTCTCAAGATGCGGCTGAATGATTTTCTTTTCATGCTCAAGTAGACGGGTAATCTCGTCAGGAATCTCTTCAACATCATCTTCCTCTGCCTCAAATACAGGGAATTCAAAATTGGGAGATGGCGTTGGATCATTATGTTCAATGGGTTTGGAAATCAACCTGCATAATGATTTTGGATATAAAAAGCTTTTTAGAAATCAAACAATGCAAATCATTATGCAGATGAAAAGATTGATTTTATTCTATTTTTAGGGTTTTATGTGATCACCATTTTCATGCAAAAAAGTGAAAAGGGAAAATAATTGGAAAAACAAACATTTAGCATGCATTTATTGAATGAAAATATCATTGTATTTATGCTACCAACAATGTCATCACTCCTCCTTTTGGCATGGGAGAAGGGTTTTTGAACAAAGTGATCATTACTTTGACTTGTGGATAACTGTAGGAACATCCACAGCGACCCAATTGTTGCAGACCCCTCCAGGGATGACAAAATTGTCAGAATCCTCTACATCCTCTTCCAAGACAGCAGCAGCTTCTTCATCCTGACCAGTGTGGATAAAACCTCCACTCTTGAATAGCCCTTTCTCGTTGAAGACCCCAGAAGAAAAGCCAATGCCAGCCCGATACTTATTGTCTTCTAGCTCGATCATTTTTCCTAGACCAGCAATTGCACCACATTCAATGGCCAATTTCGCATCTCTATAGGAAGCAAATGAAGGAGTTCTCTTCTCCACAGGCTCAGCTATAGATAAAGCTTGGAAAGGAGTTCCAACTTCATCCTCAGCATCTATGTATGAGAAGGAAGACAAGTGGCTAACCAGGAGAGCCTTTTCTCCCTGAGTTCACGGTTCTCTTGCTCTAGATGATCCATCAGTCTTGAAGAGTTGGCTCTGGTGTAGTACCGGTGAGTCAGCTTGTCTTCAAAATAAATGAAGAGCACAGAATTAGACCACAAGACAGAAGACGGGAACAAAACCTGCTTATGCACATGATGCATGCAATGCTTGTGCATATGATTTGTTTTTATTTCAAAGGAACTCTAGGGTTTTATTTGCAAATTTTGGAAATATTAACTGTTTATCACATATGGAAATATCTCATCAAATAATTCTTTGTCTTTCCATGTCTGAAAATTTGCAAATAAACCCCTTAAGTTCCTTGAAAATTTTCTTTATTGTTTTGATGATATGGATGCAAATGGATGCATGAATGCATGAATGCGACAATCACACTCAAGGATCAAGCAAAGCACACCAAACAAAGGTCACGGGATGGATCATATCATCCTTAATATCAATCATCCATTTTGGTGGATTATGGTTTACACCTTATCAACACCCAAGTTCCATTGATATTAAGGATATATGAACGGATCAACCATGAATCAAGGGTTTGTTGCGAGTCACGAGCATGGAGTCTCGGTTAAGAACCACCCAAAGGGAGTGTACTAGGGTTTAAACCTGCCAAACATGTTCTACAAGAGGTTCCCATAGTCATCATCCCATCTTTCGGATATTATCGGAGAAACGACTACTCGTATTCCAAAAATATTCTCAAGAGAGACTCTTATGAGTGTAGTATCACGTAACAATCGTATCAAATCTTACATTTGAACGACTTTTGCACTACATCCTAAAAATAGGCCAAGATGGGTTTGGTAAACTAAGGTCCTTGGCTTCTAAGGTCTATATTGGAAAGAGTAATGTCTAACCAAAACTTACTTGTGTGACATTATTGATCCCAACATGACCTCCACCAAGTGAATGGACTTGCAAGTCGACTTGCTAAGGAATAACTCCACACAAGTCAACAAGACTATGCCATTCTCCTATCATAAGTGCACTCGAGTCCGGATATAGAACTCATCTCACAAAGATCACCAAACATGCAAGGAATTAATATCAAGCAAATCAATCATTACATACAATACAGTAATCCCAAATTACACAAAAATATGTCACAAAACAATATAATACAACAAGTGTGAAAAGTTGGCAAAACCCACTAGGGACTACATCCTACTTTTCCCTCCCCAGCAGAGTCGCCACTTTTCTGTAGCGGTGTATTCGTTACTGTAGCGGTGTATTCGTCACTTTATGATTTATTGATTAAACCAAAAGCAAAGCATACAAAGTATAGAGTCGCCACCGCACTTTTATTTATCCTAAGGAATGGCTAAAAAGCGAACAAAAGCCTAAGAAGTTTTACACATAGAAAACTAATGAAAAGATCAGAGATCTGGGTAAGGGGTAAATTACGCAATGGGAAGGTGTTAGGCACCCAAAACGTCTTAGGTACTCCTAGGGAGCCCTTTTCACACTTATTGAATGAAATGTTATTTGTTATGAAAATATTATTGTGCAAACATGATTGGGATGATGAGAAAAGAATATACAAGTTATTATTTTTGTGTTTGAACGGATGAACCCGTTGCCTACGTACCTCTCCATGGAAGGTAAGGATCAAAACGCCGTAGTTCGGCTAAAAGATTTCCAAAAGGTAGGTGAATTGATTTTAAACAAGAGCACTAAGGCTTTTTATTATCAACGGGAGAAAACTCAACCAGAACCAACAATCCACCATGCGAGGATAGCTTCAACATACTAGTGAGGGGTTAACCCTATAATAAGTATGGAAGACTTACAATCAACTCACTAAGGATGTGGTGAGATTTACATCAACCACTATGATAATTGAAACCTATGGCTAATGTATGAAAATATATCAAAAATGGACAAAGCCACAAAACAATTGAATGAGTTGGATTAACCAATTAGGATTTATTCACAAAAGATGGTCAAAGTATGATTAGGATTCAATTCAAAAAGAAGTATTATAAGAAATGGAGTTTGAAAATCAAGGGCTTAAGGCCCAGGTTTCTAATTTGACAACAGATGAAAAGTTTGCACAATAACATTTCAAGTTTTGAAATAAGACGCACATGGAGGTTTAAAGAAACAAAAGGGTGGGTTAAGGGAGTGTAAAACTTCTTAGATGTTCACCTCTTGAGATCATATGGAAGATGATCCAAGTGATTCCTTAGGAATAGGCAAAGAGCAAAGTAACAGGTAAACAAAGCAAAAGGATACTGGATGCCAATCAATGGACTTATTCCAATCTCACAAACCAAACTGGATACCAGATACCAACCAAATGGATTTACACTAGTCTCACAACACAAACCAAACATGGATATCAGATGCCAATCAACTGGACTTACACCAATCTCCTAAAACAAACATGGATATCAGATGCCAATATATGGACTTATACCAATCTCCTGAAACAAAACAAAACATGGATACCGGATGCCAATCTATCTGGACTTATACCAATCTCCAAAGAATGATCATGGGAAACAACTGCCAATAAATGGACTTACAATTGACTCCTCACACAAGCAAACAAATGTAATAAGAAAGAGGAAACAAGTTGCCAATAAATGGTCTTACACTTGACTCCTACCAAATCACAGGAAACAATTGCCAATAAAATGGACTTATGATTGACTCCTCAATGGTCATAGGAAACAACTGCCAATAAATGGACTTACAATTGACTCCTCAATTACAAGACAAGGATATCACAAAACAATAAACAATGATCATGGAATGATGTTCAATTAATGATGGTAAATGCACAAAGGCACACATAAGCAAAGATGCACAGATGAATCAAGCAAGCAGACAAACAAGTCAGTTAGCACACACTATATACAACCAATTAGGCTCAAACAAGGTTAGGCATTAAAGCCAACTGGAACAGGGTAATGTGATCTCTTAACCTTAACATTGAGAGTTAAGGTGAAGCCAGATGAAATGGAGATGAGGGGTGTGCCTCATAGCTCTTATCCCTGGTCAGGGAGAGCTTCAGATGATAGAATGTGTGGGAGTTCAAAAAGTTGGAACTCTTCTCCACAAGTGATAGACTCTATAAGATCTTGGGTTAATATCCACAATGCATCAACATGTTATGTGAGCAAAGGGATGACACACTGAATAGCAGGAGATGGATTACACATCTCTTTTATCTGCCAATTGCCTCATAAGAGGACTTTTCCTGCTTAGCACAAACATAAACACACAAAAACATGACCTCTTAAGGAGGGCTTCAGACAGGTGCCTACCAAGTAACAGTAGGTCTTCCAGACTACATGAAGATTAGAAGTTATACCTAATTGGTTAAGCAACCAAGCAAAAGCAAGTTCAAAATGAACTTAAGCAACTTATGTACCTGTGGAAACATCACACAAATCAGTACAAAGTTCAGACAATCAACCAACATCAATATCAACAGTCAAACCCAATAAGCAAAGGCAATAAGCCACAAGTCAAACTCAATTGAATTAACAACCCTACAAAACACACAATGTTAGTGGTCAAAGATAAACATCAAATGCTCAAGTGATGAGGCATCAACAACTATGGAACTTGGATGTGCAACCTGAAATCAAAGCTTCAAACATGAGAGGCAAACCACTAGGTCAAAGCCTAGGGTCAAAGATGGAGAAAAAATCCAAAATAGAACATGAAATTTAACATGACTCAACCTTAAACACATCTTAAAACAATCCAAAAGGTCTCACATCAATATCAATTACCAAATCCATTTCATGAACCAAACATGGCAAGGTAGACAAGTTGTAACCACATTGTGGCATCAGAATGAACAAATG
This sequence comes from Lathyrus oleraceus, assembly GCF_024323335.1. Taxonomy (NCBI): domain Eukaryota; kingdom Viridiplantae; phylum Streptophyta; class Magnoliopsida; order Fabales; family Fabaceae; genus Lathyrus; species Lathyrus oleraceus. The sequence goes on along the minus strand of NC_066582.1, from coordinate 442,739,254 downwards.
CACATTAATTCAAAAATGATTCAAATAATCTTGACAAAATTCATGGGTAAACAGAACATTTAACATGATCATCACACAAAAAATTAAAGGCATTGGACAAGATTAAGCATGGTAATCAAATTGCATAAGTCAAGGCAAGCACAAACAAGCACATGTGGGACACAACATGTCATACCAACTTAGCATAGGCACAAAACAGAAATGACAAATGGTAAAAACCTCAAACCAAAGCCAAAACAACCTTTAACATGTCTAGAAGCAATGTGCAAAGTTTCACATTCATAGGATAATCCATAAGCATTTCACAAACAAATGAACATCAAGGCAATTCAAAAGCTCACAAATGACCATCCAGAAAGAAAAATCTCAATCAAATTAGAAATCAATCCAAAAATTCCAAGAAAAATCATGAACATTCAAAATATCCATATCAAGTATCATACAAAAAATCAGAACATTTGGAATTCATTTGGCAAGGAAAACACACCACATAAGATGAGCAAGCAAAGGCGTGACACAAATTGTCACACCTACATTCACATGATCATAAAACAGCAAAGGCATATGATAAAAATACCAAATCAACATCATTATTTCAAGCAAAGTGTCTAGTTTCACCATGTCAAATTTCAAAAGCATTGGATTAAAACTCAGCATTTCACAAATGGATAAGCAAGGCAAGGTACAAATAGCATACATGTTCACAAACCCTAGGGCAAAATAAAAACCAGCCAAGCACAATTTGTGAAAAAATGATCATAAAATTCTAGACAGAAAATGTGACATCATGCAAAAAAACTTCATATTTTTTGAATCATTTATCAATTAGATATGAATTTATGAAGTTGGATGAAAAATTAAAAAAGATGGTGAAGCATGTAATAGAAATAATGGAGGGAAAACAAATAAAATGGCATGGCATTTGAAATAATGATGGAGCGGGGAATCGAATGGAGTAGCAATTCAAATAAAGGCGCACTGAAGGCTGAAACGCAGCCGTTTCATTAATCTAGTTGGCCTGGTCAAACACATGTGGCACAGTCAAACGCATACAAGCCAACCAAAGTGAAATGTGGACGCGGCGTGGCAAGGACGTGGACCTATCACGTACAAACCCTAGCTAAAATGCATGCAAACGCTGGGAATGAAATCCGTAGGAAACAGGATGAACACGCAAGTAAATTCGCAGGTAAGCGCATGAAGGTCCTAGGAAAATTCGCAGGAAAAGTGCAGGCAGCTATGAACATGATGAAGATCTTCAAGATCTTCATCCACGAAATTCCAGAAAAAATCAACATGTCCAGAATTACAAATCAAGCATATCATTGGATTCATCATGCAACATACATTCACAATCCATAATCATTTCAACATAAAACATAACAACAAGCACGGATCGAAGAGATTAAGAATCATGCATCAAACTTCAATCAATCAGATCTCACTCAATTTTGCATGAAATCACACGATTCAAAGCCTAAACTACTCAGCATCACAAGATCTTTCATATTATGGCAATGAAAATCAAAATTAGGAGATGCGATTTGTAACCTCTTGTAGAAGCAGAACTGGATTTGGTGTTGTTCAGGCCTTGCAGTGCTCAAAATCTCCTCTAGAATACTTGTATGGATGATTGGAAGAGGAATTGTAGCTCAATTACACACGATCTCCACAAATTTTGGATTCACCATTGATATTCAAAGCTTCGAGTATTCCACAAAACAGCACCAATTGCTATGGATCTTCCTTCAATCTTGCTCAAGAACTCTCCAGAAGCATGAATCAACCAAAGGAAATGCAAATTGTTGAAGAATTGGAGAGAAAAATTGGAGAGAAAAAAAATGTGAAAAATTTCTAGATCTGAAAAATGAAGTGTTATTAGTGAAAATCTGTTAGGGTTTGTCTTATATACTCTCTCCTAATCATGCTACTAATCATGTTTAAGCTTATGGCAATTGGATTAGTGAATATGGAGTGCATATGCAAATTATCATTTTCACCCTTATGCATGGTGTGCATGGATGAACAGTACACGAATTTCATTTGATTTCTCTTGAATTTTCATTTTGGAGCCAATGGAAGTGGTGGAAAGTTCAAATAATTGGCCAATTTTAAATTCCAAAAATTCCCTCCAAAAATCAAATGAAATGGCAAGTGTTCATATGATGATTTTTCATGTTATGTAATGCATGATTTGGAAAGTAGAAGTCAAGAGAATAATGTACAAAAAAGAGCCACTTGAATTGGAGCTTTGGTTGAAAAGTTATGCACATTTGAATCTCCATGTACACCTTGCCATGATTTGATCATATCTTCTTAACCACACATGAGAAATGGATGATCTTGGACTTTTTGAAAATGGAAGAGAAAGATCTACAACTTTAATGTTCAACAAAATTTCATTTGAAGCATTTTTGATGATGTAATTTGAAGTTGAAGTTAGGTTAAAACCTTTCCATTTTTGGCAAATTCAAATTATAGGTCACTTTCTATTTTTGGAAAGTCTTGACCTGATTTTATTTTCTTCAATGTTGATGTTTGAAATGTCAAATGAGACTTGTTTGAACATGAATGAAGTATTTCTAATCACTTCCCACCTCCAAATCCACAGTTGACTGGGCAGTTGACCTTTCTAGGCCTTCAGATGACCTGGCTATGTTCTGATGAAATTCAAGCCTCTCCCACTTGAGATTTTGATTCAAAATGATATCATAGCTCATGTGAACTCTTGGGAACGATTGTGGGGTCCAAATTCTCAAGAATGGCCACCACTTAATGCTCAATGACTGCCTTTGACTGGTTTGACCTAATGTTGCTTCATCTGCAAGACAAAGGTTAGATGACATATTTTTGTACTTTTGGTTAGTAAACAAATGAAAATCAATGATATACAAATGCAAAACATGCTTGGTGATCAAGAACCATTCTCAAAAGGTGACCCACCCATAGGGAAGGAAGCAAGGTGCACAATGATCCTTGAGGCAATGGTATGTTATGATATGATGCCATGAGGGATCTTAGGGACAAAATTGGGGTCTTACAGATGCCCCTATTTAAGGTCATTCTATCCGGAGAAATGAAGTTTAGAAATCTTCATCTCGACGCGGTAGAATGGGCTTAAATAACAGTAATGAGACATTTTGGTCCCTAAGAGACCTTATGATGCAGATGTATGCATGCAAAAGAAAAACAAACTCTGTGGGGAATACGGGTCCACAAAGAACAGACGATCCATCGGAGTAATACACTCACCAGGAACAGAGACTCTAACAGGACTCTCACGGGGATAAGGAAAAAAAGAAAAAGAATGCGTGAGCAGGACACGACTCTGAGTTAGGGGAAAACAAAAAACATACTGGAGACTTTACTGGGGAAGTAAAGGACTCGGACTGGGGAAAAGAAGATTTCCAAAGGACAACACATCCATTGGAAAGACACAAGCTGACCCAAACTATCCACAAAGGATACTTCGGATAAAAATCCGGACTCGAACCGGGAAAGGATTCACAAAGAATCTCCCTGCCGGGGAAAATTGCATATATTGGGGAAAACGCCAATACAGCAAAAGGGTAAAAATCTCAACAAGAAACTCCACCGGGGAATATCTAACAAAGAGACCCCTGGGGAAGCAACAAGAATGAGGTGTTACCGGCATAAGGGTAACAAACTCAGGAAGAATGAATATCTAAGACCGGTATAAGGGTGAGAGATATCAATCAACCAAACATCTGAGAAAGACCTGAAAAAGGTACAGCAACTCAGGAAAATCTGACTACACAAGGGACCAAGGTCATAATAGGGAGCAGAAAGGAAGGAACACCAGGGATACCGGTTACTGGGTATATAATAGGTGACCGACCAAAGGCGTGAATTGGTTTTTACTGCCAAGACACTCATCATCCGAAAGGAGGGCTTGAAAAAGCAAATCGACTTACAGGATGGACATTCGAATCCACAACGGGAAAACGAATCTTACTCAACTGGGGACACAAACCCAAAGAGTGCATGAGATATAATATCCATTACCGTCAGAACGTGAATAGCATACTCGCATGGAAAGGAACACCAGGGATACCGGTTATTGGGTATATAATAGGTGACCTACCGAAAACGTGGATTGGTATATATGCCAAAACACTCATCATCCAAAAGGATGGATATTCGATTCTACAAAGAATACGAATCTTACTCTACTGGGGAAAATCAACAAAGGACTCCAACCAAAGAGCGCATGAGATATATTATTCATTACCGTCAGAACGTGAATAATATACTCGAAAGGAAGAGACACCAGAGATACCGGTTACTGGGTATATAATAGGTGACCAACCAAGAAGAGAGACAATTGATACCAAGCATACGGGTAAACGAAAGACAACTCAAAGGGATAAATTGCAAGCATCCGGCAATTATCCAAGAAACAAAGAAATATTCGATTCCGCAAAAAGGAACACGAATCTTACTCGACCGGGGAAACGCAAACAGGCTTCGACTGAAGAGTGCATGAGATATGCCATCCATTACCGTCAAAACGTGGATAACATACTCGCATGGAAGATTATCCACAACCGGTTACTGGGTTAATAAAGGATAAATCAACCGAAAAGAAAGGCATCGGGATACCACAACCAGGTATATAAAGATGACCAATCAAATGGAGCAACAACACTACCAACAAATGGGTAAATGAAAGAAGACCCGCTGGGGATAAATTGCATAAACTGCAGTTATCCACAAGGACTTACTGGGGATACAATTGCTAGCATACGGCAATTGCCCAGAAGCAAGAGGGAATATCAACATCGAATACTGGATGAAGATAACCACAAAGAGTAACCTTCCTCGGTTAGGATGAACAACAAGGTTAACTCTGCAAAGGGGAGAAATTAGGGTTTACAACTATCGAATACGGGGTAGAAGACCAAATTCAGGCTGAGGAAATAACAAGTTTAACACCACCGACTACCGGGTAGAAAACCAAAGACTCAGCTGAGGATGAATTGCATAAACAGCAATTATCCACAAGGACTTGCTGGGGATAAAGCCACAACAACACAAAATCCACCATCAACCAGAACGAACCACAAAGGTTACCTCTGCTAAGGGAAAAGAGATAGGACTTACAACTACCGCATACGGGGTAGTAGCCAACAACTCTGATGAGGATAAAAGATAGGGTTTACATCTACCGAATACGGGGTAGAAAACCAACAACTCCGCATGGGGAATGAAAGAATCACAAATCCGCATGGGAAACACAAAGAGGGTTTATAACAAACCACAAACTGCTGGAGAGCAGGAAATACAGGATTTACGACTACCGAATACTGGGTAGAAAACCAAATCGACTCTTGCCGAGGAATAAAAGGTATATAACCACAAATTCCGTCAAGAGGGAAAGGAACAAAGGACTTACAACTACCGGTTACTGGGTAGAGGCCCAAAAAGATTCCGCTGGAGATAAGATGAATCAATGCCGGTTACTGGGCAATTTATTCATTTATTTCACAGGGAAGCACAAGAAACAGTTGACAAATGCCAATTCAGGATCAAACCAAAAAGACAGACTGAATCAAGACACGTCCTATGAGGATATAACTCAATAGGAAGATCCATCCCAATATATATGTTGGGAGGAAACGGAAGAAACCGTCATCCACGAGGATATATCTCAGTGGGGAACTGCAGAAGGAAAGACAAACACTTTCTGCTTATGGGGTTGACTCTATTTGGAGAGATTTAAACACCCGACATTCCGCTTGGGAAGATCTATAAAGGATATCTTTATCACCAAAAGCAGAGGACAACAAACAAAAGATATATGGCACAAAATGCAAGCATGAATATCTGGATGTTGAAAGTATGCATGAATATGCGTGATTTATGCTTGATGAATGCTGACAAAACAGACATTTCTAACACAAACAGAGCCCAGGAATCAAACGCCCGGTACTACACTTCCAGAAGAAAAACCAATTGGAAAGCCAATTTGCTGGAGATCCACCTGCTAAAAAGCAAAGATCTGCGGGGAGGATCAGAGATATCAAAGGAAACACCAAATCTCCAAGTTATGGATCAACAATCAACCCAACTGGAGAACAGAAAGTCACAACAAGCAAGAACTGCCACAAAGACAAATCTGTTGGGGAAATACGGGAGAAGTCCCGAGATATCTGCAGGGAATTCTCAGTATCAACTGGGAAACAAAAGCTCACTGCATGCAGGAGTTGCCACGAAAGCAACTCCAAATATCTCCGCCGGGGAACAACCCACAAAAGGAGAACAAATCACCCAAGTAGAATCTAACAAGTAGAATCTAACTGCACAAGCAACTCTACTGGGGATACCACCAGCCACTCTCTTGGGGAACAACCCACTAAGGAGAAACAAGATCACACAAGTAGATTCTGCAACAAGCCACTCTACTGGGGATCAAAAGTATCAGAAAATCAACCAAATATGGGAATGATAAATCACCAACCGGTCTCACTAGGAAAACAGAGATTTCAACAGGTAGAAACTGTCAACAAAAGACAAATCTGTCGAGGATACCAACTCTGGCGGAGACTCTGAAGGATTATCACAGATGCAATCCTGACTCTGTCGGGGATACCAACTCTATTGAGGATTCTGCAGGGAAGGTACAAAACTTCTGCAGGAAACTCTCAGATAAAATCCAACGTACCACAAATCTACCGGCGGCTTCACTAGGGAATCCACTGAGGAATCCACTGGGGATAAGGAGGAGAGCTGGGAATCAACCACTAAATGCTACACTCCAAAAACAAACCAAACAACAATGATGAGGAGGAAATAATCCCTGCTCTGCTGAAGGGATAAGCGCTCTGATGGAGAGATATAGCATAAATCCGCTCGCGACAATGCTGAGGAAAGTGGTAAAGTACCGGGATATCAATCCACCAACCACTGAATCTTCAAAAGAAAAGCACCCACACTGGGGAGAGATAATAACAACCCCGTCGGCAACTGCACTGGGGAGAATGACGGGGTACCGGGGTCTCAACCCACCAACTACCGAATCTTCCAAAAAGGAAACACCCACGCTGGGGAGACAACACTGCTGGAGAAGAAAACAACGTCTTCAACAAGCACCCTGCTTGGGGAAATAAACCCAACAAAAGCTCTGCTTGAGGAACAACCCCAACAACAAACTGGAGAAAGAGAATACAGCCATGCCAGGAATATGAACAAATGTCTTACTTGTTGGAAATCATGCCACCCTTGGGAGAGCACTGAGAAATTCTTAAGTATCCTTTCATCATCGTGAATGTTCACTTTGTTTAAAACAACAATTTGAAAAAAATTATTTGTTTAACACAATGACATTTTATCAATTAAAACATGCAAAACATTTATTGATTTGAAACAAATAAGAGTGCCAATAATTGGATAGAAGCTCAAATTCATTTGATGGAATGGTAGCCTGCAAATGGCAAGACTCCATAGATCTGTACAAATTTGAAATCAGTGATATATATTGGAAGAGGGCTACATTGAACATAATAATCCTTTCTCTACCAATTTGAATCTCGATGTATTCGAAGCTTCGGTTGACGACGAATCGAGAGTCTCTGACGAACAGACAACTGCAGAACAGAAAGTCTTGTCAGAATGCAGTTACTTGCCAAATCCCTAATTTTTGCCTAGATTGCCCCAGGGTGAGGTACTCAATCTAGCGGGATGCAAATATTCTTTTTTTTCTGTCTCTAACTTTTGCCTGGATCGCCCTTGCGGGTTCCCCACCGAGACGCTCATTTTTGCCTAAGCCGCCCTTTCGGGTTTTCAACTTAGCGAGCTATTCTGTTTTTATATACCCCTTTTTTTTAGGCAAAGTATTTCTTGACTGCATCTGAATTCACAGGACGAGTGAAATCCTCCCCATCCATTGTTGTAAGCATCAAAGCACCGCCTGAAAAGGCTCTCTTAACAACATATGGACCCTCGTAGTTTGGAGTCCACTTGCCCCTGGAATCGGGCACGAAAGACAAGACTTTCTTGAGCACGAGGTCACCTTCTCGGAACACACGAGGTTTGACCTTCTTATCGAATGCTTTCTTCATTCTCTGCTGATATAACTGACCATGACACATGGCAGTTAATCGCTTCTCTTCAATCAAATTCAACTGGTCGTAACGACTCTGAATCCATTCAGCATCAATCAACTTGGCTTCCATCAAGACTCTCATTAATGGGATCTCCACCTCTACTGGGAGAACAACCTCCATGCCGTAAACAAGAGAGAAAGGGGTTGCCCCTGTTGAAGTGCGGACAGATGTACGATACCCATGCAAAGCAAATGGCAGCATCTCATGCCAATCTTTGTACGTAACTGTCATCTTCTGGATAATCTTCTTGATATTCTTATTAGCAGCTTCAACAGCCCCATTCATCTTAGGTCTGTAAGGAGAAGAATTATGGTGTGCAATCTTAAACTCAGCGCACAACTCATCCATCATCTTGTTATTCAGATTAGATCCATTATCAGTAATGATCTTATCTGGCACACCATAACGGCAAATCAGCTGATTCTTGATAAACTTCACGACCACCTGCCTGGTCACATTCGCATACGAAACGGCTTCAACCCATTTGGTGAAGTAATCAATTGCTACGAGAATGAATCTGTGACCGTTGGACACTTTCGGCTCTATCATGCCAATCATGTCAATTCCCCACATGGAGAAAGGCCATGGTGGCGAAATCACGTTCAAAAGTGTCGGGGGAATATGAATCTTATCCGCGTAAATCTGACACTTGTGGCATTTCTTCACATATTTGCAGCAGTCAGACTCCATTGTCAGCCAATAGTAGCCTGCTCTCAACATCTTTCTAGCCATGGCATGTCCATTGGAATGAGTACCAAATGAACCCTCATGGACCTCAGTCATCAACAGGTTTGCTTCGTGTCTATCCACGCATCTGAGCAAAACCATGTCAAAATTTCTCTTATACAGCACTTCACCACTGAGGTAAAAACTGCCTGACAACCTTCTCAAAGTTTTCCTATCTTTCACAGATGCCCCAGGTGGGTAGACCTGGTTCTGGAGGAAATTCTTGATATCAAAATACCAAGGCTTGTCATCATTCACTTCTTCCACTGCAAACACGTGAGCTGGTCTATCCAAGCGCATCACGGCAATGTTGGGCACTTCATTCCAATACTTGACTACAATCATGGAAGCAAGTGTAGCGAGAGCATCTGCCATCCGATTATCCTCTCGAGGAATATGATGAAAGTCAACTTCTGTAAAGAACGTTGAAATCCTTCTTGCATAATCTCTATATGGAATAAGACCTGGCTGATTCGTCTCCCACTCACCCTTGATCTGATTAACAACCAAGGCCGAATCACCATACACATCAAGATGCTTGATTCTCAAATCAATGCATTCTTCTAGTCCCATAATACAGGCCTCATACTCAGCCATATTATTCGTGCATTTGAAAGTTAGCCTTGCTGTAAACGGAATATGCGAACCTTGAGGAGAAATGATTACTGCCCCAATTCCATTTCCATACTGATTCACAGCACCATCAAACACCATCGTCCATCTGGAACCAGGTTCTGGACCTTCATCAAGTGTAGGCTCATCACAATCTTTCATTTTCAAATACAGAATCTCCTCATCTGGGAAGTCGTACTGAATTGACTGATGATCTTCAATCGGATGGTGCGCTAAATGGTCAGCCAAGATACTACCTTTGATAGTTTTCTGAGCTCAATACTCGATATCATACTCAGACAACAACATCTGCCAACGGGCAATCCTCCCAGTTAAAGCAGGTTTCTCGAAGATATACTTGATTGGATCCATTCTGGATATCAACCAAGTTGTATGATTTATCATGTACTGGCGCAAACGCTTAGCAGCCCAAGCCAAAGCACAACACGTCTTCTCAAGCATAGAGTACCGAGACTCACAATCAGTAAACTTCTTACTGAGGTAGTAGATAGCAGATTCTTTATTCCCTGATTCATCTTGCTGACCGAGTACACAACCCATCGAGTCTTCAAGAACAGTCAAATACATAATAAGAGGTCTTCCTTCCACAGGCGGAGACAAGATCGGAGGTTCAGACAGATACTCTTTGATACTGTCGAAAGCTTTCTGGCAATCCTCGGCCCAATCATGAGACTGATCTTTCCGGAGGAGCTTGAATATCGGCGCACATGTGGCAGTCATGTGGGATATAAATCTGGAAATATAGTTCAAGCGGCCAAGAAAGCCTCGGGCTTGCTTCTCAGTTTTGGGTGCAGGCATCTCTTGTATTGCTTTGACCTTTGCAGGATCAACCTCAATACCTCTCTCGCTGACAACAAAACCCAACAACTTGCCGGAACGGACTCCAAATGTACATTTGTTCAGATTCAGACGAAGCTTGAACTTCCTCAAACGCTGAAAAAGCTTCAACAAATGCTCAACATGTTCAACTTCCGTTCGGGACTTAGCAATCATATCATCGACATAGACCTCTATCTCCTTGTGCATCATATCATGAAACAAGGTAGTCATAGCTCGTTGATACGTGGCTCCGGCGTTCTTCAAACCGAAGGGCATCACTCGATAACAGAATGTTCCCCAGGGTGTGATGAATGTTGTCTTCTCCATATCTTCGGGTGCCATCTTGATTTGATTATATCCGGAAAATCCGTCCATAAACGAAAAGACTTTGAATTTAGCTGTATTGTCTACCAACATATCAATGTGTGGTAGAGGAAAATCATCTTTCGGACTAGCTTTGTTCAAATCTCTGTAATCAACACACATACGGACTTTTCCGTCTTTCTTAGGCACAGGCACAATGTTGGCCACCCATTGAGGATATGTGGAAGTCACCAGAAACCCTGCATCAATTTGCTTCTGAACTTCCTCTTTGATCTTCACTGCCATATCCGGATGAGTTCTTCTGAGCTTCTGCTTCACAGGCACGCACTCAGGCTTCAAAGGCAGGAAATGTTGCACAATATCTGTATCTAGACCCGGCATGTCTTCATATGACCAAGCAAAGATATCGGAATACTCTCGTAGCAAACTGATCAACCCCTTCTTGACAGACTCTTCAAGGAGTGCCTCAATCTTCACCATACGAACACAATCTTCAGACCCCAAGTTGACTGTTTCCAGATCTTCGAGATGCGGCTGAATGATCTTATCTTCGTGCTCAAGGAGACGGGTAATCTCATCAGGAATCTCTTCAACATCATCTTCCTCTGCCTCAAATACAGGGAATTCAAAATTGGGAGATGGCGTTGGATCATTATGTTCAATGGGTTTTAGAATCAACCTGCATAATGATTTTGGTTAATGAAAAACTTTAGAATTTAAACAAACAAATCATTATGCAGATGAAAAGATTGCTTTTATTCTTGTTTTTATGGTTTTTTGTGATCACCGATTTCATGCAAAAGCAAAAAGTGAAAACCAATGGAAAAACAAATGTTTAACAATGCATTAATTGAATGAAAATATCATTGTATATATGCTGCCAACAATGTCATCACTTCTCCTTTTGGCATGGGAGAAGGGTTTTGAACAAAGTGAACAATTACTCTGATCTATGAATGACTGTAGGAACATCCACAGCGACCCAATTATGGCAGACACCACCAGGTATGATGAAGTTGCTCAAATCCTCTGTATCCTCTTCCAGAATAGCAGCAGCTTCCTCAGTCTGATTAGCATGGATGAAACCTCCACTCTTGAACTAACCTTGCTCATTGAATTCCCCAGAAGAATAGCCAATGCCAGCCCGGGATTTGTTATCTTCAAGCTCAATCATCTTCCCCAAACCAGCAACTGCACCACATTCAATGGCCAGCTTCGCATCACGATAGGAAGTGAATGAAGGAGACTTCTTCTCAATCGGCTCAGTAATAGATAAAGCTTAGAAAGGAGTTCCAACTTCATCCTCAGCATCAATATATGAGAAAGAAGACAAGAGGATAACCAGGAGAGCCTTTTCTCCCCCTACCACAATCAGTTTCTTATTCTTGACGAATTTCAGCTTCTGGTGTAGGGTGGATGTCACGGCACCAGCCTCGTGAATCCATGGTCTACCAAGGAGAAAGCTATAAGATGGGTGGATATCCATAACCTGGAAGGTAACTTGGAAATCACTTGGTCCAATCTTGATTGGGAGATCAACTTCCCCAATCACAGTCTTACGCGACCCATCAAAAGCCTTCACAACAACACCACTTTGCCTCATGGGAGGCCCCTGATATGACAATCTCGAAAGAGTGGTCTTTGGCAATGCATTCAAAGATGATCCAATATCCACCAGTACGTTGGACATGGCATCAGTCTTGCAATTCATGGAAATATGTAGAGCCATGTTGTGGTCTCTTCCCTCCTCAGGGAGATCAGCGTCACAGAAACTCAAAGTGTTGCAAGCGGTAATGTTTGCAACTATACTGTCAAACTGCTCAATCGTGACTTCATGATCAACATAAGCCAGGTCCAAAACTTTCTGCAGAGCCTCCCTAATGGGGTTCTGAATTCAGAAGCAAAGATAACACGGAGATCTTGGATGGCGTTTGTAGAAGCCGGTCTACAACGTTGTACTCACTCTTCTTGATGAGCCTCAGCATCTCATCACATTCTTCATTCACAATGCCACTCGGGCCAACAGAAGAAACAGGAGTCTTTTGTACAGAGGAGGGTTTGGCAACAGGTGCCGGGTTCTGAACATTCACAGCAGTCCCTACCGGACGCTCAACAGTATCAGAAACAACGTGAGGCTTCGGGGGTGCAGAAAACACACGACCACTACGGGTCAACCTGCTCACATCAGCAATATTAACAACAGAAGTTGAAGGCAACGACACTTCTTTCCCATCTTCCACAGCAACGGGATTATATCTGAAAGGAATAGTTTTATCCAAAGAATAAGGCACGGGGCTTGCAGGCTTGATGATCAATGAAGGAGAGACCTTCGGCTTGCTACCATCATAACGGATGACAACAGGCTCAGGCAGCTTGAACACAGGAGAAATCACATTTACTTCTGGTTCATCTTCGTCAACATTCTGATTCTGAAGGATCTCTATGGTACCATCATCCAACAGTTCTTGAAGCTCTCTTCGCACTTGGCGACAACCCAGTCTATTGACGGAACAGATGCGGCATTTGTCATGGTCGTGCTCCATATGGCTGTACTCACACAGCAAACGATGCAACTCGACCAATGACTGTCGAATATGATTGACATATTTGACTTTGTACTTCCTAGGGCACCCCTGGACCATGTTCACTGATTTCCCATGCTCGGGCAATGGGTTCTTCGTAACATTGGGGCCTGAGTCCTCAAAGCTCAGAATGCCGCATCTCATAAGGTCTTGAACCTTAGTCTTCAAAGGAAAGCAATTCTCAATATTGTGTCCCGGAGCACCGGAATGATACACACAATGTTGATCTGGCTTGTACCACCACTGCGGGTTAGCAGGCACGGCCGGAGGCTCCCTGGGAGTAACCAGCTTCCTCTCCAACAAGGAAGGATATAATTCAGCATATGACATAGGAATAGGATCGAAACTGATCTTTTTCCTATCATAATTCAGATTAGCTTGATTGCTGGTACTGCCACGGGGCTGGTAAGCCTGTTGTTGTGGACGATGTTGTTGTTGATATTGAGGTTGTTGCTGATGCTGATGCTGATTAGGCTGCTGATACTGAGCATTATCTCTGAAAACAGGTGCTATATGAGCCACCTGGTGCTGATGACGTACCGGCTTCCTCTTAACAGAGGGTCTTCTAGATTTAGCATGGGATTGCACAATATGTGCCTCCCCATCTTTCTTCTTAAACGCCCCATACCGTTTAGAAGAGCTCTCATCTTTCGACAACCGTCCTTCACGGACACCTTCCTCTAAACGCATCCCCATGTTCACCATCTCGGTGAAATCAGAGGGAGCACTAGCGACCATCCGCTAATAATAGAATGAGCTAAGAGTCTTCAAAAAGATCTTAGTCATCTCCTTCTCTTCCAGCGGAGGAGTGATCTGAGCTGCTAACTCTCGCCACCTCTGGGCGTACTCCTTGAATGTCTCTTTATCCTTCTGAGACATGGCCCTGAGTTGATCACGGTCAGGCGCCATATCAACATTATACTTATACTGCTTGACGAAGGCTTCTCCAAGATCGTTGAAGGATCGGATGTTTGCGCTACCAAGGCTCATATACCAACGAAGAGCCGCACCGGACAAACTATCCTGGAAATAATGAATCAGAAGCTGATCATTATCAATTTGTGTAGACATTTTCCTGGCATACATGACCAGGTGAGCAAGAGGGCAGGTGTTCCCCTTATACTTCTCAAAGTCAGGGACTTTGAACTTGACTGGGATCTTAACACCGGGAACTAGGCAAAGTTCAGCAGCAGACTTGCCAAACAAATCTTTCCCTCTGAGGGTCTTCAATTCCTTTCGCAGCTCAAGGAATTGATCATTCATCGCATCCATCTTCTCATTAACATCTGGGCCCTCAGACAGCTCAGAATGATAGATGGTGTCGTCTACCCTGGGAATGGTATGCACGACAGGAGGAGAAGCAGCAAGGACCGGGCTAGATGCCGACATGGAAGCAAAGGTCGGTGCTGGAAGATCAGGCATGAAACCTGGAGGCATACCCTATGGAAACCCGGCTGGCATGGCATGTGGCGTGAAGTGGGCATTGGCTGCTGGCACAGTTGAAGACACCACTTCAGATATAACCGTCCTCTGGGGAGGAGTTGCAGGAGGCGGAGAAGGTTGATTTTGAGCAGACAGAAACTGCTCCATCAGAGCACTCAGACGGGTAACTTCTTCCTTCAGCTCTCGGTTTTCTTGTTCCAACTGATCCGTCACTCTTGCAGAATTGGCTCTGGTATAGTACCGGTGAGTCAGCTTGTCTTCAAAATAAATGAAGAGCACAGAGTTAGGCCACAGACAAGAAGACCAGAACGACACATGCTTATGCAAAATGATGCATGCAATGTTTATGCAAATGCCTTGTTTTATTTCAAGGAACTTTTAGGGTTCTATCTGTAATTTTTGAATATTTAAAGCATTTTAATAGCATATGGAAAATTTCTCATCAAATATATTTGGAACAAAGAAGTACAGCATTGTTGATCAAATTACAGAGGGAAAAGGAAAATAGACATCCTATGGATCCCTAGAAGCTCGAGATGCTGGAAGACGAGATACACAAAGCTTCTTGATCTCTCTCTCATATGCTGCTTCCATGTCCGCTTTCTCCTTCGCAAGTCGATCATACTTCCTCTTCCAGAATTTGGAAGACTGAGGAAGCAAAGAAGTCCAAGTATCATTCGGATCATCGATCACCTGATGCTCGAGAAACTCAATCAAAGCATCCTTCTCTTTGAGCTACTGAAGCAATTCCTCTCTTTCACGGATCCAAGCACGTGAAAGGTCTTCTTCTCTCAACTCCTCTACGCCTTGGCTAGGGAGGGTTGAAGGCCCAGCCACTACCAACGGTGTAGGTCTCGGATAATCTTACGGCATAAGGTACTCGGCAACTCTCTGTCTGACCCAAGAAGTATATGGCTCCAAAGCAATGCAATTCTTCGGACCCAATTCATTTCTACCCTTCTTATGAATATTGCGCCAAGCGCGGACCATCCTGGCTTTCAGGCCTTGGGGATCTTTACCCTCCTGAAAGAATACACCTTCTAACAGAATGTTATGAGGTTTATCCTTTAGGGGGAACCCAAGCTGACGACGTGCTAAGATAGGATTGTAGTTGATCCCACCACATGTACCAAGAAGAGGCACATTAGGGAATTCACCACAATAATCAATAATCTGAACAGTATCATACACGCGATCATACCAAAAGATATCATCATTAGTGAGAGACATAAGTCTTTGAGACCACCGTAGACATCCCTTGTTCTCCTTGAAAGCGACCGTCTGCGGTAAGTGAGAAATAAACCACTTATACAGCAGAGGCAAACAGCACACAATAACTCCTCCACCCTTTGCATTCCTCAGATGCAAAGAGAAATAGGCATCACCCAACAGAGTCGGAACGGGATTAAGAACTGAAAAGATCCTAATGGCGTTCGCATCCACAAATTTGTCGATATTGGGGAATAAAACCAATCCATAGATGAGCAGCACAAATAAAGCCTCAAAGGCATCCTCACTCATGGCCTTCCCATAAATGGTAGCTTGAGCAATGAGGAACTCAGAAGGAAGACCCCGAATTCCACCTTTGGTAGTCAGATTAGCTTTAATCAGGGATTCATCTATGTGCAACAAGTTTGCAATCTCTCGAGCAGTCGGAATACTCTCTAAGCCACTGAACGACACCTGATCCAGAATTGGAATACCCACAAGATGCGAATATTCCTCCAAGGTAGGCAACAACTGGAAGTCCGGGAAAGAGAAGCAGTGATACAGAGGATCATAAAACTGCGCCAAAGTACTCATCAACCCTTCATCAACCTGAGTAGTCAACAGAGGCAGAAGCTTCCCATAACGAGCTTTGAAACCCAAGGGATCTAATACATAAGATGTCAGATTCCTTAACTCTTTTACATCGGGCTGTCGAAAGCTGTACTTCTTTGTGTGCCTTTTTGGTCTTTCCATGTCTGAAAATTTTGCAAATAAACCCTTTAAGTTCCTTGAAAATTTTCTCATTTTTCTTTTTTTGATGACATGAATGCAGATGAATGCATGAATGCATGAATGCAACAATCACACTCAAGGATCAAGCAAGTCACACCAGACAAAGGTCATGGGAAAGCTCATAGTATCCTTAATATCAATCATCCGTTTTGGTGGATTAGGGTTTACACCTTATCAACACCCAAGTTCCATTGATATTAACGGTACATGAACCGGCTCATTCATCCTTAATATCAATCATCCATTTTGGTGGATTATGGTTTACACATTATCAACACCCAGGTTCCATTGATATTAAGGTTGTCTGAATGACTCAACCATGAATCACGGGTTTGCTGAGAGTCACGAGCATGGAGTCTCGGTTAAGAACCACCCAAGGGAGTGTACTAGGGTTTATACCTGCCAGACATGTTCTACCAGAGGTTCCCATAATCATCGTCCCATCTTTCGGATATTATAGGAGGAACGAATACTCGTATTCCAAAAATATTCTCAAGAGAGACTCTTATGAGTGTAGTATCGCATAACAATCGCATCAGATCTGACATCTGAACGACCTCCGCACTACGTCCTAAAATAGGCCAAGATGGACTTGGTAAACTAAGGTCCTTGGCTTCTAAGGCACATGATTGAAAGAATAATGCCTAACCACAAATAACTTGTGTGACATTATTAATCCAACATGACCTCCACCAAGTGAATGGACTCGCAAGTCAACTGGCTAAGGAATACTCCACACCAGTCAACAAGACTATGCCATTCTCCTATCCTAAGGTGCACTCGAGTTCGGGTATAGAACTCATCTCACAGAGATCACCAAAGCAAACAGCAATTGTATATCAAGCAATTCAAACATTACAATCAATACAGTAATCCCAAATTGTACAAAAATATGTCATATAACAAATAACAATATATCACACAACAAGGGTGAAAAGTAGGCAATACCACCAAGGGCTTTATCTTTCCCCAGCAGAGTCGCCACTTTTCTGTAGCGGTGTATTCGTCACTTTATGATTTATTGATTAAACCAAAAGAAAAGCATACAAAGTATAGAGTCACCACCGCACTTTTATTTATCCTAAGGAATGGCTAAAAAGCGAACAAAAGCCTAAGAAGTTTTACACATAGAAAACTAATGAAAAGATCAGAGATCTGGGTAAGGGGTAAATTACGCAATGGGAAGGTGTTAGGCACCCAAAACGTCCTAGGTACTCCTAGGGAGCCCTTTTCACACTTGTTGAATGAAATGTTATTTGTTATGAAAATATTATTGTGCAAACATGATTGGGATGATGAGAAAAGAATATACAAGTTATTATTTTTGTGTTTGAACGGATGAACCTGTTGCCTACGTACCTCTCCATGGAAGGTAAGGATCAAAACGCCGTAGTTCGGCTAAAAGATTTCCAAAAGGTAGGTGAATTGATTTTAAACAAGAGCACTAAGGCTTTTTATTATCAACGGGAGAAAACTCAACCAAAACCAACAATCCACCATGCGAGGATAGCTTCAACATACTAGTGAGGGGTTAACCCTATAATAAGTATGGAAGACTTACAATCAACTCACTAAGGATGTGGTGAGATTTACATCAACCACTATGATAATTGAAACCTATGGCTAATGTATGAAAATATATCAAGAATGGACAAAGCCACAAAACAATTGAATGAGTTGGATTAACCAATTAGGATTTATTCACAAAAGATGGTCAAAGTATGATTAGGATTCAATTCAAAAAGAAGTATTATAAGAAATGGAGTTTGAAAATCAAGGGCTTAAGGCCCAGGTTTCTAATTTGACAACAGATGAAAAGTTTGCACAATAACATTTCAAGTTTTGAAATAAGACGCACATGGAGGTTTAAAGAAACAAAAGGGTGGGTTAAGGGAGTGTAAAACTTCTTAGATGTTCACCTCTTGAGATCATATGGAAGATGATCCAAGTGATTCCTTAGGAATAGGCAAAGAGCAAAGTAACAGGTAAACAAAGCAAAAGGATACTGGATGCCAATCAATGGACTTATTCCAATCTCACAAAACAAACTGGATACCAGATACCAACCAAATGGATTTACACTAGTCTCACAATACAAACCAAAAATGGATATCAGATGCCAATCAACTGGACTTACACCAATTTCCTAAAACAAACATGGATATCAGATGCCAATATATGGACTTATACCAATCTCCTGAAACAAAACAAAACATGGATACCGGATGCCAATCTATCTGGACTTATACCAATCTCCAAAGAATGATCATGGGAAACAACTGCCAATAAATGGACTTACAATTGACTCCTCACACAAGCAAACAAATGCAATAAGAAAGAGGAAACAAGTTGCCAATAAATGGTCTTACACTTGACTCCTACCAAATCACAGGAAACAATTGCCAATAAAATGGACTTATGATTGACTCCTCAATGGTCATAGGAAACAACTGCCAATAAATGGACTTACAATTGACTCCTCAATTACAAGACAAGGATATCACAAAACAATAAACAATGATCATGGAATGATGTACAATTAATGATGGTAAATGCACAAAGGCACACATAAGCAAAGATGCACAGATGAATCAAGCAAGCAGACAAACAAGTCAGTTAGCACACACTATATACAACCAATTAGGCTCAAACAAGGTTAGGCATTAAAGCCAACTGGAACAGGGTAATGTGATCTCTTAACCTTAACATTGAGAGTTAAGGTGAAGCCAGATGAAATGGAGATGAGGGGTGTGCCTCATAGCTCTTATCCCTGGTCAGGGAGAGCTTCAGATGATAGAATGTGTGGGAGTTCAGAAAGTTGGAACTCTTCTCCACAAGTGATAGACTCTATAAGATCTTGGGTTAATATCCACAATGCATCAACATGTTATGTGAGCAAAGGGATGACATACTGAATAGCAGGAGATGGATTACACATCTCTTTTATCTGCCAATTGCCTCATAAGAGGACTTTTCCTGCTTAGCACAAACATAAACACACAAAAACATGGCCTCTTAAGGAGGGCTTCAGACAGGTGCCTACCAAGTAACAGTAGGTCTTCCAGACTACATGAAGATTAGAAGTTATACCTAATTGGTTAAGCAACCAAGCAAAAGCAAGTTCAAAATGAACTTAAGCAACTTATGTACCTGTGGAAACATCACACAAATCAGTACAAAGTTCAGACAATCAACCAACATCAATATCAACAGTCAAACCCAATAAGCAAAGGCAATACGCCACAAGTCAAACTCAATTGAATTAACAACCCTACAAAACACACAATGTTAGTGGTCAAAGATAAACATCAAATGCTCAAGTGATGAGGCATCAACAACTAGGGAACTTGGATGTGCAACCTGAAATCAAAGCTTCAAACATGAGAGGCAAACCACTAGGTCAAAGCCTAGGGTCAAAGATGGAGAAAAAATCCAAAACAGAACATGAAATTTAACATGACTCAACCTTAAACACATATTAAAACAATCCAAAAGGTCTCACATCAATATCAATTACCAAATCCATTTCATGAACCAAACATGGCAAGGTAGACAAGTTGTAACCACATTGTGGCATCAGAATGAACAAATGCACATTAATTGAAAAATGATTCAAATAATCTTGACAAAATTCATGGGTAAACAGAACATTTAACATGATCATCACACAAAAAATTAAAGGCATTGGACAAGATTAAGCATGGTAATCAAATTGCATAAGTCAAGGCAAGCACAAACAAGCACATGTGGGACACAACATGTCATACCAACTTAGCATAGGCACAAAACAGAAATGACAAATGGTAAAAACCTCAAACCAAAGCCAAAACAACCTTTAACATGTCTAGAAGCAATGTGCAAAGTTTCACATTCATAGGATAATCCATAAGCATTTCACAAACAAATGAACATCAAGGCAATTCAAAAGCTCACAAATGACCATCCAGAAAGAAAAATCTCAATCAAATTAGAAATCAATCCAAAAATTCCAAGAAAAATCATGAACATTCACAATATCCATATCAAGTATCATACAAAAAATCAGAACATTTGGAATTCATTTGGCAAGGCAAACACACCACATAAGATGAGCAAGCAAAGGTGTGACATAAATTGTCACACCTACATTCACATGATCATAAAATAGCAAAGACATATGATAAAAATACCAAATCAACATCATTATTTCAAGCAAAGTGTCTAGTTTCACCATGTCAAATTTCAAAAGCATTGGATTAAAACTCAGCATTTCACAAATGGATAAGCAAGGCAAGGTACAAATAGCATACATGTTCACAAACCCTAGGGCAAAATAAAAACCAGCCAAGCACAATTTGTGAAAAAATGATCATAAAATTCTAGACAGAAAATGTGACATCATGCCAAAAAACTTCATATTTTTTGAATTATTTATCAATTAGATATGAATTTATGAAGTTGGATGAAAAATTAAAAAAATGGTGAAGCATGTAATAGAAATAATGGAGGGAAAACAAATAAAATGGCATGGCATTTGAAATAATGATGGAGCGGGGAATCGAATGGAGTAGCAATTCAAATAAAGGCGCGCTGAAGGCTGAAACGTAGCCGTTTCATTAATCTAGTTGGCCTGGTCAAACACATGTGGCACAGTCAAACGCATACAAGCCAACCAAAGTGAAATGTGGACGCGGCGTGGCAAGGACGTGGACCTATCACGTACAAACCCTAGCTAAAATGCATGCAAACGCTAGGAATGAAATCCGCAGGAAACAAGATGAACACGCAAGTAAATTCGCAGGTAAGCGCATGAAGGTCCTAGGAAAATTCACAGGAAAAGTGCAGGCAGCTATGAACATGATGAAGATCTTCAAGATCTCCATCCACGAAATTCCAGAAAAAAAATCAACATGTCCAGAATTACAAATCAAGCATATCATTGGATTCATCATGCAACATACATTCACAATCCATAATCATTTCAACATAAAACATAACAACAAGCACGGATCGAAGAGATTAAGAATCATGCATCAAACTTCAATCAATCAGTTCTCACTCAATTTTGCATGAAATCACACGATTCAAAGCCTAAACTACTCAGCATCACAAGATCTATCATATTATGGCAATGAAAATCAAAATTAGGAGATGCGATTTGTAACCTCTTGTAGAAGCAGAACTGGATTTGGTGTTGTTCAGGCCTTGCAGTGCTCAAAATCTCCTCTAGAATACTTGTATGGATGATTGGAAGAGGAATTGTAGCTCAATTACACACGATCTCCACAAATTTTGGATTCACCATTGATATTCAAAGCTTCGAGTATTCCACAAAACAGCACCAATTGCTATGGATCTTCCTTCAATCTTGCTCAAGAACTCTCCAGAAGCATGAATCAACCAAAGGAAATGCAAATTATTGAAGAATTGGAGAGAAAAATTTGAGAGAAAAAAATGTGAAAAATTTCTAGATCTGAAAAATGAAGTGTTGTTAGTGAAAATCTGTTAGGGTTTGTCTTATTTACTCCCTCCTAATCATGCTACTAATCATGTTTAAGCTTATGCAATTGGATTAGTGAATATGGAGTGCATATGCAAATTGTCATTTTCACCCTTATGCATGGTGTGCATGGATGAACAGTACATGAATTTCATTTGATTTCTCTTGAATTTTCATTTTGGAGCCAATGGAAGTGGTGGAAAGTTCAAATAATTGGCCAATTTTAAATTCCAAAAATTCCCTCCAAAACTCAAATGAAATGGCAAGTGTTCATATGATGATTTTTCATGTTATGTAATGCATGATTTGGAAAGTAGAAGTCAAGAGAAGAATGTACAAAAAAGAGCCACTTGAATTGGAGCTTTGGTTGAAAAGTTATGCACATTTGAATCTCCATGTACACCTTGCCATGATTTGATCATATCTTCTTAACCACACATGAGAAATGGATGATCTTGGACTTTTTGAAAATGGGAGAGAAAGATCTACAACTTTCATGTTCAACAAAATTTCATTTGAAGCATTTTTGATGATGTATTTTGAAGTTTAAGTTAGGTTAAAACCTTTCCATTTTTGGCAAATTCAAATTATAGGTCACTTTCTATTTTTGGAAAGTCTTGACCTGACTTTATTTTCTTCAATGTTGATGTTTGAAATGTCAAATGAGACTTGTTTGAACATGAATGAAGTATTTCTAATCACTTCCCACCTCCAAATCCACAGTTGACTGGGTAGTTGACCTTTCTAGGCCTTCAGATTTGACCTGGCTATGTTCTGATGAAATTCAAGCCTCTCCCACTTGAGATTTTGATTCAAAATGATATCATAGCTCATGTGAACTCTTGGGAACGATTGTGGGGTCCAAATTCTCAAGAATGGCCACCACTTAATGCTCAATGACTGCCTTTGACTGGTTTGACCTAATGTTGCTTCATCTACAAGACAAAGGTTAGATGACATATTTTTGTACTTTTGGTTAGTAAACAAATGAAAAGCAATGATATACAAATGCAAAACATGCTTGGTGATCAAGAACCATTCTCAAAAGGTGACCCACCCATAGGGAAGGAAGCAAGGTGCACAATGATCCTTGAGGCAATCGTATGTTATGATATGATGCCATGAGGGATCTTAGGGACAAAATTGGGGTCTTACAGTTACCATTGGAGATATTGACTAAATCCAAGGTAAATCATACAAAGTCGAGTTGCCACCGCACTTCTATTTATCCAAAGGAATGGTTAGAAAGCGAACAAAAACCTAAAAAGTTTTAACAAAAACTAGTACAAGAAACAGAGATCTGGGTAAGGGGGTTGGTTATGTTATGGGAAGGTGTTAGGCACCCAAAACATCCTAGGTACTCCTAGGGAGCCCTTTTCACACTTGTTGCCAAGGTTATTTGTTTTGTGAAAATTTTATTTGTGCAAACATGATTGAAGAGATGAGAAGAGAATATACAAGTTATTTACATTTTGTGTTTGGATGGATAAACCCATTGCCTACGTACCCTCTTATGAAAATATTAGGATCAAAACCTCGTAATTCGGGTAAAAAAGTTCAAAACAAATGAGTGGATTGATTGGTCCAAAAGCCTTAAGGTCTTTTGTTATCAAAGGGAGAAAACTCAACCTAAAACCACAAATCCACCATGTGAGGATAGCTTCAACATGCTAGTGAGGGGTTAACCCTATAATAAGCATGGAAGACTCATTGTCCATCACTAAGGATAAAGGTGAGTATTATATCTACCACAAAGATAACTCAAACCTAATAGCTAAAGGTCATAGAAAATTTTGATTAAGAAAGTGGACATTGGAACCACAAAAATCACTTGAAGTGAGTTGCATTTACAAATTAGAGGTATTCACAAAATGAGGTCAAAATATGAATTAGAGTTCATTTACAATGAGTATTAGTGAAAAGAATTTGAAAAATCAAAGGCATATGGCCTAGGTTTCTAATTTGAAAAACAATGTCAATGTTTGCACAAAAAGTTTTTGGTTTGGGTTAGAAAAAAAGGAAGGCTAAGTCCTAAGTGAACAAAAAGGTGAGGGATAAGGAATGAAACCACACTAGGAGTTCCTCTCTTGAGATCATATTGATGACCCAAGTAGATCCCATCCTTTGGAATAAGCAATCACAAGGTATAAGCAATCAAACAAGTCTCATAAGAGATCCTCAATGTATCTTGTATCTCACAAAGATGAACATGGTAATGATTTTTCAATTAAGCTCAAAATGAAAAGTTAGAACAAAAGCAACACACATCAAAAAGTAAATAATCATCACACACTATATACATACAAAAGGCTCAAACAAAGGGTGGGCTTTAGTCAAGAGGGGTCATATCAACCTCGACAAACAAGCCAAACTGTAAGTGTAATCTGGAGCTCTTAACCACTAACATTGAAAGTTAGGGTGAAGCTGATCAAAAATGGTAATGAGGATGAAACCTCATGCTCTTAACCCTGGCCTGGGTGAGCTCATGACAAAGAAAGCGTGGGGATCCAGAATGAGGGACCCTATTCCACTTGACAGACTCTGGACAAAGATCTTGGGTACATGTTCAGAAGCATCAGCATGTGGTGCGAGCATAAAGAACGACTCACTGAATAACGGGGGATTGGCTACTAATCCCTTGTATCCGTCAATTGCCTCTACATGGAGGTCTTATCAAGTAACACATGCCTCTCTTGGAGGTCTTTGGCACAATGCTAAACAAACACAAACAGAGCCTCAGAAGGAGGACTTGCCAGCAAAATGCCTGCCAAAAAGGTGACAGGACTTCCAGACTACATGAAGTAAGAAGATAACTACCTAAGTGGTGTATCAACCACAATCCAAAGCTTAAGCAAAAGCAAAAGCAAGCAAGCAACTAAGGTACCTGTACAAAAGCTAAACAGTTAATATTTCAGTCATGAAACCAACAAACAAACAGTGGAACCATTCAATAGTTACACAACTCAATGAACAATGCTCAAGCACTCAAATGAGCTCATCACATCACTTAGAATCCTTGAACTTGAAGTTTCTGAATTCGTGTTCTCAGGTGTTCTACAGCTCCAGATCTACTCTACTTTACTCCTCTTGAAGTTTTCAGCAAGGATCAACCGTTGAAAACTCCTTAATCTTCCTCAATTTCAAACTTCCATTAACATGTGAGTGTTCTTGATCTGCACGAATTTTGGTTCAATTCCAACAAACAGATGATGATTCTTGATCAATGAATGATGATGATCAAGAATATGCAATAATTTTTGGTGTTTGTGTGAAGAAATTCAAGATTCTAAGAGAGAGAAAAATGGAGGGAGTTTTGAATTTGGATCTGAAAATGCTTGTTATCCCCTGATTATGGTTAGGGTTTGGGCTTATATACTCCCTGTTAATGATGCTGCTAATCACACTTTCCATTCATTAATCAAGATTAAGGAGATATGGATCAATTTGCAAAAATGCAAAATTGACTAGCATGGCCATGCTACACGTGTACAGTACCATGCAAGGTTTGGAATCCTCTTAAAATCATCCAATGGTCATGCTTGAAGTGTTATTTTGCTTGTACCATAAGCCAAATTTGAATTGTGAGAATTTTCTTCAATTTGAACACATGTGAAATAATGAGCATACAAGCCTCTCCCATTCATGGCAAAGCACATTTTGAGAAGTCTTGATCAAGAGAAACATTTTGCAAAAAGAATGGACCAATTTGGAGCTTTGTATCAAAAGTTATGCCATTTTGAATTTCTATGTACACCTTGTGATCAAATGACCATAACTCCTCAACCATTTATATATGGACATGAATTAGGACTTTTTGGAAAGGGGAGACAAAGATCTACAACTTTCATGTTCACCAAAAATCCATTTGAAGCTTCTTTGACATTGACAAGTCTAGTTGAATGTGAACCGAAAACTTGCCAAATTTGGAAACTTTGAATTACAGGTCATTTTCCATTTATAGTAACTTTTGCCATGACCTTTTAATCTTCAAGATGGATGTTTAAAATGATGAATAGGCCTCTTTTGAACATGATTGAGGTGTCTCAACTCATTTCCCCACCTCAAAGCCCTCAGTTGACTGCACAGTTGACTTTTTGGTCCTCAAATGACCTGGTGATTGCTTAAGCTGCAAACAAAGATGTTAGTGACATATTTTTGTGCTTTTGGTTAGTAAACAAAACGAGAAAAGCAATAATATACAATTCAAGCAATGCCTGGTGATCTTAAACCACTCACAAGGATGTCCCACCCAAAGGGAAAAGAAGCCAAGATGCTCAATGATCCTTGAGGCTATGCAATGCAACGTTATGATGCCATGAGGGATCTTAGGGTCAAAATTGGGGTCTTACACTATTCCCCACGCCTCTCCCTCGCTTTGACCATCAACTTCTTATGTTCGGATAGCTCGAGGCTCGTCATATCAACTAGAAATAAATGAACAAAGTAGAATTTATAAAGATAAAATAATAAGATCACCGAAGAATAATAAAAGACATATATAAGCATTACCCAATAATTTAGAAATTTGTTTAGGGTCATCGGCCATATTTAGCAAGTCCTTGACTTTTACTACTCAAAAAGCATCCAAGACAGCCAATTCTCGAATTTCCAAAGCATCTAACTTGTTATAGTCAAAATTGGACACCGATAACAAGTTGTCCATCCAATAAATAGGGAAACTATAGTTCCGGTCCAATGCAAACATGAATTGGGCACATCTCGAAGAAATTTATCCTTGAAACCTTTATAATTTGTGGTAAAATCTTGAAGGGAGCTTTTTTTCGGGATTCCACAAAGGGACACCCAGCCTCCTTTGTCAGCCCTTTTTAGTTCAAAGAATGAAAAGAACAAACCTAAAGTAGGGGTTATGCTCATCGTCTCGCAAACAAGCTCAAAAGCTTTAATAAAGCCTCATCCATTTGGGTGTAATTGAGAAGGGGCGATGTTTAGGGTTTGGAGGAGATCACATTTAAAGGCACTGAATGGGATACGAATCTTAAAATCCTCGATTTCTTCCGAGTAAAAGTAAAAATACTCATCAGACACTCCCTTGGGTTGAGTAATACAAACCCTCTCACCAACCACACAAGATTCTAGCAGGATGTCCTCCTCGTTCCTGGTAGAGGAAATCTGATTGTTGGAGCGAAGTTTTGAGATATAACTGTCATCGATGATGTTGCGGTCATAACTTAGAACTTCTTTGTCAATCAAAGACCATGTCATCTGCATTGAAGTATCCATAGAAACTGATGATGAAGACTCTGAGTTAGTTTTACTATGAGGTGAGGAGATCTCGCCATAAACTTCCATAATAATTTGATCAAACTCCGCTTGCTTCAGATGGCCCTCAAACTCTCTAATGCATTTGTCCCATAGTTTTCTTCTCTCACTGGCGGTAAGGGAAATTCGTACTTCCCCAAATCGCCACAATTATGTATTATAACCATAAAGAAGAATAAAAATAGAGAAAGGAAGTAAATATGGTAGAAAAATAATACCCGAGGTTTGAGTTTGCAGAAAACGATTGATAGGGGGAGCAAAGGAAAACTAGGAAGCAAGCCTCGAAACGAAATGAGAAATCACGAGATAAGTAAATGAACAAAGAAGGAATGAGTCTTTTTATGGAAGTGAGTTTACAACGGTCAAGAATCTATATTGAGCTAAGATCATGATGACAAGTTATGTTTCCCATAAAAAATCATCATGACAAAGAGAGAGAGAAAACGATGGTCATTATTGCTCTTTTAAAAACCACTATCACACGGTAACTTACCGAATAAGTGGTCGGCTCGAGGAGGAAGGAATTCCATGACTTTTTGTCTGAACACTTCAATCTGTTGGATCTCGTGATCCGGGGCTTATGTACATCCCGGAACTCCCAAAGGCCAAGTTTCATATAGTGTGGGCAAGTCGGATCCCAGACAAAGGGAGGACAGATATATAACATGAGCAAGTCGGTCACGGTCCCATAGGGACACTAGTAGACGACATCAGGTCGGATCCGGTTTCTTGAAAGGCGTTACAAAGACGACATGAACGGTCACATACGACAGTTACAAGATAACTCCATGATTGCATTAGGGCTACAAAAATTGATGGAAGAGACATTACTTGAGAGTAAGGGAGGACGACAGACTTTACTAGAGATAACTTAAATGTGGAATCTGAAGGGGCATTCCTTAAATGATCATTGATGAGTTGACAAGTATAAAAAAGGACTTCCCAACAAGAAAGAGACATGCAACTAACACCTCCTACTGACAAGACGATTGTGATCTCACCTTACTTGTCTTAAGGAGATTTATCCAAATAATGTTTATCAAGAAATATATATATATATATATATATATATATATATATATATATATATATATATATATATATATATATATATATATATATATATATATATATATATATATATATATATATATATATATATATATATATATTATATATATATATATATATATATATATATATATATATATATATATATATATATATTAACAATTAATATTTTTTTTAAAAATTTCAATTAATTATTTGAAAATATCAACCTAATTTACTTGAATTAAATAAACTTCTTATTTTTTTTATCCATTTGGTTTATTATATATTTTGTAAAAGAAACTTACAGAAATAAAACTATTTTTGATTGACAAAAAATAACGATGTTACACCCTATTTGGCTATTTTATAAGAAAATATTTAAGAAACCGTCATAAACTTTGGCGTTACATACCTTGTTTCGAAAATAAAGCAAATATGCAAGAAAATATTATGCCAGTTTCACCTTGTGAATGAATGGTATGCATTAATGTCTTACCATCATTTGTTACTTGGTTCGAAACCGGCATTGAAGCAGCAGCTTGAAATTGACAACAAAATGAGGTATTTCAAAATACCTTTCTTTTAATTTCGTTGCCTCATGGTGACTGTGCTAATCCAAAGCGGTTTTATTAAGGAGCATCACGTAACACATGCAAAGTCGTTTCTTGGAACTCATGGCCCCCGCCGTACATATGGAGAAGGACGCAACCAATATATATATATATATATATATATATATATATATATATATATATATATATATATATATATATTATATATATATATATATATATATATATATATATATATATATAGTTGAATCAACATACACAAATTTATTGTATAAGAGTTTTTTTTAATGTAATGGATGTTAAAAGATCAATAAATGGATTCAAAAAATTTCCACAAATAACTTTTTCCAGTTTTGGACATAATAAAGTAAAACATTATTAATTTATAGTAATATAATTTGCTTAATTTTTTTTATACTATATTAAGAAAATAATCAAAAAATATAATACAAAAATATTTTTACAATTTATTGGTATATTGATATATAATAAACATTCTATTGTTAATGTTATGAATAAACATTCCATTTATCATTGAGATTTTGGACATAAGAAATAAAAATATATTTATTTAGTAATGGATGAAATTTTCCAATCTGTTACTAATTTGAGGTATAAAAGCGCAAATATTAACCTTCATAATAAATGATTATTTAACCAAAATACATAAACCATGTAAAAGAAATATCAGAACCTCATTTGTTTTAAAATATAGTAATGAATACTACCAAATGTTGAAATTAATTGCAATTGATACAGAAAGATTTAATGCAACAAAAGATATTGAAACAAAAGGTTCACAATTTTAGTTAAATGTCATCAATAACACTCTTTCTATAAATTCTGGCTTTTGCAGCATTCTTCCTCCTCAAAACAGTTTTAAAATGTAATTCTTTATCTACCATTTTGAATATTTTCTATTATAGTACTCACTCATGCTCTATAATTCAAAATGATCATACTTGATCATACATCTTAAAAAATTACACATATATAAAAGATATTATATATCTTCATCATTATAAATAAAACAAAAGATATATAATTTTAGTAGTATAAATAGGTAATTTATTTTATCACATTTTTCACTCACATCTAGTCTAAATTTGACCAATTTATTTTATTTAATTTTAATTTTTTTGTGTACACATTTTATTTGAAAATGAACCTCAATCAACATAACACATGCTCCAATTTTATGCAAAATGATGGAAGTCCTCTTTTTATCCCAAATCAACAAAACACCCCATATTTTGGAAATCCACCTCTTATTCCAAATCCACACCATAATTCAAGATTTCAAAATTCTCTTTTTATCCCAAATCCATACAATAATTCACCCATTGGAAATTACTCATATCATACATCACCTTACCCAATGAAAAACTCTCTTTTAATGTATTTTGATATATTTGAATCAATCTTTTAATTATATTTTATATAATATATAGTGGGATTTAGTGGGGCTCATTTTCTTAGCCCACTTTAATTATTTACAATCATTTTCTTGTACAACTAAATGTATAAAGAATTGATATTCTTATTGATTTATTACAAATCATGCATAACATTAATTATCTTACGGCTGAATTATTTTAATACTCCACTGACCTAGCCAATAGAAATGAGGCAGTGGACATAATTATTCATTTCAACCCCCAACTATATTTTGGCAAATAAATAATTTAAATATGTTGAGTTATAATACTATATATGATGACGTGAGATTGGTAAAAAGTATAGTTGCATGCTTAACTTAATCATTTCAAACAAACAATGTAGATTTTCCATTACCAATCAAAAGACAATTCACTGTATATGATAATTATACCTTGTTTTTTTTATAAATCCTTAATTCAGTTGAATGCAAGATTCAAACATTGCTCCAATATTTCTGAACTACCTGCAATTTTAACATATGTATTAGACTTTGAAAAACAATTGTAAAAAAATGTGTTTCTATGTGTTTTCTATAATTAGTTTTGAAGGATTTCATAATAAATTTTTATGTAATTGTTTTTTTAATTTCTAACACCATTAGGCATGCTGAAACCAAACATGACATGCAATAATCTATTTATAATTTAGTCGTATACACATATATCATAAGATGACAACGTATTTTGTTATCAATCTAAAATACTTATTAACATTTGAAGATATGATACTCATATAAATTTTGTAGTTGAAAGAACACACAAAACACAATGTTCAACATAACAACATAGGATTTTGAATAATTTCACACACATGAATTAAATACTCATTATCATCCTTTAAACCATACATGAAATATAAATGTCAATTGTAATCCCACAAAATAAACACTTCAAAAAAGTAAGAACACATCCTAGAACCAAAACATATCATGTTCTTAACAACTTCATACTTAAACTCATTCTGGTGCTAAAAAGTTCATAAAATATATTTCAATATCAAATTTCTGAAAATTCTAATTAAGAAGATGGTTCTATCTTTACTTTCTTGGATGGTTTGGTGCCTGATAATTGCGTAGCGCCAGACGCTTCAAAATCAACTTCTTCACCCTTGTCAGCAAAAATTACAACATCCTTAGTCGGAGTCATTAGAATGATTGATTCTGGATCATTTTCACCAGATGCAGATAATGTTTGCTTTCAATATAAAAAATTAATTGTCAGATATAAAATGAATTATAATAATACAATATTTATCATAGAAAAGTATTATGTTAACAAATGAAGATACTTACTGCGGAAGTTTCCAAATTTTCTTTGTTAGGGACCAACTTTGCATATTCAGTTTTAAACTGATTCTGCACATTGAAACATCGAATATTTATTATACTTGTTAAATGTTTAAATAATACATGAATTAAGTGAATATTATACTTGTTAAATGGTTTATCTCACTAACAACACCAATAATATCTACATTAAAGTAAGGTCCATTATTGAATGTGTTTGCAAATATATAAGTTATATAAGTTATAATAAAATTTAAATTACCTTCCAGTCTATCGGTTTTGCATTTGCCTTGAAGTATCTCACCAAAATCTTTAAGGAAATATCCTTTAGGTGGAATATTTTGAAGTTCGATTGCCTTCATTGTGGTACCACCAATAAACACAATTTTTTTTGAATGATCACATACCTTCCACTGAAAATCATTGTTATAGACACTGTCATTGTTTATAATGCAGGTCATATTCTCCTTAATGACTTCTTTCCATTTCAGTAAATGGTCATGACGAATAAGGACCTGAATCCGATCACCCTAACAAAATAAAAATAATCTTCTTTTTATATGTTATACAAAAAAGCATTTTGTTGTAATTACTAACTATCATACAAAAATCTATAGAAAAAAAATTCATTTGCTTTTAATGCTATTTTTAATGTCATATTATTACTTATTGAATTATGATAAAAATAATTATTAGGACATTGATGACAAATTATTAAAAACATAACATATTAATTATTATAGATAATGTTAGAAATAGCAAATAATTGTCATTATTATAAATATTTTTTTTTTAAAAAAAATTATTAAATAAATATTATATCTAATCATTATTAAATACTTTAATTATTTATTATATCTAAAAAAATTATTACTTATAATAATGACAATAATATTCGTATTATTTCATATCAGATATTTTTATTATTCGAATTCGAGATATTTTTATTATTCGAATTCGAATGATCTTTTCTTTTCTGTCTCTTGTATACTCATTTATGGAAATATAAAACCCATTTATTTTTAATAAATGACATGTTTTTTGTCCCAAATAATTTTAAAAAATTGATAAATAATATTTTTATCCGTCTTAAATTATAAAAGTTTTTAAACTATATTTGGAATATTTTTTACGAATTAAAAAAATATTATTATTTATATTATTAATATTCTAAAAATAATCATTTTTATTATTAATATTTTAAAAATAATAATATCAAAAAAAATTATTATCATAAAAAACTATTATTATTTACATTTTATTTTAAATATTTTTATAAAATAAAATATTATTATTTTTGAAAAAATCAATTATATTAATTAAATATAGAATTAATAATTAAAAATCAATTATATTAATTATTATTACTATTTAATAAAGTATTTAAAATATTAAAAAATAAAAAAAATAGCTTTACTCATAAACTATTTAATAAATTATTATTTCTATTATTAATTATTTTCTTAACTCTCTTTTAATGTATTTTGATATATTTGAATCAATTTTTTAATTATATTTTATATAATATATAGTTGAATCATTTTTTATGTTGTCGAAGCAAATTTATTAAATTGTAAAATGGTAGAGTTAGTTAGAGTATTAAATAGAGTTTAGTATGAAATTACTTATAGGAACATGAAATTAGTTGTATTATGGATTGTAATTAGGGTAATTAAGTAATTATGGTGGTAATTAACTTTTATATATTAAAAGTAGATGAGATGTTGTTATAATTTATTATTTGATGATATTTATTCTTTTAATATTATTTATTAGTTTAGTTTAATCTATTTATTTTATTATTTCATATGTTTCAACCATAATCTATCATTCTCATTTTGTAACATTGATTTTTAATATATTATATGCTATATATTATATCAAATCTATTATTTATTATCATTTTTAGAATCTTAAAAAAAATATAATTTATATATTGGATATCTAAAAATCGATCTAAATTAAACCGCATGAAATTGGATTAGACCGGATCGTATTTTTCTAATTAATTATCTAAAATCGAACCGAACCACAAGTAAATTTATATTTAGATCGGATGAGTTTTTAGTTCAAAATCGATCCAACCGCAAACACCCTTAACACAAGGTTATGATTTTCCATGAACATGATGAAGATGAAGACTTGAGAGAGATAGAAGTTGTATTTGCAAAACTTTCTCTAACAAAAATATATGATCTTTTTTATTTTAATGTTTGGAATGAAACTCATTTGTTTAAGTGCATGAGAGAGTGCACACAAAAGAGTAAAAATGAACTAAATGAATCAGTTATGCAAATCTATGAATAAATGGATTTAGCATTTCTGAATCAATTCATACAGGTTCGCGAATCAATGTGAGCAAACAGAGACAAAATGAAAGATTGCGGCACTTTAATGAATCGATTCATATACTCCTTGAATCAATTCAATCTGGCTTCTTGAATCGATTCAAGCAAACAAAGCTGAAAATGAGTTTATAGACACTTTCATGAATCGATTCAAGCAAACAGAGTTGAAAATGAGTTTAAAGACACTTTCATGAATCAATTCATGACACCCTCTGAGTTGATTCATCGGATCTTCTAAATAGATTAAACAACCCAAAATACAATGAATCAATTCATGAGTACTTGTGAATCGACTCAATCAACCTTAACTTTTTGTCAACTCTTCATAAATGCATGGAAATTCAATATTATCATGTGTTTGATGAGACATTCAATGAGAAAACTCAAAAGTACGATAAAGCACAAGCAAACCATCAAAATAACGAAATATCAAATAATACACTTGAGGGAGATTTCAATCTTGATCTCACGAACACAACATCTTGATGATTACTTGACTAATTAATACTTCACATCATAGTGTTGTCACCATCAAAACTATTATGAACATGTGACTATTGTAGACATTGTATCTACAAGCACATATATCCACATAAGTAGATAGTTTGGCTCGTGGCCTCTGGTGTGCGTATTTGCCTCGCCATCTCCGTGTCAGTTATCCTCGATTCGGCTATTCCTTGGGTTCATCGACCCTTTCTTCATTTCTATATCTTCAGCCAACAAATTTCTCGATGATTAATATATGGTTAAGCTCTAATGAAGAGATAACTCATGCTCATCATGCCCTCCAACCTTATTTTCTCACGGAACATGCAATTTGTCAATATTTTCTCGAAAATCTAATATTTCATCCCATCATTGGATACGCCTACCTCCATTGCTACTTTATGGAACTACTCGATATACTCTCGAAGGGTTTCCTTCTTCTTTTGGTGAATCCTGCTTATGATAGCTATTGTCTTTGATTGTCATTTTCGGGTTGTGAGTTGCATTGTGAATTCATCATACACCTTATTTCAAGAATATATATAGATTTTTCATCTAGGGCCTTGAACTATGTCATGATGGCTCCTTTGAAGGATAGAAACAATTTTACTGTGCTTCTAACATGGTGATAGTCCAACATGGTATTTATATGTTCAATATGCTCGTCCAAGTCCCCGATTCCATTTTATTTGTCTAACTTTGACCATTTTTGAGAGATTTGGATATCTCATAATCAATAATGTTTTTTGATAACAGGTTCTTTCGATAGTGAGAAGGGGCTTGTTTCTTGGAATTTCACCCGTCCTTCTTATAGGAATAATGTGACGAGAATCTCCTAGAGTAGTATTATTTGAGAGGGGTGTGACTACAATCTCCCCTTCTGGACCACGAGGAGGAGAATTACGGATCCCATGAAAGAAACCATATAGCGATTTGGAGGGTCATTATGTGTTATTATGTGGTGTCGCTGAGAACTACGCTAGGCGTAGCCCTAAGGTTTCCCCGTGGCAGCGCCTCAACTTGTATGGTGGTTCACAACAAATCTTTTTTTGTTGATTTTTTCTACTTGCAAGAGTCTGTCATTTAGAAAGTGTGCATTATGATGTTGTACCAATTTGTAAATGTTTGGCATGAGTTCGTTCACTCTATACATCCCTAGTGTTACTTGAAGTTGTTGAAGGTTCTATAACATTTATGGTTCAGAAGTTTGCGTTTGCAGTTGAGGTTGTTTAGATGTTTGAACTTGGACCAATTATTGAAAAGGTTGGAAGGACGATAGAGCCTAGAAAGTTACTTGGTCGATCGGTGGAGGAAATGGAATATGGGGAGATGAAGTGATCACGGATGTTACTTCAAATGGGCCACCTCCTCCAATGAGAGGAGAATGATCTTCATGAATGGAGATGAGGAAAAGTGCGACGACTTCGGTTATGCGAGCGATAATGAAATGAGTGGCTGATTAATTTGATTTGAAAGCTATCATTATTGGTTGAGAAAATTCGATGTGATTTGATCAGTCAGCAAGAACAGTTATAATGGCGTAACAGATTTTCATGAGAATCAAATATCATTTCCCTCAGACGGCACCAAAATTTTAGTGTGGGACAGGAAATCTGGTCAAGTGTTGATAAATGTCGCATTAGAAGCTCTTTGGTACAACATAACGAATCTTTGATGGATGGAGAAAGGGGTATGCTTGCAAGGTTAATACTCCAATATCCAAGTCAGTGAGTTCAGAGAGGTGTAACTTGCAAAAATGAATAAAAAAGTATGCGTTTATAGTGTGTGATTGTGTTAGTATACAAACGACAATTAAAATTGCCCCAATGAACGCGACATGGAGTGAGGTAAATCATTGAATTGATTTCAACGGTTGCGGTGAACATAACATCGGGTTTCAGTAGACAACCTCTTAAGGAGGGTTTATCTGTTCATGATATTTAGGCTGATAAAACTCTAGATTGACTTTTCGCTTTTATTGAATCATTTGGTCGATCCGCTATTTACAATCTTTGTTGTTTGTATTAATATATTGACTAAATTATAGTTTTGGTCCTCCAATTTTAGCTGATACATAAAATTAATCCCTCTATTTTAAATTCAAATAGTTTTTGTCTCTTATTCACGTTTTTCATAAAAGAAAATCGATGAGATGATCCTTTTTAATTTATATTTTTTCTATAAAATTTTAAAAAATATATTTATATACGATGATTTGACATGTTTCATAAAAAATTTATCATTTAAAAAATAAACACATTATTACCTTTAAATATAAAAATATGAGAGATGATCAAAAGTGTTTAAATTTACGATAACCAATTTCATGAATCTAAAATTGAGGGATCAAGACTACTCTAAATCTAAAAATTTCTTTAAATTTATACTCAGGAAGAATTATAAATAAGTATAGTATATGGCAATTCTTATTTTTTCAAAAGAAAAAAAAAACATAATAGGATACCGATGGTCATAGTTTTATTCTAAAGTTTATAGTTATTATTTATTTATTTATTACTCCATCCGTTCTTTTTTAAGTGTCTTTTTTTTTAAAAAAGTTTTTTTTAAGTGTCATTTATAAAGTTCAATGTAATATTAGTTGTATTTTGTCAAAATTATTCCTATGTAATTATTATAGAGAGAGAAAAAAAATGTAAAATGAAGGTAATAAATAACTAAAAATATTATAAATAAAAGGAAAAAATAATAATAATAATTAGATTTATTGATATATATAAAAAATCAAAAAATAACACTAAAAAAAGAACAGACGAGTAAAACAATGATGATAAAACTGTCAGCATTGCATTTATAAGAATGTTACCGATGGTTTTTCTTTAACGAGTTTACTATGACTTGTACACTATTAATAAGTGATTCATACATATATAACTCACACAAGTTTTAATTAAATAATTAAAAAAATCTTATATCAATAATGATAGAATATCTTATTATAAATCAAATGATACCTTTGCTTGAACACTTTCGTTAAAAATGATCTAATGGCTCCATGTCATAAACGTGGTCCTTATATAAGCACATGGCTCTGTACAAGAAATATACAAAAATAAAAATATAAGAATTTTAAGAAACTTAATTGTGCCAATTTCGTCAAGTGAATGGTTGGTTTGAAGTCACGCCCTTTGAACTTTCGGATACCTTGTTCGAAACCGGCATAACGTGACGGAGGGAGTATACAATCAAATGAGGTATTTCAAAATACCTCCCTTTTTTAATGAGAGTAGACATGTTTTATTAGGTCCCGGAGGATTAAGTTCTCAATGTGAAGACATTGAATGGCAATTTGTGAGTCAATCTCTATCCAAACATTATGATAATGTTTTATCTCAGTTTTTTCTATACCTATTACAATGCCATAGGTCAAACGAGTTTTGGATGTTGAGAGTTTTTTGTAATATTGAGAGTTAATTCCAAATATCAATATAAAAGTTTTGATGATGGCACCTGATCAAGATCAAATATCCCCCGTCAGAAGATTCAAGTTCTAGTTGAAGTTTTAAGTCATTGATGCATCAAGTAATGGAACTAGAAGATATGGAGTTGTGAAAGTGTGAAAACTAGTCTGATCTTGCGCTTCGCATCTTAGATCGATCAGTTAAAATGTAATAGATCAAGAGTAATTCTTAACGTACTATGAGGATCACACACACGCACACACACAAGCCTTTAAAATCCTTTCTTTTTATAAAATATCTTTAAAAATAATCTAGGCTTATGTAGAATTGGTTAAAGAGTAATTCCAATTAGTTAGGAATGCTTTTACATTGCCTAATCGATTAAGGACTTGGTCCAATCGATTAGTGCAAGATAAATGACATCTTAATCTATTAGAAAATCTTTTAATAATCGATTAATAGTCAGGGTTAATCTATTAGAGCATATATTTGTTTAGGGTTTCCTTTTTTGGATTAAGGTTACCTTATTTTGAAAGTTAATAATCGATTAATAACTAAGGTTAATCTATTAACTCATTTAATTTGGCTCATGAATTATTTCCTTTTTGGTCCATTTTTTTCTATATACAAACGGTTTCTTTTGATTTCATTTTACATCAAAACTTTGATCAGATAATCTTTTATTTTTCTTCTACTCTCTCAGTTTTCATTTTTTCTTTACACAAAGATTATCAAAGTGTCGAAAGGCTGAAAAGTCCTTGTGAGAGATTTATTGTAATCAGTTTTGTGCCTTATTTATTTATTTATCCAAGAGTGTTATTCTCTTGTGGAAATTATTTTGTAAAGGTGGCAAGATAATCCCGTATAAAAGCTCGGTGGTAGGTTATTGAGTTTTTCCTATCTTAAAACCTCCATTTGGTTCTTGAGCTTGTCCTATGTTAATAGTTTTATTTAGTTCTTGAGCTTAGCTTGCTAAAATCTCTCTTTCGTTTGGAGACCATCTTGTATAACTATCTTGTTTGGTTTGGAGATTAGATAGTGTAAAATCTCTTATTTGGCTTGGATATTAGCCATTGTAAAATATTATGCTTAACTGTAAGAAGGTTCGTGGGTATAATCTGTGAAAATATCAAGTCTGTATTTAGTTGAAACTCTTGGGGACAAGACTATACCAATTGGTTAGTTGACCCTGTATAAGTATTTGATGCATGTTCTCTATCCTTTATCTTTTTATTTTCCATCACTTCATTTTCTTTATGTTGTATTTCTTTCTCTATGTTTTTCTTTCTTTCACTTATTTTGCGGCTTAATCTCTGTTTGATTGATAAAATTCACATAAACTTCTTTATAAATCAAAGTATTTATAAATTGGCTTCATTTTTTAATCAACATAATTCACTACCCTCTTGTGTTTGGAGTCAGTTGTCTAACAAGTAATATCAGAGTCTAATTTATGTTATAAGACTAATTGTCTTAAGTGATAGTATCATGACTTCAACACTTCTTCTTTTAAGGGACTTTTCTTGAATACACATCCACAGTTTAATGGTGAAAAGTCCTACACTAACCCAAACATTCATATAATGACAAGTCATGACTAAGAACAAACCAATGCAACAACAATCCTACAGCAAAACAGTCATGGCAATTTAACAAAATCCTGCAGACCATTACAAACATCCAACAAACCTATCAAGGTACATCAAATTCTACAAATTATTCAAGCCATGTCATACCAGATACCTCAACACCAAGTCCTGCAACAAAAGTCTGTAGTAAATCACTCACATTACATTACAAAGTTAACATCAATAACACAATCCTAGCAGGCTATTCACATTGCACAACAACATTCAACAACAATTAAATAATTTCATTTCCATCTAACTAATTGACATCACCTAACAACAATTAACCTAACTTTCATTTAACTGCATATTTCCACTTAACAGAAATTGGACAATTCACTTAACAGTAATCAAGTTTCACACTAGCAGAAATTGGACATGACTCGAAAATCAGTTACAACACTCGAGCTTCACAAACACTCAGTTTCATTAATTCACTATAACTGAATTGCATAACTAACCTAACTAATCCTAACTAACAAACTAACACCATTTTCACCCCTAACCGTTTCATTCACTTTGTGAACTAACCAAT
The DNA here is from genome assembly GCF_024323335.1 of Lathyrus oleraceus. NCBI lineage: Eukaryota > Viridiplantae > Streptophyta > Magnoliopsida > Fabales > Fabaceae > Lathyrus > Lathyrus oleraceus. The sequence continues at coordinate 442,699,075 of NC_066582.1, read as the reverse complement.
TAATAAAGTTAGATTCCCCTGTTAATTCTCCCTCCTATAAAATCAATTCATATTTTCATTCATTTCAGAGTTCAATCATTATTCATTCATCATCAGTTCCAATAATTCATCACTCTCCTTCACTCTTCATAATATCTGCTTCTCACACACGAACTCATACTTCCCTCTCAAATTTTCAATCTCACAACCTCTCAAGAGTTAGAAGAAGAATTTTAAGAAGAAGAAGATTCGATAAGATTCATAGAGTCGTACCTGAACTTCGGCGTCTGCTTCGGTGAGTGCTCTCATTTTTCTTCATCGATTCACCTCATGCTGGTTACCATGGTGTAAAGGAGGATTAGGGGAATCAAAGCCCTAACCTTTAGGGCTTTGATTCTGTGAGTTAGGAATTTAATTTTAAATCTAAAGTATAGGGTTCTTCAACGATTGGTCACGATTGGAAGAATTTAGGAAGAAGTATGATGTTCCATGGTGATATTCGTGTTTAGGGGAAGTGGATGAAGACACTGATGTAGGTTGGTTAGACATTAGGTCTCCTCCGCCGCCAGAGGCGACCTCTGGAGCGGCGAAGGAAGGTTGAGATCAGTGGAGGGAAGAGAGGGCTGATTTGAATTGTTTAAACTTTGAGTAACATGTGAAAACGTGATTAGCATGCTTCTCAATTGACACGTGCTTCTTTCTTTCCTTCTGAATTTCATTTGCCTTGCATCGGGATTCCGGGCCCAATTTTGTGCTTTTCACACCTTCCTCCGCTCCACACCCCTTGTTTCCTTGGCTAAAGGTGATGTGGGCCTAGCATGGGCCTGCGCTGTTTGCACCTTGTTTTTACTGAATATACCCTATGTTTTGGAATTGTTTTGGCATTTTATTTCTCAATTTGTTCTTAATTTTGTTACATTTTCTTAATTGCGATTAGTTCATGATAATGCAAAATTGATATGGAATTAAATGTTAGTTTTTAATTAGGTTTTTGTTTAGAAATTAACATGATTAATAGTGTTAATTAGAATTAATTGAATTGGTTTAGTTCTTGATTGTTTGAAAAATGATTAGAAAATATATGTGATTAATCATGGCTTCTTGATTAGGTTTAGATTTTAATTCATATGATAATTGGTTAATTGCATGGTTTGATTGTAGATTTAAATTCTCTTGATTTAGAATTTTAATTAGTTAGAATTAACCTTGTTCTTGATCTCTTAATTAGATTTAATTGATCTTTTAAGTCATTGATTCTTGTTAAACTTTGAGTTGTTTCTCTGATTAATTACACCCTGACCAATTGCATGTTCCCTTAGATTTAGGTGTTTAGAATCAATTTCAGATGATTAATCCCTAGGGTTTGCAATCTTTATCTCTCTGTGCATGAATTTTCAACTAATTTCCCCCCGATTGATTCAGTTGATCAAAATTCGCTTTGATCAATTAAATCCTTTGATTGTGCTCATTTCCCCTGTTCAATCATGTGATCAAAAGCCTCTTGATCACTTGATAGGACCATTTCCATGTACTGGATGCACTGGATCACAAGATATCAACAAGTTCAAGACTTCACTTTCAAATCAATACAAGTCAGACATTGCAGACAAACATAATTGCAGTCCAAGCACTACAAAGGTTCAACTTCAACACTCGTCAGTTATGATACAAATTGCACATCATGAGCCTTAAGTAGTATAGAAGGTATGAGAGTGAGCATCCATATCCTTATTCTGAATATATTTGGGTACGGGATGAATGGCTCAGTTTCTCATAGTATTCACCTCTATTCATAGACTTTAGTGCAATTTAAATCAGATGATTGACAAGTCTTTCTACATAGATGTGGCATGTACACTCAAGATCAAGCTCTCAACCTCTAAGGTTAGTTTCCCATTTATTTTCTTTGTTTAGTATAAGACTAAAATCATTTTTGTGAATAAACTCAAAAACAGTTAAAAATACGATTATAGTTATGCGTCATGAGCCTGAAGTAGTAGAGAAGGGATGAGAGGGAGAATTTATATCCTCATTTTGAATATCTTTGGGTACGGGACGAATGAACCAGTTGCTCAGAGTATTCATCTCCATTCATAGACTTTAATGCAATTCAAATCAATATATTTTGTTCAGAATAAAAGAAAACTCAACTCATCAAACTCATTTTTCCTTTGGGCATCTTCTTTTCAAACCTTTTCAGAAAGGACATGTTACTTTCGTTTTACCATGTGAAGTTAATTGAATGTTAGTGGTATTTTGCTTTTCAATTGATTAAGTCATTCTTTGGAGAACACTCAACCATCTATTCACAAGCATGAATCCTTGAACCAAGACATCTTCCATAGGAAGGAAAAAAGGCCAAGTTTCCACACAATACCATGAAATATAGGAGACTTACAATCTCACTTACTAAAATGCTATGCCTTTAGGGTCAAAATTTAACTCTATGTTAAGCAACCGTAATTGTAGAAGTCACAACTATCTGAGGTCGGACAATAAAAATTTAGGTGTTAATTCATGTTAGAGATTTGGTATAATGAACCAAACTCCTAAAACATAACACACACTAAAATAAAAGATAAAAAGGGATGGACCAATCTCATTCATACTTGCATTGGTTCATCTGACACAAAGTCATTGATGAACCAATTAGCCTTAGGATATTGAGACTTCATTGGTCCATTAAAGGAATGAGAAAGAATAGGGATGAAGATGAAGAGGGAGGGGAAGTGAGAGACGTACAAATTTTTCATAGGATGAATTTTATCAAATTAAAATTATTCATTCATTTTGAGAGATGAAACGTACATTTCATCAATCCCCTAAATCCAATTATTTTAATCTAACAAAAGTCAAATCAACCTTGATCAAGGCCCAAACAAATAGTCAAACATCACAAGACCATAAAAATGGCTCAACATAATTTTTAAACAATTAATCAATTAAAAATCAAATTAAAAATGCATTAAAATTCAATTTAATTTGGCCAAAACATAAAATCTCTTCAAAATACCACATAAATGGCCAAGAGATTTATCCTAGGTCAAACAAGGTCAAAGGACCTTAGACAAAAAAATTCATGATTTTTGAAAAGGCAGAAGTATTTTTAAATAATTAAAAATATGGATAAAAACATTTAATTCATGAAAATATCAAAATTAATCCAAAAAATAATTTTAATTCAGAAAATGAAAGAGAAAAATATTTAAATATTTTTGGTGAAAGTCTCATATTTGTTGGATTAAAAATGAAATTAATATGAATTAAATAAAATAAAGCAATTAAATGAAAAATCAGAAAATACAAAAAAACAAGGGCCATCAGATTTCCCTCATTAATTAAGGTGGCAGATCTGATGGCCACACGCGCTCTATCCATGCTGGACTTGAGTCAAAGCGCCACACACATGGTAATCAAAACCAAGGGCCAAGATTAGAACGTTGGACCAAGATCAGATGCTTGGAACCTTGCCAACACACCACCGGAGCCCTAGCTCCAATCATCTTCTCAGGTGATAACAACGGATTGGTCCAACCTAAACTTCATGAAAAATGGAAAATAAAGATACTATTTTGAAGAGAAAATGTTCAGGATCACGAATCTGGCCTCAATTTTCTCCAATTCCAAGTATATAAAAAGATACAGGGATTTGAATTTTGAGGATCATGAACCGAGTTGCTTCGATTTGACCTCAAAGTAACTCAATCTTGTTGCCTACATTGATAGTACTTCAGCCAACCAAAAATCGCAAAGAATAGTGAAGAATTGAGAGAGAATCGAAGAGATGAAGTTTCTGAAATTTAACCTTCGAGTAGCTTCAATTCAGCTTGATCTTGATCTGGATTTGCTTGATTCTTCCTCCTCTTGCTTGCAGTGATCAATTGAGATGGAAAGGGCAATGAATTCTTGGAGTTTGAACTTCAAAATAGAAGGTGAAATTCAAACTCGATTTCAATGAAATCCCCAAGAAATTCTATGGAGTAAGGCGTCTGAGTCGTCTTGGCAAAGCTTGGGCAAGGTGTTGATGCATTTCTAAGCTCAGGGCACTTGTATTTATAGGCTTACTCAATTCTCTTTGCACACTTCCATTAAAAATCCAAAAATAGCAATGATTTCATGCAAGCTTGCATGGGTGTGTACAAAGCCCAATCAATGATGTCAAAGGGTCTAAAGTCAATTCTAAATGATGCTGAAATGAAATCAAGGGACCATGCAATGTTGAAATGAAAATTGGTCACAAATCTTTCCAAATGGGTCCATGCATTACACCCATGCGTAAGTCCCTCAATTTTGATCCAAATAAGATAATCTTAAACTTTTTGGAAAGGTGAGATCAAGGGGAACAACTTTAATATTTAACATTTTTCCATTTGGAGATTGGATCATGATGAATTTTGAGGTGGAAGTTTGTAAAATCAAATATATTTGAAAATTTTCTAAGTACCAAGCCAAATGTTCACTTCTTCCACCTTGAACAACTTTTTTTATATGGACTTCAAATGGAAAACGTTTCTTCATAAAACTTGTATATATTTCAAATCTATTCAATTTGGTTACAAATTTGACCTTATTTGGATTTTTCATGAAGTAGTTATGTATTTTAGAAGTTGAGGAAAATCACTTGTTCAATGGTAATGGCCCAAAATGACCTATAATATTTCCTCTTGGAATATGCACTTTCAAGTTGAATTTTAACTCCTTCCAAACATAAAAGTTGAAAATGACATCTTTAATTTGATCATGGAATTTTAATGGATTTCATCTCATACAAATTGAGCAAGTTATGGTCTTGGGAAGTTGACCTCCTAACTAGGGTTCAGACAAAATGACCTTTAATCGTTTACCATAAAAAATGACTTTCCAAGCAAAACTAGCTCTTAAATTCAACATGAAAGTTGTTTTGAATGGAATTATGAGTAACTTTTATCTTATAATCATTTGCATATGACAAAAATTGTAGGAGATAGGGTCTAGGGAACCCCAGTTTTGACCAGTTGACTTTCTCTAGTCAACCACCATGAACCAACTTGCTAGCTTGACATTATCTTGATTTTTGGGACTCATGGAGGATCATATATGCATAATATGATGTAATATTAAGTATCACTTGAAATATTTGATCAATTGATGAGGAAACTTGCTGAAGAAGTCACACAAGATACCTAGATGAATTAGGGCTTCTGAGGCAAACAAGCTTCAAACTCTTGATGAATTCTTAATCAAAATGATATGTTAAGATCATAGGGACCCATATATGATGTCTAGAGTCAATGTGAATCATCTTTTGATTAGTATCCTTGCATTGAGGGTCTCAAACCCTAGATATGAGCTTGATGAGGCATTGGTGGGTGTACTCACTACCTACAAAAACAACAAACTATGCATTGACATATTTTTGGTATTTTGGTTAGTAAATAATGAAAAACAAAGTATGATACAATCAAATGTGCTTGGTGATCTCCCCTAATGCAAACCCAATGAGTGAGGGGTGAGGAGGATGCCAATGTGTGATCCCAAAGCCAATGCATATGATGAGATATCACGGGGGATCTTAGGATCAAAATTGGGGTCTTACACAACCTCACCCTCTTCAGTGCACAAATCCTTCAACAAAATCATCAATCATACGACTTGGCACGCACACAAAGTTGTAATATACTCGGCATTACAAGAAGAGAGTGCCACTATCAGTTACTTCTTCGAACACCATAAGATTGGTATTTCTCCGACATAATGATGCATCCAACTATAGATTTTTTATCATCTTTATCTCTGCACCAGTTGAAATCTGTGTATTTGAGTAAATTTCATTTTCTTCTCATATCGAATGCGAGAAACAAAATTCCACAACCAATAGAACCTTTGACGTATCTTATAATCCTCTTGATTACTGTCAAGTGATACACATTCAGTCTCAACATGAATATGCTCAAAATTATAACACTAAAAGCCAAATTCGGTCTCGTATTATACAAGTAACATAAGGATCCAACTAGCCTCCGATACTGAGTTGGATTAACATCCTGCTCATGCTCATTTTTTGATAGTTGCATCCTTGGTTCAACAGGAGTAATGGAAATGTTACAATGTTCCATTTCATATTTTTTTTCAAAATTTCAAGAGCACACCTTCTTTGGTACATGAGAAGACCCTTCTTGAACTTGTGAAACTCAACGCCAAGGACGTGTGTCATATGGCCAAGGTCGGTCATCTCAAATTCTTTCACAAGCTCACCCTTGAACTTAGAAATGCAACCTTCACAACTGCCCATAATCAATAAATCATCAACATAGAGGCAAATAATTACCACCCATTCATTTGCATCCTTCTTCACATACACATTATGTTCTGATACACATTTGTTGAAGTTTATATCTTTTAAAAAGCCATATGTCCTCTTGTTCCAATCTCTTAGAGTTTTCTTCAAATTGTACAGAGCCTTTTCTATTGGGCATGTGACTTGGCACATAAAAGGGGGGAGGATGAATTATGTGGTTCCTAAAAATATGGTTCTGAAAAACTTTCCGGTTCAGAGTTTAAAATCATTTTAAGTTTTTCTAAATATTAAGCAGCAGAAAAATAAAATTTACAGAATGTAAAGTGCATAAAGTAAAAAGTTGATGGGAAAGAGAGAACACTGAGAATTAGAGAGGTTAGGTCAAACAAATAAAATACATACTCCTCTCCCCAACAATTGATCTTGAGTATATACAATAAATTTGAGAGATTTTAGCATGTTGTACTCATGAACCCTCCTTATATAAGGAAAAATGAAGTTTAAGATTGATTTCCAACCAAATAATAAACAACGGAGTGAAGCTGTGAGTCTTCCTTCCAAACGGAAGATCGAAGCGGTTAGTCTCCTTTCCACGAGAATCTTAGATTGTTTAGTCTTCAATCTTCTAAACAAACTCTGCGAGCTTTTAATACATGGCTGAGCTCACGAGCCTTAAACCATGGTTTTACCATCAGCTAACCAATACCCTAAGAGATTTTAATATCGATCTAATCTCGAACCTTTGCAAGATTTTAATATAGGGCTAAACTTTAACCTTAACTTGGTTTCACCATGGGCTTACCAAGAACCTATGAAATATTTTATCACGGGTTGAGCCTTCGAACCTAAACAAGGGTTTGATCACACAATCCGAAAAACTAAAGCTTTTACGGGTTTAAACAAAAGTTCCTTGGTAAACTTATAAATCTACCCTTCTAGAATTACACCGTAAAAAGGACTTTCTCGAAAAGCACTTCAATTAAAAACTTAGTGAGAGAATGTAAAACAAAATTTTAGAGAGAGATGGATATATATACATACATATATATATATATATATATATATATATATATATATATATATATATATATATATATATATATATATATATATATATATATATATATATATATATATATATATAAAAAGAGAGAGAGAGAGAGAGAGAGAGAGAGAGAGAAGTATGAAATGAAAATCAGTCTTGGCCCTTTATTTATAAGCTAGAGGTTGACTCAAAAAGGAAATCGTTTTAAAAGCATTTTATGATCTACCAATCGATTGACAAAGTGTTTTAATCAATTGGTTGGCTACATTACAACCGATTACTAAGTTAAAAGTGGAAAGAAAATAAGTCTAGCCATTACCCATCCTTAAGATGTTGTCCTAATCTATTAGGGAACATTTTTTAAATCTCCCAATTGATTGGAATAAGGTGTCCATCGATTAGCAAAGACAAAAACGTTGTCCAGATCTTTTCAGACAACTTTCAACTCATCTGACATGACTATAAGACACTTTTTAAAGTACTTATTTGAGAAAAATAAGTTTAAAAATGTTTTCGTGTGTGTGTGTGTGATTTAACCATGTACTTTTAGGAAAATTCCCTTATGCATTATATAGTTTTCACTCAAAATAATTAAGTCAGAGCTTTCTTGTGCTCCAAGGCTTTGTCAGATACTTTCCTTCTTGTAGACATTTTTTTTAGTTTACTTTATATGAGGCTTGAGTTAACTTCCATTTGGTTTCCATCATCGGATAATCAAGTCCAACAAACTCTAAATCTTTGGTTTGCATCTTTAACCACTTAGTTGCATATGCTTGACTTGTCATCATGAATTGTCATAATTAGACAAAGGTTGTCATCATCAAAAGTAAAATAGTTGTCCTTGTTAAAAACATATAACATGCAAAACAAGGTTTCATATCTTTAATCTATAGAACTTTGATTCTTGGTTTTTCATAATGAAACCCGGGGCTGCTCCATATATACCTCATCTTCCAACGGTCTGTTCAAAAATGCAGATTAGACGTACATTTGATAAATGGACCAATTTTTGTTTAAAATCCTAACAATCAATGGGATGCTCTCAATTCTTTCTACCAATGTGATTACTGTTGGTGTAAGCCCTAGAGGCCAATACTTTTGGTACTTGTATCGAATTATTTATTAATAATAAAAGGCTTTTTCTTTATTATGTTTGTCTAATAAAGTCCCTAGAATAGATAGTCTGTTTGATGTATCAAGTGTGACTTAATCATGAGATCACATTAAACATAAGGACACTATTCTGAAAGTATCCATAGTTGAGCTTTATTGTGAAGTGGGATAACATTAAAGCATTAAGACTATTATGTATATAGACTGATGATCACATCTCATGCATCATGGATAAGGAGTTATCAAGTCTTAAACATAGGTATGAATATTAAGAGTAATATTTATACTGGATTGATTCACTATGAGAATACTATATAGAATGTTATGCAAAGTGTCATAAGTTATTCTCATGGTGATAATGGTGTATACCACCCTTCGACCTGAAACCACTATGGACCCTAGATGTAGAGTCGAGTGCCTTATTGCTGATCAAACATTGTCCGTAACTGGATGACCATAAAGACAATTGATGGGTACTCCACGAATCATGCTAAGGGACATGAGTGACCTAGATGGAATTTGCCCATCCTGCGTAACAGGATAAATGTCTGTGGGCCCAATATTGAACTGGACAAGGATGACACAGTCTATGCCTTGTGTTCAATATAGACATAAGGGCAAAAGGGTAATTGTACACATAAGTATTATCACAAAAGGATTTGTCATATCATATGACATTTTCGTGTCTTGGGTAGCAGTGATGTGTTGCTAGATACCGCTCACTGTTTATTATGTTAAATACATGGTCATATATTCGAAGGCAACGTTCGAGGGACAAGGTCATATATTCGAAGACAATGTTCGAGGGACAAGGTCATATATTCGAAGGCAACGTTCGAGGGACTATGATTTATCTTGTAGGGACATTGACCTTTCGATCGAAGGGACTATGACTTATCTGTTTTGGGATGATGATGATTTAATCGAAAGGGTCTTTGCTAAGGGTATCCCCACATTCGCGGGACATGACCGTAATATCGTAAGGCAACAAAGAGAGGATTACCCTAGAGGTGCAAGTGTGGAAATGATTGGATTCAAATATATTATCTTGAATTAATTTATCTAAGTTCGATTATTTGTCATATCATATGACATTTTCGTGTCTTGGGTAGCAGTGATGTGTTGCTAGATACCGCTCACTGTTTATTATGTTAAATACATGGTCATATATTCGAAGGCAACGTTCGAGGGACAATGTCATATATTCGAAGGCAACGTTCAAGGGACAAGGTCATATATTCGAAGGCAACGTTCGAGGGACTATGATTTATCTTGTAGGGACATTGACCTTTCGATCGAAGGGACTATGACTTATCTGTTTAGGGATGATGATGATTTAATCGAAAGGGTCTTTGCTAAGGGTATCCCCACATTCGTGGGACATGACCGTAATATCGTAAGGCAACAAAGAGAGGGTTACCCTAGAGGTGCAAGTGTGGAAATGATTGGATTCAGATATATTATCTTGAATTAATTTATCTAAGTTCGATTATTTATCTTTCCATGCAATCCTATTAGCATACATCTAGACAGTTATATTCACAGTATGGAAAAATTAAAGTGCGAAAAATAAGACTACGCTATTACATGGCTTCGGGATGGGGGGTACATAATTTAAAAGGGGATATAAAATATCTAAATCTTAATTAACGAGTAAAAAATTAAAAGGGCATACAAAATAATAAAACCTAATTAAACTAAAAAGAAAGAAGAAAAAAAATCCTAATTAAATCTATTACATAGAAAGTTCATGACAAATGAAATAAATAAACTAAATTTAAGAAGGAATTAAGAATATTTTTAGTCTATAATAATAGAAATTTTTATGAATTTATGGAAAAACTTAGACTAAATTGATAAAAATTTTAAAAGAAAAGAGAAAAAAAATATAATTAGATTTTTATTATTCAAAATAGCCCATTTTAATGAATTAAGTGATATATGAAAATTTAATTAATAAACTAGATTAAATTATATCCTAGTTAAAATAACTAAGATAATATATTAATTAGAAAATTAATTAATGGATTTTATTTTAATAATAGAAAAATAGTGGTGAATTAATTATAGTGGAAAGGGAGTAAATATTCGAAGGCAACGTTCGAGGGACTATGATTTATCTTGTAGGGACATTGACCTTTCGATCGAAGGGACTATGACTTATCTGTTTAGGGATGATGATGATTTAATCGAAAGGGTCTTTGCTAAGGGTATCCCCACATTCGCGGGACATGACCGTAATATCGTAAGGCAACAAAGAGAGGGTTACCCTAGAGGTGCAAGTGTGGAAATGATTGGATTCAGATATATTATCTTGAATTAATTTATCTAAGTTCGATTATTTATCTTTCCATGCAATCCTATTAGCATACATCTAGACAGTTATATTCACAGTATGGAAAAATTAAAGTGCGAAAAATAAGACTACGCTATTACATGGCTTCGGGATGGGGGGTACATAATTTAAAAGGGGATATAAAATATCTAAATCTTAATTAACGAGTAAAAAATTAAAAGGGCATACAAAATAATAAAACCTAATTAAACTAAAAAGAAAGAAGAAAAAAAATCCTAATTAATAAACTAGATTAAATTATATCCTAGTTAAAATAACTAAGATAATATATTAATTAGAAAATTAATTAATGGATTTTATTTTAATAATAGAAAAATAGTGGTGAATTAATTATAGTGGAAAGGGAGTAAATATTCGAAGGCAACGTTCGAGGGACTATGATTTATCTTGTAGGGACATTGACCTTTCGATCGAAGGGACTATGACTTATCTGTTTAGGGATGATGATGATTTAATCGAAAGGGTCTTTGCTAAGGGTATCCCCACATTCGCGGGACATGACCGTAATATCGTAAGGCAACAAAGAGAGGGTTACCCTAGAGGTGCAAATGTGGAAATGATTGGATTCAGATATATTATCTTGAATTAATTTATCTAAGTTCGATTATTTATCTTTCCATGCAATCCTATTAGCATACATCTAGACAGTTATATTCACAGTATGGAAAAATTAAAGTGCGAAAAATAAGACTACGCTATTACATGGCTTCGGGATGGGGGGTACATAATTTAAAAGGGGATATAAAATATCTAAATCTTAATTAACGAGTAAAAAATTAAAAGGGCATACAAAATAATAAAACCTAATTAAACTAAAAAGAAAGAAGAAAAAAAATCCTAATTAAATCTATTACATAGAAAGTTCATGACAAATGAAATAAATAAACTAAATTTAAGAAGGAATTAAGAATATTTTTAGTCTATAATAATAGAAATTTTTATGAATTTATGGAAAAACTTAGACTAAATTGATAAAAATTTTAAAAGAAAAGAGAAAAAAAATATAATTAGATTTTTATTATTCAAAATAGCCCATTTTAATGAATTAAGTGATATATGAAAATTTAATTAATAAACTAGATTAAATTATATCCTAGTTAAAATAACTAAGATAATATATTAATTAGAAAATTAATTAATGGATTTTATTTTAATAATAGAAAAATAGTGGTGAATTAATTATAGTGGAAAGGGAGTAAACATAGTAAAAACAATCCTGAAGGTTTGAACCCAAGACCTCTACATTGCAGTGAGGGGGGAGCTACCAACAAGTCATGTTGGTCAATTCATTATTTATTCGCCTTCATTAAAATATATATTAATTCTACATGGATTTTTCCGTTTTGACACAACACCACCATGCATGTTACAACTTTCTCTCTTACGGCAAGCTGTTTTATGTTGTTTCTTTCATGTGAATACAACAAACCTGTAACTTCATCTTATATCAAACCACACACATAAAATAAGATCATATGTAATCATCATGCAATAATAAAAATAGCCATGCACAAATCAAGAAAGCTTATATTATTTTACTCATGTATTAGTTCTCTTTACTGCAAGTGATAATGATAAAACAAACCTTACACATACATGTTAAAGACAACCAAGGATTTATATTATCACCATTATATCATCATCATCATTATTATGTAATAACAGCATGTGAAATAAACATAATCATGCTAGAAGCAACACTCATATAATAATAATTAAATGGCAGATATAATTTTTTAATCATGCAAACAAAATTTCTCCAATATATATCAAGAACAGATGCATACTTGAATAAAGCAATATCAACATCCACCAAACCATGAATACATCATCTCAATATATATATTAAACCAATATTATTCATGCATGACTGAAGGAGTATTGTAAGGTAATCATGCTGGATGCAAATTTCATAATGAACACTTACTGGGGATTTGATTCTTCTAGCTTGCTCACTGTATGTGTGTTGTTCTTGTTCAGGCTATGAGTGCTTTATGGTTGCTTCTCTTTTCCCTGCCCGTGAATCTTCTTGCTTCTGTCTTGCCTTGTGTATCTTCTTCTGCTGTATCTCTCCTCTTTTTCCTCCTCTCTCGCTGCAGCCATATGAAGTATTTATAATGTTATGGATTAGGGTTTAACCTTGCTAAATATTTGGATCCCTTCCTATACTATAGGATTTCACCATATAATTTAGGAGAGTTAGCTCTAACTTTATAATGGTGTGGATTAGGGTTTAACCTTACTAAATATTTATTAAATACAAATATTATTATAAATAATAAATAATTTAAATGACTTTTAACAAATAAAAATTAATTTAAATTTTAGTTACATAATTGAATTAAAATTTAAACCTATTTCTATTTTTACTTTCATTATTTGAAAAAAATCAAAATTATTCTTACTTATATCAACCAAAATTATTTTATAATTTATGGGCTTTTTAAAAAAGGTTACTCTTATAAATAAATTTTATTAAAAAAACGTGGATTACTAAATAAATACTATTTATAAATAATGAATAAATAGAACATGAGTCACTAAATTATAAAAAATAGTTATTATAATTTAATGAGCTTTAACAAATAAAATTAATTTAAAATTTTAATTATACAATTAAAATTCAAATCTATTTTTATTTATCATTAAATTAAAACTATTTTATTTGTATATATATAATTTATTTATATCATACAGATAACCAAAATTATTATTATTTTTTATATTTGTATCACATAATAAATAAATTAAAATTTATAATTTATATGAGAATGTATGCTAATGAATGAATGCAAATGTGAAATGAATGCCAGGCACGAATCAATTTATCATAAAAATTAACAGGCAAATTTTGGGGTATGACAGCTGCCCCTATTCAATATTCTTAAACCGAGAGAATTAGAATGGTATGTACGCCATTCGTGATCTGGAGGTGGAAGATTATTGAATACTTAGAATGCCCCAAAAATTTGCACTTGTTAATTAAAAGATAGTCTTGATGGAGATGGGCTTAAAGATGCTATCCAGAAAGTTTGATGATGAGAGCTTCAGAGTGCGTCGTACATTAGACCATATCTGAAGACATGGGTGTCACACTGGGTCGTACGCTAGACCGTATAATGAGTCATCCATTAGGTGATATTAGGGTGAGCTGAACCTGATGAGATAAGGATCAGAATGGGTCATACGCTAAGCCGTATCTGAGTAGTAGAGTGAGCCGTCCGTTAGGCTGTATCTGGAGAAATAAAGATCAGAATGGATCGTACGCTAGATCGTATCTGAGTAGTAGAATGAGCCGTCCGTTAGGCTGTATCGGGCGATAAAAAGTAGTCGTACGCTAGACTACATTTCAGAATATACCGTACGCTAGGTAGTATCTGATGAGAAGAGCCAGACTGGGTCGTACCCTAGACCGTATCTGAGTTGCAGAATGAGTCGTCCATTAGGCTGTATCTGAGGATAAAAGATCAGAATAGATCATACGCTAGATCGTATCTGAGTAGCAGAATGAGCCGTCCATTAGGTTGTATCTGATGATAAAAGGGGTAGTCATATGCTAGACTACATTTCAGAATGTACCGTACGCTAGGTAGTATCTGAGGGGATGAATATCCAAATGGGTCGTACGCTAGACCGTATTGGAACAGTTGAAGGAACCATACGTTAGGCTGAATCCGAATGAGCCGTACGTTAGGCTATATCTGATAATATTTGTATATGTTGTATTTGCAATAAATGTCTGGGATGGGCTTAAAGATGCCATCATTATGAGGATATCAGAATGCTTGTCAGAATGAATATTCATATGGATTATATCTGAAAGATGTATCTGAATCTTGAATGTAATCGATAAAGATATCCGTCTGAATGAATCTTTATTTTGACTGTATCAGGAGGATAATTAACTTGGAAAAAAAAGAGTTAGCCTCATGCCATGTCATGATGCATGAGATGTTTTATGCTCTTGAAAATAAATGCGAACATTGCATGCATGTATATGCTGTGAAATGATGCATGAATGAATTATGCGTCTGAAATTTTTTGCCATGGGAAAATAAATCCCGATATTCTGGTTGGAGATATTTGTATTGATGACCCTTTCTTAGCTGGGGATATTTGATTTCCGTCTGATGGTAGAAATATTCAACAGAACCTGACTGGGGATAAAAGAGATGATCAGTCTGTCTAGTAGTGCCAATTTCTTCTGGGAATAACTGGTTTTGCTGGGGAATAGGATTTGCAACCGGATTTGTTAGAACGCATGGTTAAACCTTATCCTTGATCCTAAAGTCTTTTAGTAATTGCTATTTCTATTTTATGCATGTATTTTCGGTAAACATCAATCATATTCAAATGCATATATTAATTCGAATTAAATCAATGGACGTTTATGCAAACAAAACGGAGAAAGTAAAACAAAAGTATCTTTTTGGAAATAAAATTGTATTGATTTTGAAAGAGGGCCTATAAACAAGCAATTTTAATACAAGGAGACAGAAATCCTAGTAAGAGGAAATTGTCAAGAAAGCAAAGAAAAACAACTATGAAAAAAAAAGTCCTATTGATTTTAATTCTACTACTGCTATTATGTCTTCAAGCATCTCATCTCTTGCTGTCGGATAGAAGTGGTTGGCTTGTTCAGTCTCTTTGACTTTGGTGAAGCTGACCGAGAACGGGACATAGTCATACGCTTTAATCCCTAATTTTTGCCTGGACCGCCTTTTCAGGTTTTCAGTCCACCAGGATACCCTTTTTTGCCCAAGCCGTCTTTTCAGGTTTTCGACTTGCCGGGTGTACATTTTTATATGTTTATCCCTAATTTTTGCCCGAACCCTTTTGGTTCGCCGGGATGCCCTTACTTTTGCCTACATATGTCGACCTAGAGGGTCTCTTTTATGCGTAGTATTTTTTAACTATGTCCGCGTTCACGGGATGCGGGAAATCTTCGCCATCCATTGTAGCAAGCATCATGGCTCCACCAGAGAATACCTTCTTAACTACAAATGGCCCTTCGTATGTGGGAGTCCATTTGTCTCTAGGATCACCTTATGGTAGAATGATAAGCTTTATCACCAAGTCGCCAATTTGATACACCTGTCTCTTGACTTTTTTATTAAATGCCTGGGTCATGCGCTTCTGATATATCTGCCCATGACAAACAACCGCAAGTCTCTTTTCATCAATTAAATTTATCTGATCGAGTCGAGTCTGAATTCATTCATCTTCATCTAAGCCTGCATCTTTCATAATTCTTAGAGAGGGAATCTGAACTTCCACTGGTAAAACGGCTTCCATTCTGTAGACTAAAGAGAAAGGAGTTGCCCCTGTCGAAGTGCGTACTGAAGTGCGATAACCATGAAGAGCAAATGGTAACATCTCATGCCAGTCTTTGTATGTTATTGTCATCTTTTGTATAATCTTCTTAATATTCTTATTAGCAGCTTCTACGGCGCCATTCATCTTTGGCCGGTACGGAGAAGAGTTATGGTGTTTTATTTTGAACTGCGTGCAGAGTTCAGTAATCATCTTGTTGTTCAAATTAGTACCATTATCAGTGATAACTCTTTCAGGGATGCCATATCGACAAATAAGACTGTTCTTGATGAACCGTGCCACCACATTCTTGGTGACAGAAGCAAATGAGGCTGCCTCTACCCACTTCGTAAAGTAATCAATAGCAACAAGAATGAAACGATGTCCATTAGAAGCAGTAGGTTTAATCTCTCAAATCATATCAATGCCCCACATTGCAAAGGGCCAAGGGGTTGTCAACATGTTCAATGGAGCAGGAGGTACATGTACTTTGTCCGCATAGATCTGGCACTTGTGACAAGTTCTGGAGTGATGGTGGCAATCAGCTTCCATGGTAGACCAATAATACCCTGATCTCAGAATCTTCTTGGCCATCGTATGTCCACTAGAATGAGTCCCAAAAATACCGTCATGTATGTCTTCCATAATCTTTTCTGCTTCCTTTTTATCCACACAGCGAAGCAAAGTCGAATCATGATTACGTTTGTATAATACTCCATTACTCAAAAAGAATTTAGCGGAGAACTTCCTTAGAAACTTTATGTCATTGATGGATGCCCCTTCAGGGTATTCCTGAGTTTCTAAATATCTTTTTACTTCGTGGAACCAAGGTTTCTCTTCTACTTCATTAACGTTAAGTTCATAACAATATGTTGGTTCATCTAATCGTTCAATGGTGATCATGGGAGCTTCATTGTCCCATCTGACTCTGAACATAGATGACATGGTAGCCAATGCGTCTGCCAACTGATTCTCTTCTCGTGGAATATGTTCGAATGTAATCTCTTCAAAGTATGGGATTAATGTCAACACCCGCTCTCGATAAGGGATGAGATTCGGATGTTTAGTGTCCCATTCTCCTTTGATCTGACTGATTACTAAGGCTGAGTCTCCGTACACACTCAAAAACTTGATTCTCAGGTCTATAACATCTCTGAGTCCCAAAATACATGCTTCATACTCAGCCATATTGTTGGTACAATCAAAACATAGTCTAGCAGTGAAAGGCGTATGGAAACCCTTGGGAGAAATAATTACAACACCAACACCATTGCCCAATGCATTAGAAGATCCATCAAAAACCATAGTCCATCGGGATCCCAATTCGGGTCCTTCATCCGGTCCAGGTTCTTCATAATCAGTAACAAGCATAACATCCTCATCTGGGAACTCAAAATTCATAGATTGGTAATCATCAACTGCTTGATGAGCCAAATGATCAGCTAACACGCTTCCTTTGATTGCTTTCTGGGTAGTATACTGGATATCATACTCTGTTAAAATCATCTGCCATCTTGCTATTCTTCCGGAGAGAGCAGGTTTCTCAAATATATATTTGATAGGATCCATCTTAGAAATCAATAAAGTGGTATGATTCAACATATACTGTCTTAGTCGGCGAGCAGCCCAAGCCAAAACACAACAAGTTTTCTCAAGTAGTGAGTATCTTGTTTCACAGTCGGTAAACTTTTTGCTAAGGTAGTATATTGCATGCTCTTTTCGACCAGACTCGTCATGTTGCCCCAGCACACACCCCATTTAATTTTCTAAAACTGTCAAATACATGATTAGAGGTCTTCCTTCAACTGGTGGCATCAGAATTGGAGGTTCTTGGAGATACTTCTTGATTTTGTCAAAAGCTTCTTGACATTCATCATTCCATATTATCTCTTGATTTTTCCTCAGTAATTTGAAGATGGGTTTGCAAGTAGCAGTCAAATGGGAGATAAATCGGGCAATGTAATTCAAGCGTCCCAAGAAACCTCTGACTTCTTTATCTGTACGGGGAACTGGAATTTCTTGAATAGCTCTCACCTTAGCCGGGTCAACCTTAATTCCTTTACCACTGACAATAAAGCCCAAGAGTTTACCAGATCTTACTCCAAAGGTGCATTTGTTCGGGTTCAACCTCTCAAACAGTTTGTATAAATGATCGAGATGTTCTTCTTCAGTATGAGATCTGGCTATCATGTCATCCACATATACCTCTATTTCATGATGGATCATATCATGGAACAAAACCACCATAGCACGTTGGTATGTTGCCCCTGCATTCTTTAAACCGAATGGCATTACTTTGTAACAGAAAGTGCCCAATTGCGTCACAAACGTAGTTTTCTCCATGTCTTCAGGTGCCATCTTAATCTGGTTATGACTTGAGAATCCATCCATGAATGAGAATACCTTGTGTTGAGCGGTGTTATCTACCAGAACATCAATGTGCGGAAGTGGAAAGTCATCTTTGGGACTTGCTTTATTCAAATCTCTGTAAGCACGCACCACAACGTCACTAGGTTTCAGTTCAATGCTTTTACAGTCAAGCTTATCGAGCACAGCTTTCGGTAGCACATTCAAAGAAGAGCCATTATCGATCAACACATGAGACAAGGTGATCCCCTTACACTCAATGGAGATATGCAGAGCTTTATTGTGATTCTTTCCCGCTGGTGTCAGGTCAACATCAGAAAATCCTATGCCATTATCAACAGCCAAGTTAGCAACATAATTTTCTAACTCATCGACAGATGTCTCCTGAGGTACATGAGCGGTCTTCAAGAATTTTATCAACACATTGGCATGAGATTCAAAAGATAACAACAAGGATAACATCGAAATTTTAGACGGAGTATGCCCCAGCTGTTCTACCACATCAAAATCACTCTTACGGATGATTTTCAGCATTTCTTTCATTTCCTGCTTGGCAACATCTTCGGTAGTAACTTCGACTGGTGTCTTTGACTGAGAAGGATTGATTACTGGTCCCTTTCCTCGAGTTTTAGGGGCGGGAGGTGAGATTTCTGGAGAGAAGATCCTTCCACTTCGAGTAATTTTACTAGTCCCAACAATGTCAACGTCATTAGGATTAGCAGAATTATCATCTTGCTTTATGCCATGGATGTAAACATCACCTCCATAATTCCACGGAATGGCTTTGCTTGAGGAATACGGTACTGGGCCAGGTGCAGTAATAATTAGGGGAGCTACCTTGGACTCAGCAGTAATCTTCACAGGCACTCTAGTAGCGGTAATCTTCACTGGAATTTTGGACCTAGCAATCACAGATATTTCTTCAATAGGGTTTTCCACCTTAGGAATATTTTCAAAGAGAATTGTACGATCATCCATCAGTCGTTGAATACCATTCCTTAACTTCAAGCAATCATTGGGTCGGAGTATACAGAGATCGCAATTTTCAGCACAGCCTGGACCAGCTTGCAATAAATTCTTCTTGATGATCAGGAGAGGAGATGCTAAGTCAGCTACATTAGTAATGTGAGAATTGTCATCCACAACATTAACAGTTTTGTCATGATTAGGCATAGGAGCAGTGATGGCATTAGGAGTCTCCGAAGGATCAAATTCAATTTCTCCAGCGTTGATCATATCCTGAATCTTATTCTTCAACAACCAACAATCGTTTGTATCATGCCCGGGGCTATCGGAGTGATATGCACACTTGGCATTGGGATTATAACGAGGAGAAGTAGTGTTGGGATTTGCAGGAGGATCTCTAAGGGTAATTAAATTTGCTTTTAGCATACCCTGCAGTGCTTGTGCTAAAGTCATATTGATCTTGGTAAACTGCCTTCTTGGCCTGTCTTGTCTGTGTTGGAAGTTTTGAGATGGCGGTGCTGCAATCGTAACTGCTCCAACAGTATGGTCACGATTTTTCTTGTTATGACCCCTTTGACCGTACACAGCATTTGATTCATTCCTCCCCTGATAGTACTTTTTGGTGCTTGCAGAGGTAGCCGCCTGTATCTTTCCACTTCGAATGCCGCTTTCAACATGTTCACCTGTCAATATAAGTTCAGTGAAACCCGATGAGGAACTTCCCAATAGATGCCTGTAGAATGGGCCAGTCAGTGTACCCATGAACATGTCCACTAATTCTCGATCAGTCATAGGGGGTTTGACTCTACCAGCCAAATCTCTCCATTTTTGAGCATATTCTTTGAAGCTTTCTTTAGAGCCCATAGTCATATTCTACAGCTGTAGTCGAGTAGGCACTAATTCAGAATTATACTGGTAGTGCTTGTAGAAAGCTGTCGCTAAATCAGTCCAGGTGCGGATGTGAGAGCTCTCGAGCTGATAATACCACTCTAATTGTGTGCTAGACATACTCTCTTGGAAGAAATGGATCCATAGCTTCCTATCAGTGGTATACGGCTGAATCTTTCTCACATAAGCTCTCAGATGCATCTGAGGACAAGACGCACCATCATACTTAGTGAAAGCGGGGACCTTGAATTTGCGATGAATGATCACATCAGAGACCAGACCTAAGCTTTCGAAATCCAGACCGGGCGTCTTCTGACCCTCCATAGCTAGCATACGTTCTTCCAGCAACTTATACTTATCATCTTTCGGAGAGTACTGTTCATTTTCATAATTTTCATAGTCGTCCTCAGGGTTGAAGGGATCAACATTCTCATCTTCCGAATCATTTTCTGTCTCATCTTCTTTATCCTTCGGAATTCCAATCTTGACTCCTGAAGCCTGTCCTTTAAACCTTCTTCCCGTGTTAATGTAACTCACATATTTCTTGTCTTTCTTCTTCTCGAGCAATAGAGTCTTCAATTCCTCCTGCCCCTTGGATAAGTTCAAGATCATCTCCTAGAATTGAGCATTCTGAGCCTGGAGATCCTTGACAGTTTGTTCGAGGGCCATTTTTCTGTTTGAGAGGAAGACCGTGAGAACATTGATCCTTTAGAGTATCCGTTATGCAATGTTATGTTATGCTATGCAATGTATGAAATGTTTTCAAGGACTTTTGGAATTTAACTTTGCGTAAACCACCAAAAAGGGGAACTTTTAATAATTTCTTTAATCAATGTTCATTACAAGAAAAAATGAAAGCTCAAGTCTCCCAGGGACGACTTCTTTTTGGGCGGAGATATGCATTGAGACTTCGTTCCTTATTAAGCTGGCTGGTGAGCTCTAATACTTTCCTCCTTTCAGCACAAAACTGAGCTTCAAAAGTATCCCTTTCCTCTTTCAACTGGATCCAAAATTTCTTCAATTCTTCAACATTGGTAGGCATATCTGGATAAGGAATGATCTGAGGGGTACCTCCTTCAACTTTTGGTTCAACAATCAGAGGTCCGATTGCAAGATATGGCATGATAAGCTCACGAGCTCTGGCGCGTACCCATCTGAGATAAGGTTCCATAGGAATAGAGTTTTTCTGTCCTAAAGTACTTCTTTTCACCATGCCCCAAGCTCGTACAAACCTTTGACGGAGACCTTGAGAATCGTTGTCATAGTCAAACACAGTGCCTTGGATAATTATTTCATGTGGACCATCTCTTCGAGCATAACCAAACTGACGTAGGGCTAAAGCAGGATTATAAGTAATACCTCCTCTTATCCCCAGGAGTGGTACGTTAGAGAATTCTCCACAATGGTCAATGATGATAACATTTTCTTTGGGTTGGGGACACCAATGGATGTCTGAATGGGAGAGCGACATTATCCTTTGAGACCATTTCAAATTTTGCTCATTCTTCAAGACTGATTGAGGAAGGTGCGAAATAAACCACCTAGATAATAAAGGTACGCAGCACATGAGAGTCCCTTGCCTTTAGGAATTCTCGGGCCTTATTTATCAGAAATTTGGCAAGTAAACCCTTAACTTCACTTCTTGTTACCCAATTAGTTTCAATGTCGGACTTTGTCATGTGTAAAGCCACGACAACCTCTTCAGACCTCGGAATCTTTTCTAAACCACTGAAAGGTGTTTGATCAAGGATAGGTATCCCAAGCAACCTGAAAAATTCTTCTAATATGGGTACCAACTGATAATCTGGGAAGGTGAAGCAATGATGTCTAGGATCGAAGAACTGGAATAGAACTCTCATCATATCTTCCTTGAAACCGGTGGTAACTAAATTGAGGAGATAACCATGTTTCTTGATGAACTGAGCATGATCGGGAAGTTCTGACACTAAATCCTTGAGTTGAGGAGAGGTCGCTACAAAATTGATCCGGATGGTCTTCCTGGAAGCCATAACCCTACAAAACAGAGCAAAGTTAAATCCCTAAGTCCTCGAAATGGTTAGTACCATGCCATGATGTCATGATGTTATGATGTTATGATGTTATGATGTTATGATGTCAAGTAAGTAACAAGCACAAACAAGTCACACCACAATCATTCCTAGGTTTTAAGGCTTGCATGAGTTCCATAGGTAAGTACCCTCCCCACTGAAGTTTGGTTGGTTCAACCTGTCCTAGAATAGTAACCGGATTCTAGAAGGATCTCAAATCATTGACCTTTCCTTAAGTCCACTTCAGTGCAACACCAAGCGGTTGACCAAAATTTCCCTAAAGTCCAATCTCAAATAGTGTAGTATCGAGTATCAACCAACCCCAGTCAGAACTGAAGTCAGTTATCTCACTACTTTCTAATGGCTAGGATGAGTCAATTAGGGTTCTAAAGGTCTGGTTAATGCTTTGATGACATCACGCAGACGCCAAAATTTTCCTCAAGTAAACATGAGGAACATCAGGACATCCAAAGTGTCACATTAACCGTAGCCATCATTTTAACCATTCCAGTATACGTCGGACAGTCGCGATGATCTCTTGCTACTTACCTAAGGTATACTAGATCCGGGTGTAGGATCTTTCACTCAAGCATAGAATACCCAAACAATCCCTTAAAAGTAAATTAGACAAAGAAACAATTCGAAAACATAAGTGATCTTATCTTTAAGGTAACCTCTCTTTTTAAGATTCCCCAGTGGAGTCGCCAGTTCTGTGATACGGTGAACTGACTTTGTGTTTTTGCTTTGAAAAGCAATGTTGCGGATAGCAAGAGTCGCCACCGACTTTTCTTTTATCCAATAAGGAAAGGCGGAAAAGAACATGAAAGACCTTGATTAGATTTTGAGTTCGGGAGGTACATTATACAAAGGGAAGGTGTTAACACCCTTTGTATCCATGGTTATCCATGGGCTCTTAATTGCTTAATTCACTTATGTTTTCCTTGTTTGAGAAAGTGTTTGAGAAATGTGGTGTGTTTAGAAAATATTTTGAAAGGAGAGTTTAACTTTGTAATGATTCTTGTACGAATGTATACAAAGTGTTTATCTCGTTTGATTTTGAAAGATGTTTAGAAAAATATAACTCGGCGATGATTCTGGTGCGAATGTATACCAAGTGGTGATTTTCTAAAAGATGTTTTGAAAAGTGTGAGGTGTGAAAAGTATTTTAAGTTGTGAGCAAGCATTTAAGAGTTATACCTAACCAAGGTCTTTATAGGTATTTCCTATCCTTAGGAGGGTAAAATTGTCCTTACTATTGAGAAGTAAGTAGTCTTATCCTTTGGATGTAAAGGGACATCGTGGGATCGTCGATTGGTCATTGAAGGCAACATTTGTAAGGATACCTTAGCATTCGAATGGACGATCATCATTTAATCGTAGGCTACAACGAAGGGTCATCGAGGGACAAAGTCATATATTCGAAGGCAACGTTCGAGGGACAAGGTCATATATTCGAAGGCAACGTTCGAGGGACTATGATTTATCTTGTAGGGACATTGACCTTTCGATCGAAGGGACTATGACTTATCTGTTTAGGGATGATGATGATTTAATCGAAAGGGTCTTTGCTTAGGGTATCCCCACATTCGCGGGACATGACCGTAATATCGTAAGGCAACAAATAGAGGGTTACCCTAGAGGTGCAAGTGTGGAAATGATTGGATTCAGATATATTATCTTGAATTAATTTATCTAAGTTCAATTATTTATCTTTCCATGCAATCCTATTAGCATACATCTAGACAGTTATATTCACAGTATGGAAAAATTAAAGTGCGAAAAATAAGACTACGCTATTACATGGCTTCGGGATGGGGGTACATAATTTAAAAGGGGATATAAAATATCTAAATCTTAATTAACGAGTAAAAAATTAAAAGGGCATACAAAATAATAAAACCTAATTAAACTTAAAAGAAAGAAGAAAAAAAAATCCTAATTAAATCTATTACATAGAAAGTTCATGACAAATGAAATAAATAAACTAAATTTAAGAATGAATTAAGAATATTTTTAGTCTATAATAATAGAAACTTTTTTTTTATGAATTTATGGAAAAACTTAGACTAAATTGATAAAAATTTTAAAAGAAAAGAGAAAAAAAATATAATTAGATTTTTATTATTCAAAATAGTCCATTTTAATTAATTAAGTGATATATGAAAATTTAATTAATAAACTAGATTAAATTATATCTTAGTTTAAATAACTAAGATAATATATTAATTATAAAATTAATTAATGGGTTTTATTTTAATAATAGAAAAATAGTGGTGAATTAATTATAGTGGAAAGTGAGTAAACCTAGTAAAAACAACTGAGGGGGGAGCTACCAACGAGCCATGTTGGTCCATTCGTTATTTATTTTCCTTCATTAAAATATATATTAATTCTACATGGATTTTTCCGATTTGACACAACACCACCATGCATGTTACAACTTTCTCTCTTACGGCAAGCTATTTTATGCTGTTTCTTTGATGTGAATACAACAAACCTGTAACTTCATCTTATATCAAACCACACACATAAAATAAGATCATATGTAATCATCATGCAATAATAAAAATAACCATGCACAAATCAAGAAGCTTATATTATTTTACTCATATATTAGTTCTCTTTACTGCAAGTGATAATGATAAAACAAACCTTACACATACATGTTAAAGACAACCAAGGATTTATATTATCACCATTATATCATCATCATCATCATTATTATGTAATAACAGCATGTGAAATAAACATAATCATGCTAGAAACAACACTCATATAATAATAATTAAATAACAGATATAATTCTTTAATCATGCAAACAGAATTTCTCCAACATGCTATGACATATCAAGAACAGATGCATACTTGAATAAAGCAATATCAACATCCACCAAACCATGAATACATCATCTCAATATATATATTAAACCAATATTATTCATGCATGAATTAAGGAGTATTGCAAGGTAATCATGCTGGATGCAAATTCCATAATGAACACTTACTGGGGATTTGATTCTTCTAGCTTGCTCACTGTATGTGTGTTGTTCTTGTTCAGGCTATGAGTGCTTTATGGTTGCTTCTCTTTTCCCTGCCCGTGAATCTTCTTGCTTCTGCCTTGCCTTGTGTATCTTCTTCTGCTGTATCTCTCCTCTTTTTCCTCCTCTCTCTCACTGCAGCCATATGAAGTATTTATAATGGTGTGGATTAGGGTTTAACCTTGCTAAATATTTGGATCCCTTCCTATACTTTAGGATCTCACCATATAATTTAGGAGAGTTAGCTCTAACTTTATAATGGTGTGGATTAGGGTTTAACCTTGCTAAATATTTATTAAATACAAATATTATTATAAATAATGAATAATTTAAATGACTATTAACAAATAAAAATTAATTTAAATTTTAGTTATATAATTGAATTAAAATTTAAATCTATTTCTACTTTTACTTTCATCATTTAAAAAAAATCAAAATTATTCTTACTTATATCAACCAAAATTATTTTATAATTTATGGGCTTTTTAAAAAAGGTTACTCTTATAAATAAATTTTATTAAAAAAACGTGGATTACTAAATAAATACTATTTATAAATAATGAATAAATGGAACTTGAGTCACTAAATTATAAAAAATAGTTATTATAATTTAATGAGCTTTAACAAATAAAATTAATTTAAAATTTTAATTATACAATTAAAATTCAAATCTATTTTTATTTATCATTAAATTAAAACTATTTTATTTATATATATATAATTTATTTATATCATACATATAACCAAAATTATTATTATTTTTTATATCTGTATCACATAATAAATAAATTAAAATTTATAATTTATATGAGAATGTATGCTAATGAATGAATGCAAATGTGAAATGAATGCCATGCATGGATCAATTTATCATAAAAATTAATAGGCAAATTTTGGGGTATGACATTGATCAATGGCAGACTCGTTACCATCTTGTTCTTTTGCAAGGCGTTGAGATCTTGAAAATTAAGATGTTGAAGCCTATAATTCCATATCCATTATTCTTTACTAGCCGTTGTAGCAAGACACCTATGTTTGATAACCTTCAATTCAACTTTGAAAGTTCTATTTGGAGCCATAAGAACCTTTAGGACCAAAACTCTAGTTGCGTCCATAATGTGTAGCGCCTTGTTCTACATATGAATCTTGTAATCCTTCTCAAGTAATTGACCAATACTTAGAAGGTTACACTTGATTCTGAGAATGTATAATGCATCTTTTATCAAATAATGTTTACCATCCCTTCTCTCGATTGATACATCATCAATCCCTTTCGTCGCTAGAGTGGTATCGTCCGCAAATTTTATCTTGTTCTTCATGGTACGGTTGATTATAATAAACCAATCTCTTGTTCCCATCAAGTGCATTGAACATCTGGAGTCGAAATACAATTATTCGTTGCTCTGTACAACCTCTTTCACAGTCACCATGACACTTTCTTCTACCTATAACCAGTTACAGTACATAGGTAACTGGTTACAACCTGCATTATCAACCTGTTGTAGCCTTTTACAACTGTCTTGTGACCTGCTACTGCTGCATTCTCCTTCAGTGATCATCATCAAGAGTGTGTTCAAATCATCACACTCATTTTTTTTGCAACTATAGCTTCATCTTCTTGAGGTTCTTTCTTGTTGGCACTACACTCTCTTGCAAAATGACCATACTTTTGACAATTAAAGTAGTGCACACTACTTTTGTCTCCTTTCTTACTTCTTCCTCTTCCTCTAATGTTGCCACCTTTAGAATTTATGATCCACCACCCCTATTTCTGTTGTTTTCACCCATTTGTTAAATTTTTGGAATTATGGGATTCTCTTCCACCAAAATTCTAAAATTTTCCTCTACCTTTGTACATGGGTTACTTTCCTTTCGCCTTCTTGTCTCTTTCATTAAAACGGGCTTGCAGAGCGATTTTTGCCTTTGTCTTATCAACATTTCTTTCCTTCATTTTCTGCTCATGAGCTTCAAGAGAGCTTTGTAGCTCTTCTTTGCTCATTGTCGCAAGATCCTTCGGTTCCTCAATCGCAACCACTATAGTGTCAAATCTCGACGTCAAAAAACACAAGATTTTTTGCGTCAACATACTTTTCTTAGTCGTTTCTCTACACGCCTTTACTTGGTTCACCAATCTTGCAATTCTCGTAATTACTTCACTAACGGTTCCCTTCTCATCCATTTGAATTAACTCGAACTCCTTTTTGTGAGTTTGTAACTTCACCACCATTGCCTTATCAGCTTCTGCATAAATTTTCTCCAAGATTTTCCAAGCTTCCTTTGAAGATGTACAATCACCAACTTTCTCAAAGTTGTCGGCATCCTCACATTGATGAATGAGATACAACGTCTTGTAATCTTTGGCCTTCTCTTCCTTATGTGGGATTCTTTGTGTAGTCATTGCACCTTCTAAAAGTGGAGTAACACCGTTCTTGACCCCTTCAAGAACATCTTGATAACCAAACAACACCTTCATTTGTTTGCACCACATGTCGTAATTTTTTGCGTCGAGAATGAAGAGATTTGTTGGGATACGTTCATTGGAGATGGAAAGTATTTTTGCACACTAAGTGTTTGATGGATCGAACCAAACTCTTGATGTCAAATGTTAGAACATAAAACCTCAAGAGTGGTGATTTCAAAATATATAGAGAGAGATATTATTGAGGATGAAATATATTGAACTTCTATTAATGAGATATCCAAAAGATATATATACAATCCCGTTAACTGAAATTAAAGTAATAAAATTAACAAAATATCACAATTGGAATCAATTATAGATACAGTGTAATCGATTACTAAATGATTTTGTTTTCTATTATAATCGATTATAGATAATGTGTATTCAATTGTGCCGCGAACCATATTCTTATTTGGGGGGATATAACCTATTACATCTCCGCGGTAATCCACAGGTAACAAATTAGAGGAAGTGAATTACATTTTTTTTACACAGAAATAAACTGAATTAATAAAAATAAATGTTAAAGTCGGGATTCGAACTTGACGTGTAAATTGATTTAAAAAGGTAACAATATTTTGGTGGGACAGAGAAACACATTTGACCCAAAATGTTGCAATAGAATGATTAGTCAATGAATCCTGAATCCTACTTTTTGCGGCAACAACCCCGAAACTAAATCCGCAAGTTGCAAATCTTAGCTTCCACGGCGCATTATAGCGTCACCCACTTTTTTATTACCAAAAAGAAGTCGTTGAAACTAATCAATGACTTCTTCAAAACACCTCACCTGACGAAGACTCTATCTCTTTCTCTCTCTAACATCCATCCACCCGCCCGCCCGCCCGCCATTTTCTCTCTCTAAAAACATGACTACTACATTCGTCCACAACCGGAGCCAACACTCCGGCCACCGTGCCACGCCGGATAACATCTCCCGTTCATCAGACTTCAGCACTTCGAGTCAATCAACCACCTCATCTTTCGGACGGAATCCAGTTGTTGCTGCCGCTATGTCGGTTGCCGGATTGTTCGCAGCTTGCTTCACGCCGCCGGATGCTAACAATTCCAAGAGTCTTGTTGTGGATTCTGAGGAGTTCAAATCTTCTTCTGGTTCTGGTAGTTGTTTTTGATTAGAAATTCATTTTGAAATTTAGATTAGAAATTCATTTTGAAATTTAGATTAGAAATTCTTACAAAACAAACTTATTATCTAGCATCAACCCGTGCTTTAAACCGACACCGACACTTTTTAGTTATATTTAATTTTTTTAGTTATTACTTATTTCTACGTGTCAGTGTCATCGTGTTTCTGGAGTCCTCGTTTTGTCACTTTAAAAGAATATTTTCTGGTTACATATCATAAAATCTTCATCATATAGAAAAGTTTCCTTTTTAGGATGTAGTTGGTAGAATATTTTTGATCAAGTATTAGGTCAATATTTGAATATGAATTGAGAATTTGAATCTAAATCATGAAAAATAGTGGCTTATAATTATTAATTTGAGAATTTTACTGTCACACTTTCCAAAATATTGTGTTTCTGTTTTGGACATTGAATAAGCAATCTCCTTTGTTTGTTTGTTGTGAAAATAAAATTCGGTGATTTTAACAAAGATTGCACTTCTTTGAAGCCTAGAATTGCTTTTTTTTTTTGTTATGCATTGCATTTAGCTCACTAAATTGTATAGTATGATTAAAAATTGTAGCATTTATGAACAGAAGAGAAAATAGCGTCTATGTCAAAACAGTTGTATTATTTGAAGTTCTAGGGTTAAGTGCTTAAGCTAAGACTCAACATCAATGCACTGCATTTGGGTCATTAGTTCATTAGTTTTTAGATTATTTGTTTTCTTATTATGCTTGTCAAATGGTGTGGAATGAATTGGAATAAGCCGTTTTATTGATTTTATAGTTGCATCAAATGCTTCAAGAGCTGGTAGTCAGAGAGGGCGTGGCTCGAGCCGAGGTGCCAACATTAGTTTATACAACACCACAATCCAGGGGAATGAGTCTGGCATTGTGAAGTATACCATGGAGGAAATTGTCAAAGTCACCAGAAACTTCTCCCCTTCTTTCAAGATTGGTCAAGGTGGTTTTGGGGCAGTTTACAAGACCAAACTCCTGGATGGAACTATTGTCGCAGTAAAGCGGGCTAAGAAGGTGGTTTAAATTGTTTTGTCTATTCCTATGGTCATTTCTGTCACATTTATGTGGAATGAGAATGTTATCCGGTGAGCATCCAAATGTTGTTTGGTTAATTACCTTTTCGTTTGCAGAGTGTACACGAGAAACATTTAGGTTCGGAGTTCCAGAGCGAGGTACAAACACTATCACGGGTCGAGCATTTGAACTTGGTAAAATTCTATGGATACTTGGAGCTAGGGGATGAAAAAATCGTTGTTGTGGAGTATGTTCCCAATGGAACCCTCAGAGAACATCTAGATTGTGAGTTTTTCTGGCCTTTCAACTATTGTTTTGTTCCTTTGTGGTTTGCCTGTTTCCTTAAGGCATAAAACATTTGCTTTTTCTGCCTACAACTTAATCAAAGAATCATCACAGGCATTCATGGAAACGTTCTCGACCTCGCTGCTCGTCTAGACATTGCAATTGATGTATCTCATGCTCTCACCTATCTTCATGTGTATATGGGTATATAAGTCTCTTTGTCATCAATTAATTCTTTCTTTTTTTGTCGATAAATCAATCAACTCATTTCGGGTATGGCAATTGGCAAATCTTCACACTTATTTTATTTGTCCCTAATGACATATAGAATGCTGAACAGAATCTTATCGTTGTTGCATACTGCATTTCCTCTGTAGATCATCCCATCATTCATAGAGACATAAAGTCTTCCAACATTCTCCTCACCGAGAATTTTCGAGCAAAGGTAGCAGACTTTGGTTTTGCTAGACAAGCACCAGACAGTGACTCTGGCATGACACACGTCTCCACCCAAGTTAAGGGAACAGCTGGCTACTTGGATCCTGAATACTTAAAAACCTATCAACTGACCGAAAAGAGTGACGTCTATTCATTTGGTGTTTTGCTTGTTGAACTTGTCACAGGAAGACGCCCGATTGAACCAAAGTTTGAACTCAAAGAGAGAATAACAGTAAAATGGGTAAGTAGTGTTTTCCATTTTGTTCTGAAGTTTAACACCTCCTCTTCATAATTGTACTATACCAATCCTCTTTAATGTGACTCATTTGCTACAAGTGCAGGCTATGAAGAGGTTTATCGAGGGAAACGCGATCTCGGTCTTGGACCCAAGACTGGATCAAACTTCTGCAAATAATTTGGCCTTAGAAAAGATACTTGAACTAGCTTTACAATGCTTGGCTCCTCATAGGCAAAGCAGGCCTAGCATGAAGAGATGTGCAGAGATCCTTTGGGCCATTCGTAAGGATTACCGAGAGATATCGGCTT
Organism: Lathyrus oleraceus; assembly: GCF_024323335.1. NCBI lineage: Eukaryota > Viridiplantae > Streptophyta > Magnoliopsida > Fabales > Fabaceae > Lathyrus > Lathyrus oleraceus. The sequence continues at coordinate 442,667,791 of NC_066582.1, read as the reverse complement.
TGAACTTTCGATCATATTCCACTACTTCCCAAAGAAGCACCTCATTGTGAGAGTGGCAAGGATAAAGTTCATATCAGGTAACATCACTTGCATAAAAAATAAGCATAAAAAAGATAATAATGCATTTAAAAAAGAAGTTAGAACAAAATATGATCACATGAGTAAACAATTTTTCTGCAAAATAATGATCAAGCAAATTTGGCAACTGGGGTGGCATATGCTGGTAGTGATTAGTGATAGGTAGAATTCATATTCAGTGGAAATTGTTTATAAGAGTTTTGACTTGTATATATATATAGGAAGATCATGCTATTGCTTCCATAATATTTATTTATTTTTCTTGTGATGTATTTGACAGAAAAGGAAAATTTGTATGCTATTATTGATTGATTGTAATTTTGATTGCTGTATTGTCACTTCCATTTATTTTCTGTTTATTATGTGCTTAAGAGCATCGCCAATAATTATTTTAAAAATATATGTTTTGAATTTTAATATTCAATACAACTATGCACATTTTACTCCAATAGTAACAAAATATGCAAATTCTTAAACAGCCTACATAATTATGATATGAAACGTTGCTCTCTTTTTTATTTATTGATGGGTATGGTTGATGAAAAATAATTATTTTATTTTATTATTGCCCTAATTTAATGAAATAATTTTATCAAATTATATAAAACTTTTCACATAAAATTATTTCAATGATAGAAAAAGATATTGTTTATATTGTTAGAGATATCTTTTTGGTCTAGTAACTTAGGATCAAGTATTTTTATTTGGTATAAAAGAGAGGGGAATGAGGTTCCCAAAATTATCATTAGTTAAGATTAAATTCAACTCATTCGACACGAAATTTGGAAGAATGAGAAATTCAGTATTATTATGAGGAAGACTATAATTGACTATTCAATCGATTTGCTAATTCTTTTGAGCCATCTTTCTGATTCTTTTGAACCATATTTATCATGATTTTAGAGTTATTTTCAACCACCAGGTTTTTGTCTACCAAACTAGCTCAATTCCATGTAACATTGTCCAGATCTCTGCCATGAGAGCATCTCACAAACCAATTTTTTTGCACATAGCCTATCACCCAATTTCCAAAGGATTCTCTTAGTAAGCCTCCACATTCTGTAGTGGAATTAAATTTTTTGTACACACCATCACAATTGAGTTTAATCCAACTTTCCCCGGATTGATATAATTGGACATGCTTGATTTTTGACACTAAGGAACTAACATTGTTCTATACCCAAATGCCACTCTCGATCTCCTTATCCAGATGTATGATCGTCTAGTTGGGTTGACAGACCTTTGAAAGCCTTTTTCAAACAAAGCTTTGTTCCCCCACTTCCATAAATACCAACATAAAATCATAAATATTGACCTTCAATGCTCTTTACGCAACACCATAGCATTTTCTTTAAGGTTGTAAGAGATTCAATCTCTACAAGATATAGAGTAAAAATGAGTCATCTTGTTAGAAGGAACAAGTCTAATTCATACATATCTTGCATAAAAGCAATTCCTAAGCATACAAGTTAAATTTTCTTCATTATTAGTACACCAGTTGCAGTTCCTAGAGATAGATGGGCTCCACATGCGAAACCAAATGTTAGTCAAAATTCTTTCCTGATACATAAGGCAAGTGAATGTTTGGATTCAGTGGGGTTCTTTCCACTTTCGGATGCTAATTCAGCCACTATCTATTTCCCATAAATTTGGATGAGGAGAAATATAGTTATAGACATTACCCACAATAAACTCTTTGTAATTATAGTCCCCTCATCCTAGCTTATCGATCATCTTCTGGGATATACGAAGGAATAATCATAATACAGTTAGCTAGCTCGCTAGTGAATCAATTCAAAAGTAACTCTAAGTTCCACGTCCCTTCCCTATTAACCATGTCCTTAACTTTGAGGGTGGTATCCACAATTGTATCTGTATGAGCCAAATTAAAGAAACGTGCTTGCTCTATTGAGGTCCATCAATCTAACCAAAAATTAAACTTTTTTCCATCCTTAATATTCCACCTATTATTCTTCTGAAACTTATCCCAAGCCTTAGTCAATGCTCTCCATAAAGGTGAATCATTCAGCTTGTTTATCATATTATCCAACAAGTTTTGCTTCCTGCCATACTTACTGATGAGAATTTAACACCATAAGTAATTAGGATTGGTTAATAAATTTTGAGAATTTTAAACAAAAAAACATCATTCATTAACTAAGTTTGTTTGATGCCTAAGTCACCTTACTCCTTAGGTATACAACAAACCTCCCAACTAATCAGATGAGTCTTGTGAGAAGTTTATATGTATACCCAAATAAACCATCTTTGTAACTTCTCCAAATCTTGACAAATAGTGGTGGTGATGTCCAAATCCTGACAAATAGTGGCGAGGATTATAACATATTGCATATGAAAGTATGGGTAAAACTTAGAACTTATTTGCAAAGGGTAATTCTTCTTTTCAAACATAAGCATTGATGCTTTCAGCCATTCATTTGTCGTTGCACCTGCTCACTAATACGACAAAATTTATTCCTAGAGCTTCTAGCATGAGTAATGTTTGCTCCCAGATACTTTCTGAGGCTATGGGTTTCTCTGAAACATGTATGGTAGATAATCTCATGTTGGAGATAGACATCCCATATTTGCTGAAAATGAGTTTGATCTTTTGAGAGTTAATCTTTTGGCCTAATGCATGGTATAATTGATCTAGAAAATGCTAAATGCAATAAGCCTGCTGTATAGTGGCCTCTACAAAAATAAGGAGGTCGTCTGCAAAAAAGAGGTGAGAACTTGAGGTCCCTCACGCCCACGCATAACATCAAACTGGTCAGCAATAATATGTGAGAAGCGATATATACAAATAACCAAAATATAAGCAAAAATGGAATCACCTTGACGAATACCTCTAGATGGAGAAAATCTATCAAGCTTGTCTCCATTCCACAAAAATTTTAAGGAACAAGAGGAAAAAAACTGATAAGTTAAATTAATTAATTCTTCAGGAAACTTACAATCTTGAACACACTGGGAGACAAACTTCCAATTCAAACAGTCATAGGATTTCTCCAGATCATTTTTTATCGATACAAAAACTTTTTAGATTTTCATTCTCTTCATCGCATGGACCATCTCCTATGATATAATAATATTATGATGAACATTCCTCCTAGGGATAAAGTTGGACTGGTGCGGCGAAAAATATTATTAAGAAGAGGCTTCACTCGATTCACCATAATTTTAGTAACAAGATTATATATCACATTACAAAGGGCTGTGGAAGAAACCGTGTGAGAAACTCTAGGTGGTCGATCTTCGGAATGATAATAAGAAGAGTATTGTTTATCGTTACAAACAAGGAAGTGTAACTCCAAACCTTATTCACAAAATGATGTAAGGTTAGCACCACTGTATCCCAACAATACTAGTAAAAAAGAGCTAGGAAACCATCTTCACCCAGGGCCTTGTGCGGGTTCATATCAAAAAGTGTCTTCTTAATTACAAGCTTGGACGGGACAGTGCACAAGCTAACCTGGTGATCTTCCAAATAAGTAGGATAAGTGAAAGGAGACTATATGACCCCTTATCTTCTAGTCCTTTTTAAAACTATTAAAGAAATATTTCATCGCCATCTCCTTCATTTTCTCCTTGTCGCATTCTCAATCTATATTCCTCATTTGATGAGACTTATTAGAGATTCTTTAACGGATAATAATAATAATAATAATACAAATTTGTAAGTAAATATTTATGAATTATTGAATTTTTCATGCAATAATGATTTTTTAATTCTTTTTTTACTTTGGTATTTTTGAAATAGTTAAAGGACTTTCTTTGGTGTTTAGGCATGCTGATTTTGGGCTTGTGCAACCTGTCCCGTTCCATAGTGCCTCCAAAAAATAAGGGTCTTAAAATTGCGTCGATAGTGTTTTATATATTATAAAAAATTAAGGGGTTATTCTTCACACATTTAGTGGTGATAGCCACCTTAATGAAACTAAAAAATGCTCTTGGCATAGTCTGGAATTAAAATTTTGTATCCTCGTAATACACACCAAAACACTTCGTAAGTTAGCTACCCCAATTTGCCAAAAATAGTACAAAAGCCACTCTCCATATTGATGGAAGGGTGAATGTGTAGGTTGAGTTTCAGACTAACCCCTGGACATATTTTGAACTTATGATAGTGTGTTTATTTCACAACTCAGTGGATAATCTGGAAGTTAAGTTTCTTACTAACCCTCAGGACAATAAGTTTCCCTCCTGCGCAATACGTTTGTTATAAATTCGACATATTTTAATAAACCTTATATTTTAAGTCATTTATACAAAGTATACATAATTGTTGTTCAATTAAACCATACACTTATGAGTTCAATCAAAAAATCATATATGAAGTCAAAATGCAATCCATACATTGTTCACAAAATATAAACCATAATACAAATTATAAAAATACAAAGATAAAGTCAACTATTGGGTATATTTGACCCATTGATTCGTCATCTGCCTCCTGTACTACAAGGCATGTCGTGTAACACCCTAATTTCGCGACTCAACATTTAGTAAAAATAATTGAATTTTAACTCAACACTTAGAGTGTCACGCATGTTTCATCAAACATAAAAACCAATAAAATATAATCCCGTGAATTAAGCAACGAAAACAATAAAGTTTGACGTATAACGTCTCAATAACAAAAGAATAACAAAGTGGTTTAACAACTCCAAAATGAATAAGACATGTAACAACGAAATATATATATATATATATATTATGTCCTCAATGCTACATATTAGAACCACTCCACTAAAGACCCAAATGATAAATAACTAAAAAGGCTTCAACGTTGTCCTCTAGCTCAAGCAGTTACTCATCTATCTGATTTTCTGTACTCCAGAGGAGCACAGACGACACAATAAACAAACATGGGTGAGAATATGCTTAAATATATTAATTGTGTAAAACATAGTAAGTGTAACATATTCACACAAATCAACAAACACATCACATATTCATAACAACGAAATAATTCACAATACTTTTATGTATGCAATGTGACCAACAATCTCGACTCAATGCACGTGGTACCAATTTGGACATCAGAGGTATGTTACAGATTTTCATCCATACTCACTTCCAATCCCCTCTTCTGAACTAGAGTCCATCATAATCTTCACTGATCCCACTACTGAATCAGCAACGTTTCACTGATCCCATTACTGAAATCAGCTACTCGCTCTTGGTCCCCCACTTTTGAACTAGAGCTCACCATAATCGTCACTGATCCTCACTAGTGAACTAGTAACGCTTCATTGTAAATATGATAGATTTTACACAATCTCATTCAAAACTCATAAAGCACAAAAAATGGAGAAAAATATTTTTTTTTAAACTATAAGGGGGTGAGGATCTCTCTCTATCCTTCATGCAATTGACACTTATATTCAAGTGATCCCCCCTTACCTTAACTTTCCAGCAATCTTCAAGCTCTAGCTATGGCTCCCTCTTCCTCAATTAACCATTGTTTTTGCTTTTGACCTCTTTCTTCTAATCTCTCCAATTCACGTACTGATAAAAATAAAGGTTCCACTAAACCTCCTTTTTAACTTTAATCTATTTTTCATATTTTAATTATTTTACTCTTCCCCTAACTTATTCTTATTTTTACCTCATTCCCTTATTTTTTTAATAATCCTATTTTCCACCCAAATCTCATGAATTCCCTATTTTCTTATTATTTTAATCATTTAAAATTAACTAAAAAATTCTAAATAATTCTCACCACTCTCCATAAATCCCAAAAAAAATAAATCCAAACACACCAATAATTAAATAAAACTAATAAATCATATAAATTCACCAATACAAAAATAAATAAATAAGCAAATTAAAAATTCAATTAAATAATTAATTGAAAAATTTTGGGGCGTTACAACTCTCGTCCACTTAAATAATGTTCGCCCTCAATAATTAGTTGAACAAAAAAGCTCTGGATAAGACTCCCTCATCCAACTCTCTAGCTCCCACGCCATACTTCCAGCAGTAGGTCATTACCGCACTACCTTCACCGAACCAATCTCATTGCCTCTCAAGTGTTTCACTTCGCGATCCTCAATTCGCAAAGGTGGTTTCTCAATAGTCAAGTTCTCTCTAACTTGCATATCACCCAAATGGATCACATGGAACAGATCAGGAATGTACTTCCGAAGTTGTGACACATGAAAGACATCATAAAGATTCTAAAGAGGCGATGGTAATGCAACTCTGTAGGCCACATCTCCTACTCTTTGGAGGATCTGATACAGACCAATGAAACGAGATGTGATATTCCGAGACTTCAACGCTCGACCAACACCAGTTACCAGAGTAACTCTAAAAAACACATGATCTCCCTCTTGGAACTCAAGTGTCTTCCTTCGCTTATCATGATAACTTTTCTATCGACTCTGTGAAGCTTTCATATTCTCCTGAATCATTTTGATCTTTTCAGTAGTTTGTTGAACGATCTCTGGTCCAAGCACGACACTTTCACCTAATTCATACCAACACAAAGGAGTCCTACACCTCCTTCCATATAAAGCCTCGTATGATTCCATTCTAATACTAGAATGAAAAATGTTGTTGTAGGTGAACTCAATGAACAACAAGTAGCCATCCTGTCATACGGTGAACTGGACTTTTTTGTGGTTTTAATCGCAATGTCGCGGTTAGCAAGAGTCGCCACCGACTTTTCTTTTATCCAATAAGGAAAGGTGGAAAAGAACAGGAAAGATCTTAATTTAGATTTTGGGTTCGGGAGGTACATTATACAAAGGGAAGGTGTTAGCACCCTTTGTATCCATGGTTATCCATGGGCTCTTAATTGCTCGATCACTTATATTATTTTTGTCTAAAAAAAAGTGTTTGTGAATTGTTTAGAAAAATTGTTTTGAAAAGAGAATTTAACTTTGTAATGATTCTTGTATGAATGTATACAAAGTGATTATCTCGTTTAGTTTTGAATATTGTTTAGAAAAATATAACTCGGTAATGATTCTAGTATGAATGTATACCAAGTGGTGATTTTCTGAAGGTATTTTGAAAGGTGTGAGGTGTGAAAAAATGTTTTAGGTTGTGAGCCAGCAATTAAGAGTTATACCGACCCAAGGTCTTTATGAGTATTTCCTATCCTTATGAGGGTAAAACTGTCCTTATTATTGAGAAATAAGTAGTTTTATCCTTTGGATGTAAAAGGGTCATCGTAGGGTCATCGATAGGTCATTGAAGGCAACAGTTACGAGGATATCTTAGCATTCGAAGGGACTATCATCTTTTAACCGTAGGCAACATCGGAGGGTCATCGAGGGACAAAGTTGTATATTCGAAGGCAACATCCGAGGGACTATAATTTATTTTATGATGATTTAACCGAAGGGTCTTTGCTAAGGGTATCCCCACGTTCGCGGGACATGACCGTAATATCGTAATCGTAAGGCAACAAAGAGAGGTCCAAGATCACTTATTCAAAGGCAAAGTTTTACAATTAATTATATAATTAGGATGAAACTCCACATTAAAATTATTAAAAATAATATATTAAAAAAAATTAATACATTAGAAATTAATACATTAAAAATTAATTTAGGGTGAAACTCCACAAGGGTATCCCACAAATAAAGTGGAATACCTAGCCAATAACCTTTTCCTGGGATATGTGAACCTTTACGAAACTCAAAAAAAGAAACATGTCAGAACACCAAATCAGGGTGCAATCGAAGATTACACCGGAGAAATATCACAATAATAAATAGGATAGGATGAATAATGCATGACTATGATAAAAACATAAAAAAAACAGACTAGAAGAATCAGGTACTGTCTCGTTCGCCTCTGCCTCGCCTAGCGAAGGCCACGGATTTTGAATTTGAAAACAGCCCCATGTTAGGAACTTTGAATTTTATGGCATTTTATCACAGGAATAACATGGTCAAACATTCAGGGTATTCAGGCATATTTAAATTCCCATACGAAAGCAAATTATATATCAACATTTAATCATGATGCATTATATATGTAGATATGGCCAATTGAAAGTATAAACAATAGAGATACGCAAACCTGTTTGCCAATTCAAGATTGAAGGGATTGACCACTTGTAGTATCGGAATAAGTTAGGCAGCGGGAATTGGACGGCGATGGCTTCGGTGCAGATGGGCTGCCTTCAGGGTTTCTTTACTCTGAATTCTCCGGGTAGGCAGGGTTCCTATGCCAAAGTTTCTATCCGTCCTTCTCTGTTCTCTCTCTTTCTTTTTCCTCAAGGTTTTGTTCCAAGGAAAACCTCAGAGTGTTTTGCTTCTCTTCCTTCTTTCTCCAGTGAATCTCCCAGTGTAAACTCCAAGTCTAACTCCCCTACTGAAACTTCAGTATTTATAGACTAATTTCGTGGGTAATGGGCTTGGAATGAGGGAGACCCAAGTCCAAAATAATTTGTTATATTTTATTTATTTATTTATTTTAATTAATTAATTAATTAATTAATTAATTAATTAATAAAAAAAAAAATTTTTTTTTTTTTTTTTTTTTTTTTTTTTTAGGAAAAATGATGGGTAATTTTTGGGGTATGACAGCTGCCCCTGTTCAATATTCTTGAACCGAGAGAGTTAGGATGGCGTGTATGCCATTCGTGGTCTGGAGGTGGAAGATTATTGAACACTAGAATGCCCCAAAAATTTGCACTTGAGAATCGACAGTTGGTCTTGATGGAGATGGGCTTAAAGATGCCATCCGGGAGATTTGATGACGAAAGCTTCAGATCGCGCCGTATATTAGGCCAATTTGAAGACATGGGTGCCACACTGGGTCGTACGTTAGACCGTATAATGAGTCATCCATTAGGCTGCCGACTTCGCTGGGGAGTCGGAGTGTGTCATATGCTGTTGGGGATAAAGGATCAGAATGGACCATACGCTAGATCGTATCTGAGTTGCAGAATGAGCCGTACGTTAGGCTGAATCTGATGACGAAAGGGGTAGTCGTACGTTAGACTACACTTCAGAAATGTACCGTATGTTAGGTAGCATCTGAGGGGATGGACATCCGAACGGGTCGTACGTTAGACCGTCGCAGAATGAGTCGTCTGTTAGGCCGCATCTGATGATGAAAGCGGTAGTCGTACGCCAGACTACACTTCAGAAATGTACCGTACGTTAGGTAGCATCTGAGGGTTGTAAGATCCAAACGGGTCGTACGTTAGACCGCGTTGGGGTTGTTGAAGTTCAGAATGGATCGTACGTTAGATCGTATCCGAGTTGTAGAATGAGTCGTCCGTTAGGCTGCATCTGAAAAAGAAAGTAGTCGTACGCTAGACTACACCCCTGAACGTACCGTACGCTAGGCAGTATCCGAGGATTTGAAGGTCCAAATGGGTCGTACGTTAAACCGCATTGGAGTTGCTGAAGAAGTCATATGTTGGGCTGAATCAGAATGAACCGTACGTTAGGCTGTATCTGATAACCTGTATATGTTGTACTTGCAATAAATGTCTGGGATGGGCTTAAAGATGCCATCATTAGGAGGATATCGAAGTGTTGTCAGAATGAATGTTCCCATGAACTGTATTTGAAATATGTATCTGAATCTTGAATGTGATTGATAAAGGTGTCTGTCTGAATGAACCTTTTATTTTGACTATATCAGGAGGATAAATAACCTGCAAAGAAAAGTTAGCTTCATGCTATGTCATGATGCATGAGATGTTTCGTGTTATGCTAAAATAAATGTGAATGTTGTATGCATGCGTATGCTGTGAAAGGATGTAATGAATGAGCTATGCGTATGAGAAGTTCTGCTTGGGGACTCTACTGGGGAAAATAAATCCCCATCTACTGATTTGAGACATTTGTGTCGATGACCCTTTCTCGGCTGGGGATGCTTGATTTCTGTCTGATGGTGGAAATATTCAGCAGAGTCGGGCTGGAGATGGATGAGATGATCAGCCTGTCTGGCGATGCCGACCTCTGTTGGGGAATAGCTGGCTGTGCCGGGGAATACTGCCAATTTCTTCTGGGAAAAATAGGCTTGCTGGGGAAGAGAATTGGTAGCGGATTCATTGGAAGCATGGTTAGACCTTATCCTCGATCCTGAAGTCTTGTAGTAATTGCTATTGCTATTCTATGCATGTATTTTGGTAAACATTGGTCATATTCAAATGCATATATTAATTCAAATTAAATCAATGGACGTTTACGCAAACAAAACAGAAAAAGAAAAACAAAAGCATCTTTTTTTTGAAAGAGGGTTGTATTGATTTTGAAAGGAGGCCTATAAACAGGCAATTTGTGTACAAGGAGACAGAAATCCTAGTAAGAGGAAATTGTCGAAAACAAAGAGAAAGCTATGTGGAAGAAGTCCTATTGATTTTAAGCCTACTACTGTCATTATGTCTTCGAGCATCTCATCCCTTGCTGTCGGATAGAAGTGATTGGCTTGGTCAGTCCCTCGAACTTGGATGAAAGTTGACTGAGAACGGGACATAGTCATACGCTTTAATCCCTAATTTTTGCCTGGACCGCCTTTTCAGGTTTTCAGTCCACCAGGATACCCTTTTTTGCCCAAGCCGCCTTTTCAGGTTTTCGACTTGCCGGGTGTACATTTTTTTTTATATATCCCTAATTTTTGCCCGAACCCTTTTGGTTCGCCGGGATGCCCTTACTTTTGCCTAGATACGTCGATCTAGCGGGTCTCTTTTATGCGTAGTATTTTTTAACTATGTCCGCGTTCACGGGATGTGGGAAATCTTCACCATCCATTGTAGCGAGTATCATGGCTCCACCTGAGAATACCTTCTTAACTACAAATGGTCCTTCGTATGTGGGAGTCCATTTGCCTCTGGGGTCAGTTTGTGGTAGGATGATGCGTTTGATTACCAAGTCGCCAATTTGATACACTTGTCTCTTGACCTTTTTGTTGAATGCCCTGGTCATGCGCTTCTGATATATCTGCCCGTGACATACAGCCGCAAGTCTCTTCTCATCCATCAAATTTATCTGATCGAGTCGAGTCTGAATCCATTCGTCTTCATCTAAGCCCGCCTCTTTCATGATTCTTAGAGAGGGAATCTGAACTTCCACTAGTAAGATGGCTTCCATTCCATAGACTAAAGAGAACGGAGTTGCCCCTGTCGTAGTGCGCACTGAAGTGCGATAACCGTAAGGAGTAAAGGGTAACATCTCATGCCAGTCTTTGTATGTTACTGTCATTTCTTGCATGACCTTCTTGATATTGTTAGCAGTCCCCACGGCGCCGTTCATCTTTGGCCGGTACGGAGAAGAGTTATGGTGTTTTATTTTGAACTGCGTGCAGAGTTCAGTAATCATCTTGTTGTTCAAATTAGTACCATTGTCAGTGATAACTCTTTCAGGAGACAGCAGATTTCTCAAATAGGTATTTGATAGAATCCATCTTAGAAGTCAATAAGGTGGTATGATTCAACATATACTGTCTTAGTCGGCGAGCAGCCCAGGCCAAAGCACAACAAGCTTTCTCGGGCTGTGAGTATCTTGTTTCACAGTCGGTACCTTTTGCTAAGGCAGTATATGGCATGCTCTTTTCGACCAGACTCGTCATGTTGCCCCAACACACCTCATTGAATTTTCTAACACGGTCAAATACGTAATTAAAGGTCTTCCTTCAACTGGTGGCATCGGAACTGGAGGTTCTTGGCGATATTTCCTGATTTTGTCATAAGCTTCTTGGCATTCATCATTCCATACCATCTCTTGATTTTGTCTCAGTAATTTGAAGATGGGTTTGCAGGTAGCAGTCAAGTGTGGAATGAATCGGGCAATGTAATTCGAGTGCCCCAAGAAACCTCTGACTTCTTTCTTGTTTATTTCAGTACCCAGATTTACAATTTCAATTGATTCCTCATGCGGCTGTATAGTCTTTTCTTCTCGCAGTAGTCGGGCAAGTTCTCCAGGGACTTCACAATCTTCCTCGCTTCCATCCTCGGCTTGGTAGATCGGATTTTCAAAGTCATAATGAACAGTAGCAGAGTCATTACCAACAGGATCCGGAGTGGATATGGATCGGCAAATTGTTACGTGAGTGTGTGCAAGAAACATAGCTTGTTTGAAAAATGACAGGAAAGATAAAGAGCGCAATATTTGAATGCAAAAAGTCCATTGATCTATTGAATATGAATATGCTTATGAAAATGACAAACCCCTAACAAATTAGCCATTGTGCCTCGGGCATAGACACAATGCTTTAAGAAGTTTGATTGTAAAAGAAAATTAAAATTTGCAATTCTAGAATAAACAATAACAATTACTCCTAACTAAAGGAAATCGGGATAATGTCTTCAGTCTTCCAATTGTTGAGTCCGTCACCAATTGTTGGGAAAATCCAGCTATCCAAGTCGCAATCACTATCAGCATCTTCCATAACATTAATCTGATTTTTGACTATCTTTCCAGAGTTAAACCCCAGGCCAGCTTTATCAGACTTGTACGGTACATTGATCAGTTGACCCCAACCAGCACGATCACCATTTTCAACCGCGGCTTGAGCATCTTTCAGAGAGATCATGACAGGGGGAGCACGAACAACCTTGGGCACAAGGGGAGTTGGCTTAAGGACAGGACTGGGTGGAGGAACCACTTCAAATGACTAAGAAGGAGTCTCAAAGAATTCACCATCCATCTCGACGTATTTGAAGGCTTGCACACTACTGACAATATACTCTTCTTCTCCACATACAGTGACAACCATGCCTGCTATTGGATACTTCAGCTTTTGATGAAGCGACGAAGCTACCGCACCTGCCCCATGGATCCAAGGGCGCCCCAACAAGCAGGAGTAGGCGGGACGAATGTCCATCACGTGAAAGGTAGTGTTGAAGACTTGAGGTCCTATCTTGATAGGGAGAACCACTTCACCATAGACAACACTCTTCGCACCATCGTAAGCACGCACCACAACATCACTAGGTTTCAGTTCAATGCCTTTGTAGTCAAATTTATCGAGTACAGCTTTCGGGAGTGTCGCATCCTGCGAAAAATCAACCGGCGAGCCTAAAAATAAAAAACACACAGAGCCGCCACTAAACGTTATTTATCCCAAGATAGGGAAAGGAAACGCTCAGAGAAACCTGGAAAAGACATGGTCTCGCGACCAAGAGAAAAGGTTCGGGAGTCGGTTACGCAAGGGGAAGGTATTAGCACCCCTCACGTCCGTCGTACTCGACGGGATCCACGTCCTAGAATAAAGAATAGGTTGCTAAACATCACACACACACACGGGGAACGCAGGTGGGGTTAAGAAGAACGAGCTCGATAAGGTATCGCACCTTATGCCTACATATCTTGTCTGGAACAAGAATCAGAGCCTCTGTAGTTCGGCTTACGCACGCCAAACAACACAAAACAAAATAAACAAACAAGAGTGGCAAACATGGAGCCCGACAACCACTTGATGGAATTACGTCGGCATCCGAACCAAAACACACTCAAAACGGCAAACGTGGAGCCCGACAGCCAAGTACTGGACTTACGTCGGCATCCGAGCCCAAAACACGCAGTCAGATAACAAGTAAACGCACGCAAAAAAGAAAAAGGTTGCCCGGAGTGGTCTCGCACGACCACCTGCCTACATACCTCGTCTGGAACGAGGATCAGGGCGATGTAGTTCCCCTAAAAGGGACTAAATTGCTAACCAGAAACCGGGGAAAGATACACAACTAGGGAGCTGAGACTCGAGCCTAATGTCGTCATGCATCGTTAAGCCTAAGTTCGGTTTTCTATCCTACTTGCATAAGCACACTAACCTAACCAGGAAAGAAACTAGCACACAAGCATACAATCATATCATACATCAAATGAGAACAGGCATCTCAAACAAGCATGTCAATCAGATATCCATATAGCACGCACTATAACCACACAAGGGGCTCAATCAATCAGGTTTGACTGCCTAAGCAAGTCGTATGTACAGGCTGGTTTTGCTCTTAACCTTGCCATTACGAGGCTAAGGTGAAGCAGATGAAAGGATGAAGTGAGGATCAAACCTCACAGCTCTTATCCCTAACCAGGGAGAGCTGACAAATGAGCATGGGTCCAGAATAGGGGAACCCTTCTATACTCGATGACTCTGACACGACAGATCTTGGGCTTTTGATCTCAATGCTACAACCATGTAATGGGAGCAAGGAGAAGACTCACTGAATAGTGGGGGACAGGTTGCTTGTCCCTACCTTCCACCAATTGCCTTACTTGAAGGACTTTTCCTGCTTGGGCTTAAAAATAAACATACACAAGCATTGCCTCTTAAGGAGGACTTCAGACAATTTGCCCGGCCCGGTAACAGCCGGGTCTCCAGACTACATGAAGTTAGGAAGTTACCTCAATGCAAGTTGCTTATGCAAAGCAAAGCAAAGCAATAGTTCACAAGGAACTGAGCAACTAAAGTACCTGGAAACAATCAAACTCAGTCAGTACTCAATCAGACAAACTATACAGCAAACAAACAGTTTAAACAATACAACACAAAGCAAGCTCAAGGCTTAAGCCCAAGCTCCAACACCTACAAAACAATGTTATGTTAGTGTACAAACATCCACAACATCAATTAAAATCAACTTGTATCATTCTCCATGTACATGATGCTTTTGATCCTGAAAAATCAAGCAAATATTAGTAACTAGACCACTAGGCCAAGCCTAGGGTCCAAAAGCAAGAAAAAGGTTAAAACAGCAAGGTATCCACCATCCAACATCAAATTAACATCAAACAAGATCAAACATCATTGGTCTCATGTTTATATCATCCATCATGTTCAATTCATGCACAAAACAATCCATATGAGGTCAAATGAACCACCAAGCATACAAACAGAAGTATTGCATTCAAATCCCTATCAAAATAAATCCAAAAATTCTCAAATTAAATACACCTAAACAGGGGATAATCAAGGTCTACCATGTCAAATTTGAGCTCAATTGGGCAAATGGAACCATGTCAATGAAAATCAACAAAAACAGACACAATTTCATGCTTCAATTCACACCATCAATGCATACATCCAATTCAAAAATTCATATCTCATTGAAAACAAAAAAGAAATGGATGAGACCAAAACAGGGAGGTCACACAATGTGTCTAGTTCATGCATATCAAATTTCATGGCCATATAATACAATATGAGGATTTCCCAATCAATCTACCAACATGTGTCACATGAGCTTGCAATTTCAATCACCAGAAATGAAAAATCATGATCAATTAGAAAAGGCAGTGAAAAATTCTACAAAAATTCATACAACATCCTAACATATCAACAATTCACCATGCCAAATTTCATTCAATTCTAACATGCATAGGTTATCCAATTAAATTCAACAAGTTGACATCAAGAGGTGTGACACAAATTGTCACACCTATGTTCCAGAATTTGCTGCTCTCTGACCAGGTATCAAAAATTCATGAAATTTACATATAAATAATCCTCAATGAGTCAAGAACCACCACAAAAATTTTCAGCCATTTATTTTATGATATGAGTATTTCATGATCAAATTGCCAAAATGTATCAAAATGTGACATACATTAGAAAAGCCTATGCCAAATAAAATATTTGCCAAGCACAACTTTGACCAATAGGTCAAAAAAACTCTACACTCAACAAAGAAACCATAGAAAAAATTTCCAGATTTTTTTGATTTTTCTACAATTTTTTATGAATTATTTAAGGTGTTAATGATTTGGATAATATTATTTAGAATATATTATAATTAAATTAAGATGAATTAGAATAACAGTAGTGGCATAATGGTATTTCGCTTCCATATTCCAAACGCACAGCAGCACACTAGTGAGCTGTCGCTGTGTGATACGCCTAGTTCGGCGGTAAACAACAAAATTTGAAACAAACCTAGCCAACGCGGATCAAAGTGAGTTTATTTCCAGAAGCTTATCACGTTCATCCTCATACACAGTGTTCTTCGAGCCAAATTCCGGAAAATTGAAAGTGCGCAAATCTCAACCAAAACTAGTAAATCATATATCATTCTCTTCGTCTCTTAACACACATCACTAATATGCTAATAATTTTCTCTAACACTCACTTCATCTCACGAATCGAACGATTAAAGGTTGGACAACAAAACTTCAAATCAAGATTTCTCCTCCTATGGTTCATCATTCACAAATCTAAGAGTATCACTATAACCTACACAGCATGAACTTTCTAACGCATATAATAATTAAGCAAATGGTGATAATCGATTTTTGCTCAAACCTGGAATGGCAGCTGTGATTCGATGCTCCTCACGCGCTTTTCTCCACAAACAGTTGCGCCAATAGCTTTAGGAAGTTGAATGACGTGTCCAGTTCCAATTGATGTTGATCCTAGAGCTCTTAATTCGAATTTGCCATTGTTGAGGTGTTCTTGAACAGTTGCGATTGGCCAAGCTTCTCACTCCAATCTTCCAAAACAGTTGGTGTAGATGATGATGTGAGTTCAATGCAACAAAAATCGTGCGAATTGGTTGAAGAATGATGAAGAATTCTCAATTTGAAGTTTCAATGTTCTTGATGAAATTTGAGAGAATTGGAGAGTTTCTAGATCCAATCTTGGAGAATGTGTTTTCTGTTATGATTATGAAGTGTTTTAGAATATATATGGTAGCTTAATCCATCACTAATCATGTTAATTAGCATTTTGGCTTAATTAGTGAAATTGTAATTTTGCAAATGGAGGGTAAAATGGTCAATTCCTTTAGACAGCTCATGCCACCTCAGTGACAGCACATACACCTTCTAAATATCATATGTGAACTGTAGAAACTTGTTTCATTCCAATTGGTGGAGTATTTCTCAATTTCACCTTGTATTTGCAAAATGTCCAATTTTAGCATTTCATTTTCCAAGCCAAAATCCAATTTACATGCCTTAGCCATGAAATGAATATTCAAACACACTTAAAATGCCATTCCTGAGGTGTTGGAAAAAGTCCCATTCAAAAATTCCAATTATTTTGACATTTGGACAATTTTGCCCCTGACCCAATTCAGCTGTCCAGTTGAAAAGTGACTTTTTGCCTTGGCCATTTTTGAACAAATCCAATGATGCACCCTCAAAGTACATGTCAAATGGAGTTTGTGCATATAAAGAACTTGCAATTTGGACAAAGTATGTGGTAGTTATGGCCTCCTGATTACGGGTCTTTTCTGAAATTCACTGAGCCATATCTTGCAAACCGTACATTGGATTTTCAAGTTCTTGGACTTTTTGGAAAGGTGAGAGCAAGATCTACAACTTTCATGTTGAACAATTTTTAATTTGAAGCTTCCTTGGACATCTGTTTTTGAGGTCAAAAACTTTCCATTTTTGGAAACTTCAGTTACAAGTCACTTGCTATTTTTGGCAGTTTTTGTCCTGACTTGATTTTCTTCATTCTTAAGCTTTGAGATGTCCAATATCACTTGTTCCAACATGAATGAAGTGTATCCAACTCATTTCCACCTCCACATCCATCAGATCAAGCACAGTTGACCACAGTTGACTTTCCATCTGACGGATGAATCTGGCCATGCACAGACCAATTTGAACCCCAATCTTCAACTGAAATGGCTCAAGGGTGACACCCTAGCCTCAATTAACACAATATAATCAAAGAATGAACCCCATATCCTCCATAAACCCCATCTCCTGATCCAGCCCTGATTGGCCCAATGCAACTGATTAGGGTTGACCAGTGGTCAAAACCCCAATCTCAAGGAATCTTCTTCAATCTTCTGATGACATCTAACCATGATGATGATGATGTATCAATTCAATCAAGATGAAGACCAATACCCTTGGGAATCATACAACCCTAATTCACAGCCCAATCCTCAGATGGCCCAATGATCAGTCAATAAACCCTAGGCTTGCACTTTGACTTCCTCATCTTCTGATCAAGACTTGAGAGGATAGCTTGCACAATGTAACCACATGATATGCAATATGCAATGCCTAATGACCTAAAATGTATGCAATATGTTAATGCTAGTCCCAAGAGAGGAGGGCAAATTTTAAGGTGTTACAGCTGCCCCTATTCAATCCACTGTGAACCTGTCGATACGAAATAGCCTCGGCTTTCGGATGATCAGGATGAAGAGTGATTGAATACCAAGAACAGACGAACAATTTGCACTCTGATGGGATAATAATTAACAACGCCTGTCAGCATCGGCGAAGCAACAATCTCTGAAATCAAAAAGACGTCGACCTGGATACCAAAATAAATGGTAACGCAGGGATAACCATGGTCTGATCACCACACATCCGCTCGGGATTATCATTCTTTTTATGCTTTTCTTGAACCCCGGAAATTTTCTCCGCTCTTTTTCATTTTCTTGAACCCCGAGATTTTCTCTCCTTGCGATAACTCCGCTGGCAATCGTCGGAAATAACACCAATCACCACTCTGATGGCGACATATCAGAGGGTACACCTTCAACCAGACACTGACGGATGACTGGGAAGAAACTCGATGTTTACAGGCATCGGACAATGATGTTTTACAGGACACCAAAGAAAACTCGACCAAACATTAAACAATGCCTGGGAGAAAACGTGACGTTTACAAACATCAATCAATGATGTTGACAGGACATCAAACAAGGATGTTGACAGGACATCGAACAATGATGTTGACAGGACATCAAACAGTGATGTTGACAGGACATCAAACAAGGATGTTGACAGGACATCGAATAAGGATGTTGACAGGACATCAAACAAGGATGTTGACAGGACATCGAATAATGATGTTGACAGGACATCGAATAATGATGTTGACAGGACATCAAACAAGACTCAACCAGACATTAACCAATGACCGGAAGAAAACTCGATGTTTACTGGACATCGGACGATGATGTTGACAGACACCAAACCAAGCTTGACCAGACACTTACTGATGACTGGGAAATACTGCTGTTTGAAACTCACAATGCTGAACTCCTCGGAGTATCGTCTTCACTGACCGGCAAAACCAATCCTCAAGCGGTAACCACGGCTCGAATCGCGCTGATCGCGTAACGTCCTCTGACTTTATTTCCATCTCTGTCCGACGGAAACATTTCCTCCAATATCGCACTACTGGGGAACATTGCTGAACTGACGTTGTGATGCTAACCTTCTCAGAGTAACATCTTCACCTTCGGTGAACCCAAATCTTCAAGCGGCAACCACAGCTTGGGTTGCGTTGAATGCATCCTCTTTCCATCTCTGTCCGATGGAGGAATTCTTCTCCAGTGTCGTACCACTGGGACAATACCTTTGATCAAATCATGAGGCTATACTACTCGGAGTAACACCTTCACTTTCTGGCAAAACACCTCTCAAACGGTAACCACAGCTTGAGACTAGCTGATGTTTGCAATGATGCATGATTGATTTTTTCTGCGTAATGCTCCACAATCATGGAAATGCTACGCGATTATTTATTTTTCTATGCAATATGCCATGTTATTTTTTCATGATGAATGCATAAAAAACAAAAACATCCCCCTCAAGGGAATACAAGACACTCTGCTGAGGAACTCGTCACCACTCGGATTCCACCCTGCTGGGGAATAACACTGCTGCTGGGAATAAGGCAACCCTTGCTGAGGAAGAACCTCCTTCGCACCCAATCCGCTCGAGAAACCGCTGGGGATAAGCACCACCAACACTCTGTGGGGATACAACAATCTTTGACTTTGCTGAGGATATCAATCCGGACTCCGCTTCGGGAAAACCCTCACAGATACCTGCTGACTTCACTGGGGAAATGCTCACAAAGACTCTGCTAGGGGAATACCAACCTCCAGGCTCAACTGGGGAAACATCCATATATCACCTGCTGAGGATAACCACCTTGACCCTGCTAGGGAACCGCATACTACTCCGCTGGGACAACCCCTGCAATCCATAGGTAGAATCAGCTCAGCTGGGGATGCAAAAATTCGTCCACTACGGGAACTTGTTCAATCCACTGGTAGGATGAACACTGCTGGAGATATATTTCATTGAAACCCGCTCCACTCGGGGAATAGCAACCTTCTGGCCTGGCCGCTGAGGAAACGCCATTGTAAACCTGCCAGGTATAACCATCTTGACTCGGCTGGAGAGGTCCACAGACCTTGAATCTGCTGGGGAGCTAGTCCTATAACTCTGCTTGGGGACTTAGCTAGGAAATGAGAATAGTTGGCACAGAACACCCATCGACTCATCGAACCATGGTATCCACCCCCCAATCTCGTATCAGCTTTCCACTTCTTGAGAATTTCCAGACTCGTCTGGACCTTTTCTGCTCCATTATCTTGTATTCCAAGTCGCTCCGCACTCGACGAGAGACGTACTCCTGGGTTTTATACAGAAATTCCAATCTTCCGACTTTGAAGAGTCTTCTTGATTAATTCCAAAGGTCGTCGGACGTCTCGTCGTCTCTCCGTCCTTGCTTCATACACTCGTCCCTGATCGGACTCTGCGGGGAATCGCATACTTTCAAGTCTTCCGACTTTGAAGAGTCTTCTTGATTATTATCAAGGATCGTCGCACACCTCAACGTCACTTCGTCGTTTTCATTCATTCGTCCCTGAGCGAACTCTCTGGGGATCTGTTACAGAGCTTCCACATCACAACCTGCAAGTGAGTGAAAATATCTAACAGTTCCTGCAAAACAGATCGTTAGATAAAACCGTGCCCCAGGTGTGTCACGATTTCAACACTTGGGTCACTCAACCTTCCAAATAAGATTTCAAGCTTTCAATCTTATAAACATGCATTGGAAGGAACCTGTATGTGTTAAAATGCAAAATTCTTTATCAAAAATATCTGGATGTTTTTGCAATCAAAGCGGTAATGAAAAACAAAAACAAAATTATTTGACTGAATGTGCATTTTATTGATTGGAAAAGTGTGTGGCTCAAAGGAGCAATACAAAGGAAGCAATTCCTGAAAAGAGGTAATTGCGCACAAAAGGAAAAATCTATCCTAATGGCAATGTGAGACCCATGATCTCATCGAGTTCCAACTCGGTTACACCCCCTATGTCCTCAGACTCTCCATGCTTTCTGCCTTCTGAACAAGACGCTTCTGACTGATCCCTACCGGGTATTATCCATGATGCTTTAACCAAAGCGCAAACGATCATGCTGGACGCAGTTGTTCGTTTCAATCCCTCTTTTGCCTGGACCGCCCTTTCGGGTTTTCAGTCCACCGGGATACCCTTTTTTGCCCAAGTCGCCTTCTCAGGTTTTCGACTTGCCGGGTGTACATTTTTCATTTTTATCCCTAATTTTTGCCCGAACCTTTCTTTCTGTTTTTGGTTCGCCAGGATGCCCATTTTTGCCTGGACTATTTTGTTCTTTTCGTCCAGCGGGTCTCTTTATACGAAGTATTTTTTAACTGCGTCCGCATTCACAGGGGATGGAAAATCCTCACCATCCATGGTCGTTAACAACAAGGCTCCTCCAGAGAAAACCTTCTTGACCATGAATGGACCTTCATAATTCGGTGTCCATTTGCCCCTTCGATCATTCTGAGGAGGAAGGATCCTTTTCAGCACCATATCACCCACGTGATATACCCGAGGTCGTACTTTCTTGTCAAGAGCACGCTTCATTCCCTGCTAATATAACTGCCCCTGATAGATGGCTGCTAGCCTCTTTTCTTCAATCAAGCTTTCTAAGTAAGAAAGGCGTGTGCCCCAGCAGACGTACGTACCGCGGTACAGTACCCAGGATACCAGCTTCGTACTCGGTCACCATCGTTGGTACATTCCATCGTGCCCCGGGAAACACTAACTCATCCACCTTATCCTCCCCATCAGACATCATAATCCGTTCGGATTCAGGGTCAGGCCCCTCCTCCGGGATCGGTTACTCTCAATCTTTCGATTAGAGCACCTCGAGATGTCCTCATCAGGGAACTCAAACGTCCTCGGTTGATAACCCTCAATAGGTTGCAGAGAGATGTAATCAGACAATACACCCTTTTATTGCTTTCTGAGAGTATTACGAATTGATCAACATTTTTCCCTTCTCACAACCCGTCCGGTAAATGCTGGATTCTCAAACCCATACTCGATCAGATCCATCTCGGAAATCCACAAAGTGGTATGAACCAGCATATACTGTCTCAGTCGGCGAGCAGCCTATGCCAAAGTACAACAAGTTTTCTCGAACAGTGAATGTATTGTTTCACAGTCGGTAAACTTTTTGCTAAGGTAAATTGCATGCTCTTTTCGACAAGACTTGTCATGCTGACCCAATACACCTTGTGGATCCCTCGAAGGCCGTCAAGTACAGAACTGACAATTGCTCCTCCCACAGGAGATATCAGAATCAGAGGTTCCTGCAACTTATTCCTTTATTTCTTTCAATGCCCCTTGGCAATCATTATTTCACCTGACCGTTTGATCTTTTTTTTTTCAACATCTTGAATATGGGTTCGCACGTGGCTGTTAGATGAGATGTGAACCATGACAGGTAGTTCAATCTTTCTAAGAAACCACGAACCTCTCTTTTTCTTTCTCGGTTCAGGCGTTTCTCTCTTTGTTCTTTTTTTTTTTTTTTTTTTTTTTTTTTTTTTTTTTAACAGGATGAACCTCGATTCCTTTTACAATGAACCCCAACATCCTACCGGATCGCACTCTGATAGTGCACTTATCTGAATTCAACCTCAGTTTGAATTATCTTAACTGGTTAACCGACTTGCCCCGGTCTGCCAGATGCTCCTCTCTTGTCTGGGACTTTGCTATCAAGTCATAGCATAACATTCAATTTCATGATAAATCATATCATGAAACAAAGTCACCATGGCTCTCTGATACAGGCACTGGCATTCTGCTTCTTTAGAGGACAGTCTTCTTTCCATGGTAGCTTGTGCATAACGACATTGGTATCCGACCTGGCATATCCTGACATGACCAGGCGAAGCATCCACATGCTCTTTCAACAAGGCTACCATTCCGCTCTCGACTTGCCTCTGAAGCGGCCTCAATTTTTTCTTTCCTGACCTTGGTGCTTGGAATAACGATCTTGCATCGCTCCTCGGGCGACTGAATCACCTTCTCCTCTTGTTTCAACAACCTGGCTAGTTCCAGCAGATCACAATCTTCTTCGTCTTCTTCTTCAGCAAGATAGATCGGTTCGTCGAAGTCATATGAGGGGTAACCCAATTGTTATCAACGAGATCCGGAGAATTATTTTTGAATTTGGGACGAGACAAATCAAAAAAGGAAAAATGAAAATAAACATTGCCATTTTTATTTGTTTTTAAACTGCAAAAATAAATGAAAAACAGGGAACACCGCTTTTTGACTGAAAAACATCCATTTATTAATGATGCAGAAAATGCAAATTTAGACATGAGGTGGCCCTTACAATGGACCATTACGTGTCGGGCAACACATATGGCTTTCATGCAAATAAACTGAAAACAAGAAATCATTACTCTTCCAGACGAGTGACAGTGCTGATCTTGTTTAGGCCTTCTAGCTTCTTGGTACACACGATTTTATCCATTGATCAATCTCCCAGTCACTGTCAGTTTCTTTACCCATTGTATAGGCGTGATCTGAATCTAGCATTCCGGCACTTACAAAGGTGAACGACGGACGACGTCCTCTGTTCTGCTCAGACGAGTCTTGACCTGGATGATAACCAATCCCAAACATATCCGCCTTTACCACAATGCCTATGATCTGTCCCCAGCCTGGGATCCCTCCATTTCTCACCACTTCCAATGCCTGCTTGTAAGAAGAAATGGACGGTTTTTTCTCTTTCTCAACACCAATGGCATTTTCCACCTTGACGGTTTCAACTACCAGACTGAGTGCTTTACACCTTGCATCGTCCATTTCTACTTTCATCTTTCTCTGGACAGATTCCCCAATTACTACACACCCCTTTGTAGCGATGGATGCACAACAATCATCAACACGAGGGAAAGCTCCATTTTTCGTCGGGCGTTTTGGGACCACAGACATGGGCATCTTTAACTGATCCTTCCCAGTCACCTCTATCCCTTTCTTGTCCTTCGACATCAGTTTCACTTTTACAGGACCAGGCCTTGTCGCGG